>NC_083359.1:25738611-26064166 GCF_030254825.1 Meriones unguiculatus | reverse complement strand
CCAAACTGGCAGGCCTCAGGCCTGTTCTCCCTTCCTCAGAAAAGAGAGGTTAGTACAGGCAAGAAATGAGTTGACATTTTGACCCTAAAGTGAGAGGAGTTTCTTTTTGAGGGACCTAAACTATTAAAAGATGTGAAATGAGAATTCCTTTCTCCTCGGGGAGCTCACTCCCTGGCACACGGTAGATGCTTCATAAATATTTGATCAATGACTGAATATGTAATTCAGAGGTTCTTGTGCCACTTAGAACTGCCATTTGAAGTCACTAAAATACACATCTGATTTGCTTTGACCAGCAGCAAAGATATCCCTGGGAAGCAATGTGCTGGTGGCCCCATGGCCCACATTGATTTACTTGGCAGCCAGAGGATCAGGCTTATTGAACAGATCTAATGAAAAGCTGAAGGGTTGATACCTCAACTTGCCTGAGGCATTTTTCTTATTTTCCTCTACCTTCTGTTAGGCGCAGGGAGGAGAAGGTGAAGCATGGATGAGAAGGGATAAAGTGGGGGAACAGATGTTACTGTAAGCTCACCTACGTCAACTGGCTCTTAAGGGACTCTGAGTGATTGATTCAGGGGGATTGTGAAGTGTAAGGATCAAAGGCTAACACCCAACAGGACCCGTACGGAGAGAAGCATTTGTTGGTTGGATATGTTCCAAGGAGGTCATCCCAAAAGGTCTATTCCACAACTCCGAAGAGTAAACACTGAACAAGAACGGTCTCATCTTGCTGTGAGCCAACAATGATCCTCACAGCCATAGTGAATGTTTGCAGAATTATAGCTGTGATTTAACAGAAGTCTTTCTTTCTACCTAGCACTAGGCTAAAAGCGTGGCCACTTTTTGCCTAGTGGTGGTTAGTTTTAATTGTTAATTTGATGGGACTTGGAAGAGAGCTTCAGGGAAGGACCGTCTAGAGAAAGCTGGTTTATAGGCATATCTGTGCCGGATGGTCTTGATTACAATAGCTGAGATGGGCCCACTGAGAGTGTCACCCTTGGTAGAGGCTTCTGACCTGTGTAAGAATGGAGAAGGCAGCTGAGCACAAGTGTTCACGTATTCACTTTCTCCCCCCGCCCCTCTCCTGACTGTGGATGCGGATAGCTGCTTCACGTTCCTGCTGCTCGGACTTCCCTGAAATGATGGACTGTAGCCCAGAGCTGTGAACCGGAATAAACCCCCTTTCCCTTAGCTTACCTTGTCAGCATATTTTATCACAGCAACTGGATGAAGAACCGGGATAGATTCCCCGTTTACCATCCCTAGCCTTTGGACAGTCCCACCAGGCTGTGCACTGGCCTGCTCCAAAGGGCACTATTCACATTGTAATGTATCATCTCCAGCCTGAATTTCTGGGCTAGGCACTATGATTATTCCGTGCTGACACACAGAAGCCCAGATTCTACAAGTTAAGTTTTTGGAGGCCATAGAACAGGTGGGAAGTGATGTTTACAAGTTGAGTCTTTGAACCTAAGCAGACCATCAGGACAGCACGCAGGAGAACAGAATATACGTGTTGATAGATAGAAAGACTGGAAGAATGAACAATGAGCATCTGTCAACACTGCTTATCCACAGGTGGGAAACTGTGGGGCAATTTTCCTTTCAGTACTTTTTGGTGTTTTCCAACTCCCCCCCCCCAAACTAATTATGTAATCAGTTAAAACCCAGTGAATGCTGCTTAAGAGCTAAAAAATCCAAACAAGCCCCAAGATACTGTGTTTAATCACATCCTTGTTAATGTGTTAGCCAGTTTTAAAAATTATCCTGTTTTGTGTACTTTCCTTGTCAGCATATTACAGCTTGATGACCAAGGTAGGATTGTCTCTGTGTTGAAGTTGATGCCACAGTGTCACAGATAAAATGTTTTACCAAGGTCCCATCAGGTAAGGGACAGAAACCTTGAAAGGAAATCTTTCATTGCTGACCCCAGACACCGTCTCTGTTAGTCTCCAACGTGCCTATACCCCTCTGAGCTTATCTCCCCATCATGGGGATATTTATTTTTTACACACTCCTTGCTGTGCATTACCCAAAGGCCTTCACCTAACCCTGGTGCAAGGACTAAGCTAAGAGCATGCCCGCAGACTGCCACGGGGAGCATCAGAGGCTATGGCATCATTTAGCTGGTGTAGAGAGCCCCACACCACTACTGAGCTTGGTGGTTTGCGGCATCCTTCTAGGCTATGACATCCAGGGGCTCTTGGATTATAAATTCACATCTGAGTTATTTCACAGTTACCATCAGGCAGACCCATGATCTCAGGGGAGCCAGCGGGAGGTGAAACCATTTGGATCAAGTTGTAAATTGAGTGCGGCTCTTCCCCCCCCCCCCATACTCTCTTACTAGCAGTGTGTGGCTACACCTTCAGCCAAACCATGTCTCCCTAGCTGGAACGGTCTGGCCCAATGAAAACTAGAAAAATATGAAACGCTTGCTAATTCTTTCAGCACTGGCTCTGTAAAAGGAAGCCTTTTTGGATTTGCAAACTCCCTTCAAGGTTTTTCCGTTTTCACTGGCCGCTTAACCCTGGAATGAGATCATAAACTTTTCCAACAAGTGTGATGTCTTTAGGGCCAACAGACCCATGTTAAGTTTTAAAACAAACTGGAAACAATAGTTAACAGAGTAGCTGTTTACAGTAACTGGTTCCTAAAGTAATCACTGAATCCTGTGTCCACAGACATCCTCCATGGCCAGCCTCCTGGTGACTCAGCATTTCATTCACCAGTGCTCTTCTTCATGTTGTTAAATACTAGGCGGGTTCCCCCTTAACTAGCAACTTTTTGACCACCCAGAACATTCCAAGTGCCTTTTCTGTACCCACGATTTGTCCTCTGTCACTCTCTACCTTGTCTTTCAGTTCTTTGATCTATGCCTCATCTTTTCTGATTAGACTGTGAACTTCCAGAAGAGAGAGCTTAGATTTGACTTTTCTCTGTCTGTTCAGAGCCTAACATAGGGCCTGACAGGTTATAATAGTTACTTAGCTAATATACGTTATATGGATAATAATGGAGATAAAAATAATAAAAGAGGAATTATGTTAGCCCTTAGCTGTTCAAAGTGAAGCTTCTGGGTAAGCAATACCTACACCTGGGTTAGAAATGTGATATCTGGCCAGGAGGTGGTGGTAGTGCACACCTTTAAGCTCTTAGCCCTTGGAGGCAGAGGCAGGTAGATCTCTGGGTTCAAGGCCAGCTTGGTTTACAGAGCAGGTTCCAGCATAGCCAGGTCTATAATGAGAAACCCAATCTCAAAACAAACAAACAAACAAAACCCCAAAAACAAAAAACAGAAAAACAAACAAACAAACAAACAAAAAAGCGTGGGCTGGGGAGCTGGCTCAGCAGTTGATGCTCATTGTGCAAGCATGCGATGGGAGTTCAGACCCCTAGAACCCACACACATGGTGGATAGGCATTGTGACCTGCCTGTGATCCCAGTCTTGGATGGTGGAGAGAGGGTATACATAGTGTGAACTGGCTAGTGAGGCTGGCCACGAGCGAGCTATCGGCTTGACTAATATACAACACCTCAGTGTAAGAGAGAGAGTGATCGATGATAGTTCCCAGCATCAACTTTGTGTCTCTACACGTCCTTGTACACACATATATACATACTCATATACATGCCTATGCCCCTGTGCAACACTCTGATGTACTTATTTATTTGAACCCATGTGTGAGAATACATGTGTACACTCAACTGTCAAGAATAAAGGTCAGTTCCAGCTGTCATTGTAGGACTCATCCACTCTCACTGGTTTTAGACCAGACTGTCCACCCAGCCAGCAAGCCCCAGGGAGCTCTTCTCTCTCTGCCTCCCCCGACAAGCATATACCATTATGCCTGACTTTTTAATGTGGGTGACAGGAACCAACCTAAGGTTCGAATGCTCACACGGCAAGGACTCTACTGACTGAGCCGTTTCCCCTGCACTTATTCTATTTCATTTTTAAGGCAGAATCTCATGTAGTCCAGGCTGGCTTTAAGCTCAACATACAAACAAATGGTTAAAGAAGAACATGAAACTGGGAGAAAGATTGGGTTGGGGGGTTGTAGAGGAAGTGCAGGGAGGAAGCAGTAAATAGATATGATCAACGCATATTATATAAATGTAGGAAACTGACAGAGGATTAAAAAAAAAACATTATTTCCACAATGACAGCAACCCCCACCCCATCCCCTGCAGGATGTAGCTGAAGATGACCTTGGACTTTTGATCCTCTGCTTCCATCTTTTGGGGACTAGGATTATATGTAGGCAGGCCACACCTGTTTATGAGTACTGAGATGAAACTCGGGTTTTCATGCATACCAGACAAGCACTCTGCCAACTGGGCTACAGCCCCAGGCATACAAATTTATTTTTAAAATTTGTTGTCTTGCATCTCTTGATACTCAGGGAAAAAGCGTGGGATTGGTTCCCTTGTCCTCAGTTCTCTTGTGGCTCCTATCGTTACTAGGATAAAGTTCAAACTGCTCGGGCTGGAATTTAAGACCCATTGAACTTGGCTGCAATGAGCTGATCCCCTGCAACACTCGCTGGCTCTGCTGGCCTCTTTCCTTCTCCTAGCACCCGCTGTCCGCTGGCCTGAGATGGATCTTTTTCTGTCTCTCCTCTCCAGGCCTGGCTCAGCTTCCTCCTTCTTACAACTACTTTCCTCTGGGGTGTGAAAACAGAGGAAGGGATTAACACAAAGAAACTGCTAAGATCCGATGGTGCTGGCAACAGTCAGGCAGGTGGGATGGGCTGAGCTGTGTTGATATACACAGGTACATGTTGGGGCTCTGTACATTTGGGACTCATCACAAGCAGCTCTTAAGAGATGGGACTAGGACCCACACTCAAATATCTCTGGCCTCAAAGCTGGACAAGCTTCCATAACACACAATACTTATTTCTCTACTGTAGCCCATTTCTGGGATAAGGGAAAGCCAGCATTGCTTACTTATGTCTTTTTAATGATGTACTCATTATATGTTTTTTTTTTTATTATTTAGCTATTAAAACCCGTGCATGTCTCTAGATGCCAAGAGTTCTGTGATTCTTTTCAGCTGGCAATACTGGTTAAGTAGATAACTTAGCATCATATAGGTTCAGAGATGCACAGGCCCAGTGACTCTCCCCTTCTGTTACCCATAAAGCACAGAGTCCCTGGTTTAAGTCTATCTGCTGTTTCGGCATGTGGGTAAGTACTCTTGAGTGCAAGTAGTCTTGGAGGCCAGCGGCATCAGATGGCCTGGAGCTGGGGTCACAGATCACTGTGAGCTGCTGTAAGGGTGCTGGGAATTGAACCTGGGTCTTCTGGAAGAGCAGCAACTGTTCTTAACCACTAAGCAATCTCTCTAGCCCCATAGCTCTCCTCTGTATTTTTTTTTTTTTTTTGAGATACAATCTCATTCTATAGCTCCAGGATATATTGGCTCTTACTCCATAGCTAGGTTGTTCTTGAACCCATGGCAGTTTGCCTGCCTCAGCTTCCTGAGTGCTGGTGTCATAGTCATGCACCGTCACATCATTCTTCCTCTTCTTTACTTATCCAAATGAGGTCTACTTACTTACCAGCCGAACCCAGTTCCGTTCTCATCTCTGCCTTGAGACCTTCCCTGACTGCTCCAGACAACTTCCGTTTAGTGTCTCACCAAGCGGAGCTCATAGTGCATAGGTCAACATGGGGCTCCCTGGTTTGCAGGAGATAACTCAGATCTCCTTAGGCATTATATAAACTCTTTACAGATGGGGTCTGTGCTGCATACTGCTAGCACGGGGTTGGGCACACACCCAACTCTTATTAACTCTTGATTAATTGATGTACTCGTTCCAAAGTCTAAGAGGTGATCCACCTGCTGGCATCAGCCCAAACTGGGGGGTAGGTGGGTGGAGTGGTGCTATAGCCTGTAAAGGGGGGATCTTCTGTATCCCATAAATGTTCTATGCTTTGACCTCATGGGTAATAGTGATTTGCCCTGGAGAAGGCTTTTGAAAACTGAGCATTGGTGAGATTTATGGGAAGGCAGCTGTAAAAGTTTATAAAGGGGCATAAAAAGAAAACATATATAAATGGTGGGACATAGCTTGGTTTTGAATGGAAATCCCTATCCAACATAAATCCATTTCACCCCAGATTCCTCTGAAGGCCCAAAACAAGCTTATTAAAACTCCAGCAAGTTTTTTTTTTTGGGGGGGAGGTAATTTTTCTTAAATCTAAAATCAAGTATATGAATAATTATAAAATATAGAAGGACAATTATGAGAAAATGTCCAGGAAATTTGAAAAAAGAAAAAATAAGAGTGATGGGCTGAATATGGAGGAAATGAGTTAGCTCATTCCCTGTGTGTACTGAAGCTGTCCACAAAATATTAGGGCAGAAAATACATGAAAAGTTAGAAAGCTCCATAAAGTTATATAGCTTAGATAGATAATCAAATACCCATGAAATTTTATGTGCCATTTTAATGCTTTCAGGAAAAACAGATTATTTGTAAACAACATTGGGGCAATTAAAAAAGAATGAAGTTAGATCCCTACTTAATCCATTTCTTATATATAAATAAACTTGCAACAATTCAAGATTTTAAATACTCAAAAACCCCAGAGGACAGCTGGGTCTGCTATACACAGATCTGTAATGCTGGATACTAAAAGGTTAAAAGAGTAGGAGTAGGTCACAGGTCTACCTGGGCCTACGGAGAGAACTCAAATCCAGCTCCAGCCTAGGCAACTTAGAGAGATGCCATTTCAAAACATAAGCGCTGACAACAACGAAGAAAAAGAAAGCTTAGGATAGGCAACGTAAATCAGAGGTAGAGTGCTTGCCTAGGGTGCATGAGGCCTTAGTTCAGTCCTCAGTACTGAAAAAAGAAATCAGAGAATATACATAAATACTTTTATGGTTTTGAAAAAATAAATATTTTAAGGTATGCCAGAATCTCAGGACTGGTAAGGAAGAAATGGAGATAATGGATTTGCTGAGGTAAGGATGCAGACTTTATTTGCTTATTTATTTTCTTACTTCTTTTGGAACAAGATATGGCCTTGAACTTTCTATATGGCCAAAGCTGGCCTTTGAACTTCTGCCTGCTTCCATCTCTCTGAGTGCTTAGACTATAGGCATGCCTGAGCACATATAGTTTAAGTGCTACAAGGGTAGAAATACCAACTGAACCAACTGAACTATGTCTTTATCCCAAAGTCTAACGACTTTAAAAGCAAAAATGTAAGAAGAATTGAGAGAAACACTAATTTTGTTTTTGCTTTGAGATGTTGGGAGTTGAACCCAGAGCCTTATGTATGTGAGGCAAATACTCTACCGTTGAGCTACATTTCCAGCCCAAGAGAGATATCTGTAACTTAAGTGACAGTAAAAGGAATGGCATTTTTGATACAGCAAAGTTCTCTTTGAACTCAACCAGAGAAAACCTAATCAGTAGAAAACAAAGCAATCAGTGAATAAGCAAATAAGATCAGGGCAGTGGTCAACTAAGGAATTGGGGACAAGTAAAATTCTTCTGCAAATAAACAATGTGAAATAAAAAGCAGCAAAATGTTTGAGATCTAGCAGTTGAGATGATAGCTTAAAGGGCACTTATGGGAGTGGGAGAGATGAGTAGCAGAAAAGAACATTTGCTGTTCTTGTAGAGGACCAGAGCCACATGGTGGCTCACCATTAACTGAAACTCTAGCTCCAGGGAATTTAATGCCCTCTTCTGGACTCATTTGGCACACACACACACACACACACACACACACACACACTCAGAAATCTTAGTGGGGAAAAGCATTAATGTTTAGTTTGCCAAGGGTTTAGGAGAGAAGACATTTTTGGTGTCCTCCAGTGGAGGGGAAGAGTTTGGGGTGGAAAAGTGGTATTACCTAATAAGATCAAAATGAGCATGGCTTTTGATTTATGCATGACACCCAGGAACTTGTCCTCTAGAAGGGTTCTTGAAAGAGAGCAAGATGAAAAGAGTAGGGAACTAAAGCAGTGTTTCCCCCAAACTGAGAAATAACCCAGATTCCCGACAATTGGGGATTGTAAAATAAACCATCTAACACCCATGGCGTGAACAACTTTGTATTTACTAAAATGGTACGCTTGGTCTATCGTGGCTTATGTAATAATATTAAAAAGGAAAAAAGTTCAGGGGATCATGACTACAGCCTACTTTTTAAAAGACTGATCTATTTTATTTTATGCGTGTACTTTGTCTGCATGTCTGTGTGTGCACTCTACGCGTTATCCGGTGCCCCTGAGGCCAGAAGATGGAATCGTATCCCCTGGAACTTGGGTTATAGAAGGATTAGCTAGGAATGGGATTCAGATCCCCTGTATGAATGACAAGTATTCTTCGTGGCTGAGCTATCTCTATGGCACTCTTTGTGTGTCTGTGTGTGTGTGTGTGTGTGAAAGAGAAAAAGAGAGTACACTATTCTATATATAGCAAAATGACCTGAGTGAATAAAGTCTGAATTGTTGATAGTGCTTATTTTATAAGATGGGTTGTATGAAAAATTTCACTTTTCATGTAATTTTTTTTGTAATAAACAAATACCATTTTGCTGGAGTGTGTGTGGGAGGGATAGGCTGAAAACAGGGTGTGTGTTGAAGTCTACATGGAAAGAACACATGGTGGACCCTGAGATATGGCCTTGGCCCTTCCAGTCCCAGCTTATGGAGTATGAAGCAAGAAGCTGATGAACTCTCAGCGTCTCTTCTCCCTCCGTCGCTAAGCGTTGGGCTCACCATTTTGAAATGGGCCGGAAGTTAGAGGAGGAAGTGTATGGTCTCTTCAGCCGCGTTCCTTTGAGCCCAGAACAAACAGGCCACCCAGCACTTGATTCTTCCTTCCAAGGTGGTAGAGAGCCTGTCGGCAGGCTGAAAGGCCCAGGTGTCTCCGATGAAAGGCTCCACGACAGAACAGGGACAATTACTGGCCTTGGGGAGCCAGATGGGAAACCAGCCAGATTGGACCACTTAGGCCATTAGCCTCCACAAGATGCCTTTCATCCTGTCTCCCAGCAGCTGTTGGCTCATTTGAGTTTTCTTTCTGACTCATCCCTTTGTTCCGTCCTTTGGCTGGTGGGATCAAACTTTTCCTATCTCCAAACTAGTCTTCCATATTTTGCTTGGCTCCGGACCCCCCAGATGGCTCTGTATAGCTCCTTTCCACCTGTTTGGTCCCACCTGGGACACAATGCTCCCGCTGGGGCTATGTCTGGGGATGGTGACGTCTTTTTCATCTGGAGCCCTCGGGGTTCCTTGACTGCAAATGCAGTGTGAGTGACTGATGCCAGTCCCCAGCTCCAGGGTGTCCTGTCTCTTCCCCAGAGCCCCCTCTCACCTCCTCATGTCCTGAGAGCCAAGCACGTTGCCTGGCATTGTGAAATCTTATATGATGAAATGACTGTTCTTTGCTGCTGACTGACAGTCACTCTCCGGATTCTAGAAAAAAGAGCTGATCCTGGGTCTTAGGCTATGACTGCAAACATGCCCTAAAATGACCCTGGGTACTGTGCCAGTCAGATAGGAGCAAAAAGTTCTGGGTGCTTTGACTGCGGATAATAAGAATGCCGGCACATTTCAAAAAGCTGGAAGAAAGGAGTCTTTGGAAGTTTTTACCGTAAAGAAATGATCAACATCGGATGCGGTGGCATATGCTTGTGACTCCAGTGCTCTGGGGACAGAGGCAAACAGGTAGACTTCTGAGTTCTTGGCCACCAGGGGAACTTAGTGAGATTTGATCTCAGAACTAGGAAGAGATCAGGGGATGGAGAGATGGCTCATCAGTGAAAAGCAATTGCTGCTTTTGCAAGAGACCTAGATTCTGTTTTCAGCACCCACATGGTGACTCAAAGCCATCTGTAAGGGATGCAGCAGCTCTGGCATCCATGGGTGCCAGGCATGTGTGCAGTAGATGGACACACACTTTAGCAAAACGTTAATATGTATAAAATAAAAAAAAAATCTGAACATTCGTATCTGAGGAGGTACACATGTTTATCCCAATTTAGAGACTACGTAATATATATAACTGTATGAAAACATCATATGGTATCCCATTACTATGTACTTTATGTTTTTATGTTTCACTGAAAAAAATCAATTAAAAAGCCCCTGAAATCCCTGCCCTCTTATCATAGCTCAAAGGCTGCTCATAGATGGACAGTGTTGGGAGGGAGAGCCTGGAAAACAATTCCTTGCTCAGCTGGCCTATATGCTGTAGGATAGACACAGAGATGGGTGGGCTTGCTGTGGCCACGTGGGAAGACTTCCTGAACATCTTAATGAAAAGTCTGAATGCGCTTTATTGTCCCCATAGTATTTATATGTGTGTCACTCAGACATCATCAGGGGGTGCTCCTCTTGAAAAGCAGGGGTTTTTCTCATAGGTCCCTGCTCCACAGTCTTTCAAATTCAAAGCCCTCCCTTGGAGTGTCTGGATTCCTGGAGGGTGTCTGACCTCAGCCTGGCCTCTCCTGCCTCTTTGTTTCTGCTCTCTTGGTGATCATCCTGCTAACTTCCCATGTTGGAATCATCTCACAAGAGAAGGATCTCTCACAGCAAGTACAGTTATGTATGAGTGCTGAATTTCATAGCTTAAAACCAATGATGGAATTTAGAAGTGGGGCCTTTGGGGATTCAGTCTCGAGGGTGGAATCCTCAAAAACTAGTATATAGTACACTAAAGGGCCAGGAAAGTACTTCCTTAGTATATATAACATCTTGGCTCCCCTCCCAAGCACATAAAAAAACTAAGGGTCCCCAGAGAACTCTCTTACGCTTTTTCCTCCATGTGAAGCCAGAACAGTCAACCCGAAATCTGGAGGAGGCCATTGAAAAGAACCAGGTTGTACTGATGAAATAAAAACCAGACAAAGGGGAGATGTCTCAGTGGTTAAGAGCCCTTGTTTCTCTTGCAGAAGACCCAGGTTTAGTTCCTAGTACCCACACGGTGGCTCATAACCTTCTGTAACTCTAGTCTCAAGGGATCTGATGCCCTCTTCTGATCTCCGTAGGCACCAGGCATGCATACGATGCATATACATCCATGCAGGCAGAACACTCATACAGTAAGCTAAATAATTAAAAAGAGAAACAAAAACCAACTGTACTAAATATAGAGCAGCCTAACAGTTCTGGCCTGTGGTTCTTGCTTGGAGCAGCCTGCGCTGACTAAGTCACCAACCACGTAGAGAAAATTCTGGATGTTGGACTCCCTGACCTCTTGCTCATCCTTTCCCATTTCTGCCCTTCTGGTGGCTCTGGGAGAGCTGAATTATTATTATTTTTCAGACAGGGTTCTATGTAGCCTAGGCTGGCTTCAAACTCATTGTGTGGCTATGAATGGACTTGAACTCCTGGTCTTCCTGCCCCCGCCTCTATGAGCACTGGGATTATTTTCTCAAGCAGGCCTTTGGATGCTGGCTTTTAGGTTGTCAGTGTCGGCGGGAAGTCCCCAAGCTTTGCTCCGCTCTGCAGTGAGCTTCAGTCGAACAGCTCCTAGATGCCGGCAGCGGGTTGAGCATTTAATCAGGGAGATTAATATTGATCCCAGAATCAAGGAGATTTCACTGATTATTCTGTACAGCATCCCCACTCTTAGCAGGTGAGTACAATAATTATGTGCGGTTTACATACTAACAATAACAACAACAACAACAAGAAATCACAGCTCAGCTATTAAGCAAGTTGTTCAAAACAACTGTGCAGTGGCAAAAATGAGGTTCAGTTCTAGGCCTGACCTCCCGCACCCCCGACTCCTGGTCGTTCTTCTACCCCTGGCTCCTTTAGTCTACAGCAGTGGTCCTCAACCTTCCTAACGCTGCAGCCCCTTTAATACAGTTCCCCATGTTGTGGTGATTCCCCCCCCCAGCCATAAAATTATTTTTGCTGCTACTTCATAGCTATAATTTTGCTGCTGTCATGAATCATAATGTAGATATATGATGTGCAGGATATCTGATATACAACCCTCATGAAAAGGTTGTTTGATCCCCCCTCCCCCGAAAAGGGTTGTGACCCACAGGTTGAGAAATGCTGGTCTACAGACTTGTATGCCCTGTGGAACATTTGGTATGGGGGTGTCTGGAAGAAATGAAAAAGCATATTTCCCCCTGCCCAGACCTCACAGACCTCACAAGGTGCATAAGAAGGTGGAAGGAGGAGGGATGTTTAAGTCACAGACTGTCCTGCAATCTGAAGATGGACAATGCCACGGAAGAGAACTAGAGGATAGTGAAAGGTGTGTCCGTAGAATGGAGAAAGCAAAGAGAGATGAAAAGTCACAGTTAAAGCAGTGTTAAAAGGGCCCATCTCCTTCTTCCCATATTTTTGACTAGGATAAAAGGGTCTTGTTTACAATGAGATTCTAATGGTGGCTGCGGTTGGGTGGTCAAGCCAGGGCATTTTGGATTCCAGTATGAGAAGTTACTGCTTTCTATCTGTTTCCTGGCGGCCTGGCCTTCCTGTTCAAATGTAACATCATTCTGCTCTGGGTCACGGCAAATGGTTTACTCAGGCTTGCTAATTCTTCTGTCCGCTTCCTTCCTTGCAAGCTCAACATGATGTTCAACCCCAAACCTGACACTGTCACTGAGCCTCAGTGGCTCATTTCTCCCAGAGGTGGCTGCTTACAATGAGGGCACGGAGAAAAATCCACATGGCCCAGCAGCAGTGAGAACAGACAGTGGCTGGGCCCTGCTCGTCATCTTCCTTTGTCCTTCTAACCCACTGATTGTCCCAGGAGGGCAAAGGGAGTTGCTACAGCTCTGATGACTCAGGGTTTTTGGAAATACTAGGAGTAGGATGCAGGAAGAGACCATGCGAAAGTCTAGCATGTGAGCAAACACATTTGGCAAGAGCATCTAAGACTCATTCTTCCGAGGTGGCTGACATGCATGAATGGAGGCAGGCTAGCCCATCTGCTCTGAGCTCTTGCTGGCTTAGAAGAGGACAGTACGACCTTAGGAGAGAGTCTTGAACTGGCCACCTGCCTCTGCATGGCTAGTGCTCCCTTTATAGAGCCGGATGATTTATTCTAGTCTTTTTTGATCTGCGCTTCTTACCCTATGGATTTGTTAAAAGAAAAAAACTGTCTGGTAAAGCCAGCATTTGAAGACTGGGTTTATTAGCCCCACTTTCTGTTTTATTTTCAATGGTGTTAATGTATCAAGCCTCTAAAAATGGTGTCTGTGAACTACTGAGAAAAAAAAAAAAAGCTTCACCTGATGCTCAGATGCACAATTTCTTTGTAACTGTTTCACAGCTTCCATCAGGTTTTCCAAAAGGCCCTGTACTAAAAAAAGGGATAAGGACCATTGATTTAAAGAAAATCACTCTTTCAATCAAGAGCCGGCTTGTCCACATGCAGGACCAAGCTCTAGGAACACAGGTTTCCATTTCTCTAACGAACAATTCAAAGTTAATAGTGTTGGTGAGGATGCGGGCGAAGGAGAATATTATGCCCTGATTGTGGAAGTATAAATTGGTTCAGGATTTCTGGAGGGAAATTGAGAGAAATGACTGAAAAGCCTGAAAGTATTATGTATTCTAGTTCTCTGGAATTGCAGTTCTGAGAAGGTATGTTAGCAGCTACTGTTGTTAATTCTGGAATCAGACTGACAGGCTGAGATTTAGAATTATTGTCTCTATCTTTGTGGGAAACTCTATCTCTCCAAGCTATAGCTTACTCATCCATGGAACGGAGATACTATCTATCTGCAGAGTTCTTTGAAGGGTTAAACAAAAACATACATATGAAACATGCAGTACGGCAGCCAAATCATAAAAAGTCAACAAATCTGGGTAACGGAACTTGTTAAGCCTGAGGACCTGAGTTCAGTATTTGGGACCCATGCGGTGGAAGGAGAGAATCAAGAAATATTAGTTACTATTTGCATAAAAATATTTGATTGCCATGTTATGTATAATGACTAAAATTGGGACCAACCTCAAATACGCAACGTAAGCAATTGGCCTAATGATACATGACATTTAACCAGTTAAGATTAATGAAATGAGTATGATCAGAAAAGTGGTTGTATATTTTATAAGCTTTCTATATACGTATACACACACACACACATATGTACCAGGGAACCCCCCCCCCCCAGAAGTCATAGGTTGCTAAACAAAAGCCCAGTGCCTGATGTGGGTTACCTTGTCTTAAAATATTAGTCAGGATAGTCTGGAGATCCTCTGAACAATATAGGTACTGGGTTGCCAACCAGAACTTGATGATAAAATCCTGTTGCTAAAGACACCACATACATTGTTCACTGGGCATGGAAAAATCGAGTTGTGAGTTGTTACCAACTAGGAAGCTTCCTATTTGCAAGCTGGTTATCATAGAACTGAAAAGTTCTATGTAGGCTGTTTGGGAGTGCTGGTGTTATCAACCGTCTATCCCTCTCTGAACCCTGTGAGCTGCAATAACGACCAGTGTGGCAAGATATACCACAACAATGGCATGAAGTGCTGCCTTCTGAATTAAAGTCCACGCCACAGGAGGAAATCCATGCCTGGTTCTGTAAATCTGGTCAGAACGTACGGCTAGGGAGCTAACAGGTGCAGGGAGTGAACCTTCTATTATCTCATTAAATGTACATACTATCAGATAACCTTGCTTTCTATGCCCATAAATTAATGCAGTTCTCAGATGCCATCAGAGGAGTTTCTTGGTTCTGTGGGATGTGATCAGCCCAGAAACTCACAGCTGATAAAAGAGAATAAATGTCAGGGGGGTACTCAACCACAAATGGGACATCTCCCACCACAAAGGTTCAGGGACCTTTGTGTAAGAGGGAGAAGAAAAGGATTGTGAAGACCAGAGGCCAGAGAGGACTGGAGTTAGACAGTGTCTTCTGTATATGACAGAACTACTGTACTGATGAACTCAACAGCTGTGGCTGCTTGCACATGACTTGCCTAGGATCAAGCCAGTCAGCATTCTAGCATGAAGATGGAGGGGCTCATGAATCCTTACCCCTATCTGAGGATAACTGGTAGTTGATAGCTTCTGGAAGAGGGAGATTCCGTTTTCTTGAAGGGTGTTCAATAACACCCAGGTCAGTCAAAAACACATGCTTGAGTATATGGACACCACAAGTTGTAACTAGTGAGTTATTAAAAAAATAAATAATAAAAAAAAATGATGTCATGAAATTGAGAGTGGGTAGGGAGGCGGGGTGGACCTGAGAAGAGTTAGGGGAAGGAGTCAGGGGCTAATATGATAAAAATACTTTGTATGGAATTCTCAAAGAGTTAATTAAATTGATAAAGATATTGTATTAAAATGTTTAGAGTGTGGAAGGACACTGGGGAGTTTACAAGACAGCGTGTATGATATTCCACAGAAAAATGGCTCGATCAACTCTCTAAGCTTTTCAGTGGCTTTGTTTGGGTCATGGGTTTTTGTGCTTTTTGTTTTGCTTTCCTGTATCTTCTAAATTTTCTGTAATGAACACATGGAGCTTTCTGCAGATAAAACTAACTTAATAAAATCATTTTATGAAAAAGCAATGACTAATCACTGTTGAGAAATGTGCCATGACTTTGACCTCTTTGGGGCAGGTTTCTTTTCTTATATGGAAATGAGAATTTTTTTGTTTGTTTGTTTTTGAGAGAGGGTCTTGCTATATAGTTCTGGATGGCCTGGAACTCACAGAGATCCTCCTGTCTCTGCCTCTTGAGTGCTGGGATTAAATGTGTGTGTCACCATGCCTGGCTTAAAATTCAGAGTTTATAGCCAGGCAGAATAGCACATGTTTATAATCAGAGTTCTCAGTAGTGGGAGGCAGGAGGTTCCACAAAAGTCTGAGATCACCCTGGTCTACACAAGACCCTGCTTCATAAAACTACAGCCATGTTCAATGTACAGATGTGCTTGCTGCTTAATTGTGAGTACCTGGCTTTGAATCCTCAGAACCCACATAAAAGCTGGGCATATAGCACCATGATCTGTAATTCCAGTGCTTCTATGGGGAGGTGACACAGAAGAATCCTCAGAGCTCTTGGACTAGCTAGCCTGGTCCATAAAGCAGTGAACAACAAGACACTCTCAAGTAATACAGGATTTGGTCCATGGCTCAGTGGAGAGTGAGTGTCTAGCAGACTTGAGGCCCTGAGTTAAATACTTAGCATGCCAGGATCGTAGTAGTAGTAATAATAATACTAAAAAGAAAGGCACCAAACAAAGTAGAAGGTGAGGACTAGCACCCAAGTTTGACCTCTGAACTCCACATACATGTTGTAGCAGGCATGTCTTCACCCATGCACACATAATGAAAAAGTAACCAAAATCAAGGGTCAGGGGAGAGGACTCGGTTGGAAATATTCTTGCTTTGCAAGCCCCAAAGCCCAAGTTCAATTCCCAGAACTCATGTAAAAAAATCTAGGCATGGTAATGCACGCTTGCAATGCCAGCTCTGAGAAGTCTAAGGTCCTTGGGCTTACTGGGCAGCCAACTTAGTGTGCTGAGCAAGTTCAAGGCCAGGGAGAAATTCTGTCTTAAGATGGGGAAAAAGAAGAGGTGGGTGATGCCTGAGGAGCAATACTTTTGGTTCTTTGCTTTCATACTCACACATGTATGCACATCCAAGTGTGTGCACGAGTGTAAGTGTGTAACACACACACACACACACACAGAGAGAGAGAGAGAGAGAGAGAGAGAGAGAGAGAGAGAGAGAGAAATGAGAGCTGTGCCTTCTTTCCTTGTTGAGACTCCAGGAGATGTAAATGAGTTTTGTTGTCTTGTTTCTGTGTTTTCAAGGCAGTGACTTGCTGATGGCCTAGGAATGGGCACTTGACCCCTCAATTCTCACACCCCAACCTCCAGACAGCAGTCTGCAGGTTACAAACAAGAAGGGCAAAATGCTTTGTTCAGGCGGTAGGTGGTGGAGCAAGGCTCCTTTACTTTCAGGACTCTCACAAAACCATCTGGGTTGGGAGCACTCCAGAGGTCCAGCTAGCTGGACTTTGAAAATGCACCTACAGCTACGGGCTAAAGAGCCCCGTCGTGATTGACACTGGGGAACTCGATATGAATTGAGGATGTCAGGGACTGCAACACTCAACTGTGGATGCTGGTCTGCAGTCAGGATGCTAAGTTTAATCTCTGTGAAACTGATGCAGGAGTGTGGCTATGCTTGCTAATTAGACAGCAGCGGCGTAATTGATCAAATCAGTTCCCTTCATGACGCAAAGCCAAAGAACTCAGCAACAGCTTGCACCAGCTTCCAGATAGCCGAAAAAGCATGACTCCTTCTCCCTGAGATGATACCGTTGTCAGTCTAGATCGCCTTGCTAACTGCGGGCTCCTTTCTCAGTGACAGATAATATGGTGTAGTTGCAGTAGCTCCTCTCTCTTTCTCTCTCTCTCTCACGTGGTCTGATTCCAGGCTTGGGTGATTTAAATAGTGCTCATTCATTTCTTTCCCAGATTTACGGCAAGCATTAAACTTCATCAGCTTTAAAGAGCCATTGAACCATTTTGAAAGGAAGCGAAGTCATAGCCAGGGTTCCCCACTGCATTTATGAATGGCTCTACCGTTAATTGGAAAGCCAACGTATAAAATAAGAGAATGAAAATGGAAACCACTGGACGAAATGGAGCTTATTGCAGCACCCGAGTGTTGAGACCCTCATTTCCAGTGCATTCAGTACCCATCAAAGGAAGAAACGCACAAGAGGTAGCTTTGGTCGCGTGATGTGAGCATGGCATTTGGGGGACCCAACAAGCTGGCTGTAAGCTCAGCCTTGCCATTTGTGAGCCCCAACAATCCAAGGCCATGATTTTACCTTTCAGAACCTTGGTTTTCTTATTCGTAAAATGAAGAGAATTAAATCAAGCTCCAAGCATTGTGAAGATTAGATAAGAAGAGAGATAGCTAGCTCACTTCTGAGAATGTAATAAGAGTTCTGTAAATATCAGTTCCCTCCCTATGTCCTGCCCTCTGAAGAGAGCCCTGGAATCCTGACTTCATTCTGTTTTCCAGGCTCATGGATCTCAGGCTCACTGCCCATGGAATTTCTGTTTTTTTTTTTTTTTTTTTTCTGGTTTTTAGTTACTCTTCAAGACAAGTCCCCCTACTGGCTCTCCAGAAACTGTGACAAACTTATAAGAGCTCTGAATTTTTGTTATGTTTGGTTTTTAAAACATGGTCTCATTGGATATCTGAGTCTGGCGTTCAGCCTCCTGGATAGCCCAGGCTAGGCTTGAACTCATCAACTTCCTTCTTTGGTTTCCTTAGTGATGGTATTTGAGCATATGCCACTTTACCAGGCTGAGTTCTGAATCTTAAAGAGAGGGCTAAAAAGAATCATGAAGTAGGAACTCATGCAAAGTTTGAAAAACAGCACAGTCAGTATTACGATTAGTTTTTAATATGACAGTCTTATTGTGTATTCAAGTGTAAATATAAGATATATAGTATATATATACAAACACACACACATCATGGATGTAAAGTTAGGATGCTTTTGGATGGCAGTATAGGAGACTCCTGGGTGGTTGAGGTGATTCAGCTTTCACTGTAGAAAAGGGGGAGTGGGTTAAACAAGATAGAGAGAACAGATTCACAGAAGGCCCTAGTAAACTTATGCGCAGATACGCTGTAATGCTAGAGTCTGGCCTGAAGGGAACACTGTGGGGTACTGACACACCCTTCTGTCTCATTTTGGGCGTAACTTACAGGGATGTGCTCACTTGGTCAAAGTGATAGGGTCACACGCTACAATCAGTACACTTTTCTGCAAATGTTCCCATGTCAATATAAAGTTAACCTAAGGGGAAAAAAATAAGGGTTGGAATCTTCCACAAATTCTGGATCATGTTTTTTCCTGAGTGAGCTAGACTTTTCTCTTCAAGAACAGAAGGTCATCTCATGCTGCCATCTCTTCCTCTTGGACCACCTTTATAGCTTTTCTGCTTTGGAGCCCCTACAATACATTTTCCTTTATCCAATGGGAAAACAAGGGTTGTGGTTCTTCCCTTCCCTTCCCTTCCCTTCCCTTCCCTTCCCTTCCCTTCCCTTCCCTTCCCTTCCCTTCCCTTCCCTTCCCTTCCCTTCCCTTCCCTTCCCTTCCCTTCCCTTCCCTTCCCTTCCCTTCCCTTCCCTTCCTTTCTCCTTCATTTTGCCTTCCCTTCCCTTCTTTCCCCTTCCCTTCTCTTTTCTCTCTCCACTCTCTACCCTTGTCTCCCTTCTGTCCCCTCTCATTTTCTTTCTTTCTTAGCTTTCATAGCTCAGGCTGGTCTCAAACTCACTATGTAGCCAAAAATGATCTTCAGTTTCTCTTGATAACTTGATACTGACATGAGAACACCTGCATATAATGATTGTAGCATATGACCCTAGCACTGTGACCAAATGAACACATCCCTGTAAATAACACTCAAAATGAGATGGAAGTCCCTTCTGATTCTATCTCTTGAGTGCCAGAATCACAGACTTGTAACCAACACATTTGGTTTATGTGGTGTTGGGGCTCAAACTCAAAGCTTTGTGTATGCTAGACAAACACTACACCAACTGAGTTACATCCTTAGTCCCCACATTTTGATTTCTTTTTAGATAACAGGTCTATTGTAGTTTGAATGTAAAATATCTCTCATAGGCACAAGTGTTTGAACATGATTTTGGAAGATTATGGAAACTTCAGGAAGTGGAGGCTTATTAGAGGAAGTGGGTAAATGTGGGTGGGCCTTGAGGTTTTATGTTCATTCCCATTTCCCGTTCCATCAAGAGGTGAGAAGGTGAGAAGTCCCTGTAGCAGGCTCCTGCCACCACAGAGCCACATGTCACCATGTATTTCTCTCCCTGATGGAATCTGTCCCTTCACACTGTAAGCCAAAGTAGTTCCTCCTTCCCTTATGTTTCTTCTTGTTGGATATTTGCTCACAGTCATGACAAAAGTCACTCACAGTGTCTCACGCAGCCCAGGCAACAAGTATCAAATTTATATCCTCCTGCGTCCACCTCCCAAATGCTGGGATCACAGGCACTCGCCATGCCTAGTCCAATGAGGTCTTTATGAACAGAAGCCAGGTTACGCATTTTCCCTTTCAAGAGGCCTCCAGCAACTTTTTTCCTTTCCTTAGAGAAAACTCAAACCTCTTTATAGCGGCACAAGGCATTACAAGGTGTCCACGCCACCTTCTTATCTGACAGGACCTGCCACTTCTCCCTCTCTCCACTCTGCTGTCACTTCATATGACAGCCACCTGAAACACAAATTTTCCTTAGGCCCTTTGTATTAGTGGTGCCTGATGCCTGGAATACTGTCCCCCTAGATCCCTGCAGGACAGCAGCAAGTTACTCCCCATTGTGCTCTCTTACTTTGAATTTTCAGTACCCTCTCTCCTCTAGCTCAGCAGTTCTTTCTTTCTTTCTTTCTTTCTTTCTTTCTTTCTTTCTTTCTTTCCTTCCTTTTTTTCAGAGAGGGTTTTTCTGTGTAGTCTTGGCTGTCCTGAAACTCATTTTGTAGACTAGGCAAGCCTTGAACTAAGAGATCCACCTGCCTCTGACTCCTGAGTGCCAGGATTAAAGGTATGAATCACTAATTCAATTTTTTAAAAGACAGGTCTCTCTCTCTCTCTCTCTCTCTCTCTCTCTCTCTCTCTCTCTCTCTCTCTATATATATATATATCCATATATATATCCTAGCTGGGTAAAGAACTCTTATTTCTTTTTTCTTTATCTTTTTTTGTTGTTTCCTCTTTGTCTCAAGCAGCCAAGGATTTGCGCTTCTGATCCTCCTCCCTCCGTCTCCCCAGGCCTTTCTTATTTACTTGTTTTGCAGTTGTTTTTCAGGCACCTTCAACTCAGGCTAACCTTACATTTTCTAAGTAGTCAAGGATGGCCTACTTCATATTCTTTCTTCACCAATGCTTACAGACACCCAATAATTGTCTGTCTGAGACTTTATTAAATCAAAGTGTGTGTGTGTGGGGTGGGGTGGGGCGACTGTGTTTCTTTTGCTCATTTCCATATCCACAGCACCTCTGAACATTTGGTATATAGATTGGCTCTGAGGTCCTCATGCTCCTCTCACCACCTAAACTTCAGCTTCCACGTCTGGAAAAATGAGGCTGATGACAAGCCTCTTCCATGCTCCCAGGGGTCTTACGAAGACTAAAGGCGATAATGTGGATGACCTCCTCAGCACAGAGTGGGGCCCTGTGCTAACTGTGAGCTTTGGTAGACCTACATTCACCAGACACCCCTTTAATGCAGCTACCACAAGCTGGTAGTCATCTGTTATTAAGGGCATTTTGACAAAATAGTAACGTGGCCTGTGGAGAGACCAGGTTTGTTAGTGTTACTCTCCTGTTTCTTTGGCTGGGTGTTAGGCAAAATGTGGCACTGTGTGATGTGTCATAATTGATGAACAGAGAACTCTGCTACCCCAGAGCATTGCTTGGAAGCTAGGGGATCTGTATGTGGAAGGATAAGCAGCCCTAGGATGTTGCACTGTGGTCATGAGTGTGATAATGAAAGCACGGCACAACTCTCTGTCCAGGAGATGGAATGGAGGCAGGACCCACTGTCCAGGAGTTAGCAAACTCAAGGAAGCACAGATAAAAACCTGTAACAACTGGGGATGTTTGTTCCTGGGGCATCCTAAGTCAATTGGTATCTCTAGAAATGTCCCATTAACAAAAAACTAAAAAAAAAAAAAAAAAAAAAAAATCTTGCTTGAGAGAGTCAGAAGTGGACAGGAGCTGTCTCTTATACAAAAACAAGTTTGTAAAGGTGAAAATGAACACTGAGAGATGCTGAAGCAAACCAGCACGTCTTGGGCAAAGAACTTGACTTGATGGCCTTAGAATTGGCTTAGTGGTGAGGGAGCTTGCCGCCAAGCCTGAAGACCCAAGTTCCATCCTGGAACACACAAGGTGAAAGAAGAAAGCTGATTCCTGAAAGTTGTCCTCTGACTCATGCATGCTTTGGCATGCATGTATACACACACACACACACACACACACACACACACACACACACGGAGGTGGGGAGAGGAGAGGAGAGGAAAGGGGGAGAGAGAGAGAGAGAGAAAGAGAGAGAGAGAAGAGAAGGAGAGAGAGGGTAAAGTAATCCCTCCCTCCCTGTCTCCTTCCCTCCCTGCCTCCCTCTCTCCCTGCCTGAAGTTGCTTTTTCTTGTCAGATATTTGGTTACAGTAATGAGAGAAGTAGCTTACATTGTGTCTCATCTTAGTTAGAACATTAGTTACTTAGCATTCCCAGGAACAAACAGCCCCATGTTAACTTGATAAAGGTTATAAAAAAAGAAAGCTATTGACTTGAAAGGAGGAAAACAGCTGGGGATGAAAGTATGAATAAGAATTAAGAAGAAGGGGAGAGGAGGAATGGGGGGGGGGAGCTAGCCAGGGAATATGAATGGGCAGTTGTAGTCATTCAGCTGCCCATGCTGGAAGAAAATCGGAGTGGAATTTTAGCTGCACGAGAAAGCAGTCTGCTGTGTTCCTTTAAAAATATTCTTTTTCCCCTTATGAGAGAACAAAAAGCTGAGAGGGAAAAGAACTGGTGACAAATCAAATGACAAGCAAATCGCTTCCTGTCTCTAGCCATGAAAAAGAGAAAACCTTTTCTAAGCAGGTCACATGATAGATCCTCAGTCCTCTCCAAGTTCAAGGTGCCGGAAACAAAAAAGCTTTGGAGACAGGTGCCTCAAAGTAAGCTAGTTAGGGGAAGGTGACAGCGGTGACATGGGCAGGAAATCAGTGTGGAACTCACCACCTAGAATGCCTGGAGTTAGGGATTTAAAGCTGTGTGAGTCTGGGCTCTTTGGCAGAGACTTGACCAGAGCAACCTGCCTATGGGAATGCATTCAGCTCTAGAGTGTTCTAAGCCTATGAAACTACGTGAGTTAAGTTTGAAACCAGGTACAGCGGATCATGCCTGGGATCCCAGCATTTCATAGGCAGAGGCAGGAGAATTGCCACTTCCATGCCAGCGTGGGCTACATAGTGAGTTCAAGGCCATCCTGGGTTATTGTTTTTGAGGGGACAGTGACAGTAACTGGCGTTGCTTTCGTACTTCGTTATTTTGAAATTTCTTTATGGCAACAGAGGTCATCCAATTTATATTTGTGACTCTACTAAGAAAGCTTTAAAATATTAATTAAAGGTGTGATTTTTTTTTAAATAAAGAAGGTACTCCTTTACTTGGGTCCTTAATTTCATGGCAGCAGCTTCTGTTTTAGATGAGTCACTGCTAAGTCTTCTGTTGGTAAGACTTGTGGCCACAAAGAGGTCACCATGAGGAACCAGGGGCACTCATCAGATTTCCTACGTGAGCTCTGCAGCTAAAAAGAAGCTTTTGTCACAGCTGTCACACGAATGAAATCTAAAGGCTGCCAGGCCTCCAACCAGAGCTGCGCTGCAGTGATATTCAGGGAACTCTCCTATCTGCAGAGATACGTTTGGCCAAGTTGGTAAACTCTGTACCTCCCTGGAGCTTACCTGTTTATTCTCCTTTAAGGCACTTATTATTATTATTGTGTGCATGTGCGTGCTGTGCGTGGGGGTATGTGCATTACACAGCATACATGTAGAAGTCAGAGGACAACAACGTGGAGTCCTCTCCTTCCAGCTTTTAGATGGGCTCCAGCGATCAAACTGAAGTGGCGGACTTGCATGGCCTTTACCGGCTGGGAGATTCTGCTAGCCCTAGCTCACCCGGTTAAATAACTGTCTTTGCTGTTTTGTTTCTTACTAGAAAAACAATACACATGATTGACTGATAAGCATGAGTCAGGAAAATAAAAAGCATTGTAGATGCTCATAGCCACTGTCATATGTGTGATATACACATGTATATGTTGTTTCATAATCAAAGTGAATGGGAGTGGGTAGGAGAGGAAAGGTAGGGGGAGGGACTGGGAGAGGAGGAGGGAGGGGAAACTGTGGTCTGGATGAAAAAAAAAAAAAAGAAAAGAAAAGAAAGAAGAAAAAAACTGATTCCAAGAGCCAGAGGTCCAGAACACCTGCTTGAGGCAGTGCCTTCTAGACTTGACGGGGAAGCCGCCCCTGTGAAATCTCAATAATATGGTTGTTTAAAGACCTGTATAAATGATGTCACCCACTGTCATGCCATGTGGATGGAATGAAGCTCTCAAGTCCTCACTCCTAGATGAAGGCAATCAATGGCTGCTTGCTGGGAGAAAGAATCAGTTTCTTCAAGATAAGCCTGTTGATAGGTTATCCAAGCTAAGTGGTTATCCTTAAACACTATATATACATATGTAACAACAACAATTAAATAAGAAGAGGTCACGGATTTGAGAGGCAGTGGGAGAAGGCCTGGGAGGAGTTGAAGAGGGAAGGGGTAAGGGTGTGAATGATGTAAATATGATACTCATATATTAAATTCTCAATATAATAAAAAATTAAATAAAGAAGAAAACATTCAAGGATTTGGTTAAAGCATGGTAATGGAGACTTCATCTAGGGCCACCTTGATAGCAATAGATATGACACCAATGGGATTTTGCAGGGAACAGAGAGGTAGCACAACCCCAAATACAGCAAGTGGGAGTATATAGCCAAGGTGAAGTCATCAGGAGGAAATGTCAGGTGGATGGAGTTGGTGCTGCACTAACCTAGATAGCCTTCTTGGTGAAGACAGGCTAGAGTAATGATGTCCTGGGGGCCGGTGGAGGATGTATGCCTGACCAGGCAGATACCGAGAGTGGGTGGAGTTTACTTTTAGACCGATTGACCAGGTTCTTGCTAAAAGGGGAGTACACGAGGAAAGGCTAACGTCAGCCTAAGAGAAGGTCTAGGAGACTGATTGAAATTTAATCCACTAAGGAATCTGTCAAACAGGTTGTATGTCAAATACTGCAGCTGGCTCCAAAGCTGGGCAGATGTTGGAACTAACCTCACCCCTTCCTTACAGTTCCTTCAGTTCATGTTATGAGTCCTTACTGTGGGCTAGGCCTCTGTGAGGTGAGACCCTGTCCCCTGAGGCAGGTGGAAAGCTCATCTGAGCCCTGAGTGACAGAGTAGGGGTGGCACTGGACAGAGAAAGCACAGAGGAGATACGGACCCCTCCCCGGGGCAGCCTGGCAGACTTGCAAAGGAGAATCCACATTTGAGCTGGGAGAACTCACACTGCAGAGCTGGGTGTGGAGGTGTGTGCTTGGAATCCCAGCCTGCAGGAGGTGGAGGTAGGAGGGTAGGGAGTTCCAGGCCAACCCTGGCTACATAGCAAGTTTGAAGTAAGCCCGGGATGCCTGAGACTCTGTGCTTTCAAAAACGAAGAGTAAAGAAAGGTAGGCTGTATGGTAGCAAGGGGGAAGGAGGAAGAGAGTCAGTGTATGTCTGATCAGGGAGGTCACTGCTCCTTTGGCTGTAAGGGTATATGTGTGGGCCACTGACTTTTAAATTTAAAAAAATGTGTGTATATATATATATATTAATTTGAAAGATACATATTTTTTAAATTTAAAAGATTTAAAATTTAGATCTTTTAAATTCTCTTATTGACACATCAAGGTAAGTAAAGTGCCAGCCCTGTGACAGGCAGAGAGTGGACGCTGGGAGAGATTAAGTAATGTGCCCAAGGTTGCGGAGCTGGTGAGGGACGAGGCACAAAGGCTGGAGAGATGAGGTAGGTGTGATGGTTAATTTTGTCACTCAGCTTGACAGGCTCTAGAATCAGGGAGAAGATAAGATAGGTGAGAGATTTTTCTAGGTTAGATTAGCTGAGGTTGGAGGGTGCACACCGCACGTGGGCGCTACCGTGGACTGGAGTCCCAGACTTCGTGAAAAGGGGAAAGCAGGCTGAGCTCCAGCTTTCATCCCTGCTGTCTAGCTTCGGCCCCCATGCCTTTCCCACTCTGGTGGACGCATCCTCAGACCGGGAGTCAGAGTAAACCTTCCTGAGGCTGTTCTCGCTTTCTTTTTTTCTTTTAATCACAGCAATAAGAAAAGTAAGTAATAAAGCAGGGTGACCTCAAAACACGAAGAGACGCTCCTACATGCACGGGCGTCGGCAATCAGCCGCTGGAGGCCTGCAGGGCACCAGCCTGACCACAGTTATGCCCTAGGCAGGGTGTGGTGGCCACAGTAAGTAGACTGCTTTTCAGCAACTCAGCAGTGTGTCTTGTGCACTCCTACGTCACGCACATGCACACACATATACACACACATCCTTACACACATACACACACACACATACAATTTAAAACCAACCAACCAGAGCCTCTGAGAATCCAGCTCTTCTTGTTTCTCTCTCATTTCCTAAGTCAGCATGGGAGTCCCAGTTCTGTACTACTTCCAGAAGACAGGTCAGAAGGGGATCCTCATCTTCCTCATCTTCCTTTAACTGCCCCTTCCTTTCTTACAATTGGCCCCTCAGAGTAATGGGCATATTAAGGTTCACTCTGGCCGATTTTCGGGGAGCTAAGGTTACTTGACTCTTGGTTGTCCCAAAACGCACAGTCTCCTTGTGTGTCTTTATTTATTCATCCATTTTGAAGAAGGGTCTCACATAGTTCAGGCTGGCTTCAGACTCCCTACCTGGGTGAGGATGGTCGTGAACTTCTTTCTGATCTCTCTACCATTACCTCCCTAGTGCTGGGATTATAGGCAAGCACCATCACGCCTTGTTCATGCAGTGTTTGGGGATCGAACCTAGGACTTCATGCATGCTAGGCAAGCACTCTACAAACTGAAACTCTACAAAAGAAAGTGCTGGCTTTCTTGGGGTGTCTTGCACAGCCTGAGGCCCAGTTTTCTGAGCATCACTGAAGACACAACACTTCTGTTTTCAGGCACAGCCAATGGCAGCAAATAACCTAATTAGGATCACACAAGCAGCTAGCCCCAGTGAGAGCTAATTTAATTAGGGTCTTATTAGTTGTTATAACTACTTTTTAATGAAGCCTTATTACATTCAACTCTGCAGATCCCAAGCAATTGTATTAAATGTTGGCAAATGACCCATCAGTTTTTGATTTCTATCCTATATTGTTCACACCTATCCTGTGAGAATCTGATGCTTGAGGTTCCTTTCTTTCTTTCTTTTTTCTTTTTTTCTTTTTTTTTTTTTTGCCACTTGCAGCTTTAAAGACGTATTCCCTTTTTTTTTTTTTTTTTTTTTTTTTCTGGTTGCTAAATCCTTGAGATTCTCTCACTCTGACTCTGGTGACCTGACGGTTGGTGATAAGAAGTAGGGAAAATCTCTACGGGCAGGAAAGTCTCTGTGCATTGGCCCCCTCCCTTTATTTCCATCCTTAATCATACCTTAATGATAAAACTGTAAGGCCCCAGGTTGTGAGGCAAAATGGTATTTTGGAGGCTAACATAGAAAACCATTATCATAAATTCACACCTCCGTGAGGATTAACTCATCATATTGGTTAATTGGCCAATAAACAAAACTCCTCGAGAATCAGTCCTGGCTGGGGTAGTTTTGATAGTGGAGGAATAAGAAGAAAACCAACAGCTCATTAGTCTCTACTGTGCTCCAGGGACTGGGTGAGAGACGTGTGTACTTGGTGTCCTGATTAGCTCTCACAACAAGCTTGATATGAGTGCTTTATTATTATTGGATTACAGATGAGAAATGGGAGCCCAGGTGAATTTCAGGACAAGTGACCAAGGAACATGAAATGATGACAAGGTTCACAGTTTTGGTGCTGGGGAGTGCTGATTTATTGATTTGTGCTCTCTCTCTCTCTCTCTGTGTGTGTGTGTGTGTGTGTGTGTGTGTGTGTGCTGCATGTACATGAGTGTGCCACAACATGTGTGTGCCATGACACATATGTAGACATTAGGGGGCAACTCGCAATGTTGAGTGGCTCATCAGGACTGAACGCAGGTCATCAAAGTTGATGGTAGTTATCACTACCCAGTGAGGCATCTCACTGGTTCATTATGCTGGCTAATTTTATGTCAGTTGGATACTCGCTAGAGTCATCAGAGAGGCAGGAGCCTCAGCTGAGAAGATGCCTCCGTAAGGCAGGGCTGTAGGCAAGGCTGTAGAGAATCTTCTTAATTAACGATTGATGTGAGAGTGCCTAGCTCATTGTGGGTGGTACCGCCACGGGCTGGTGGTCCTGGATTCTAGAGGAAAACAGGCTGAATAAACCGTGAAGAACAAGCCCATAAGCAGCACCTCTCCATGGCCTTCTCATCAGTTCCTGCCTCTAGGTTCCTGCCCTATTTGAGTTCAGGTCCTGACTTCCTTTAATGATGGACTATGATACTGAAGTGTAAGCTAAATAAGTCCTTTTCTCCCCAGCTTGGGTTTGGTCATGGTTTCATCACTACAATAATAACCCTAACTAGGTCATTCACTTTGGTATTTTTCACCATTACTAGGCATGGAGCTGTTATTCTTAAGACAGTAGAGTACAGTATCAGGTTGGTCCATCTCAGGCTCTGCTTCCAGTCATTTTCTGTAGGGGTGGTCCTGGGAGTTGTGTTAAGATGCTAATCAATGGCTTACTCACCTCATGAAGAACTTAAAGTAAAGGGGTGAGCGTCAACTGTAACACCAAGGACATGGTCCCTCGGTCTCTGAACTGTGTTGGATTGCTGCGAATAGGAACTGATTCAGGGAGTGTGGGGTCTAACCTTACTCCACTGTTGGTTCTTGAACTTGAGTCTGCATCAGCCCAGTCCAGAGAGTGAGGAACCCAGATATCCTTGGCTGAACCTGCAGTTCTGACTCAGTTACCTTGTGGGCCTCAGCAACCACCATTGGAAGAAGTTTCTGGTGATGCCATTGAATCTCAGAGGAGATAGCTCAGAGCCAGTATTCCCCGGACAGCCATAGGCAGAATATCCTGGCTCTCCCTAAACCTGGGGTGAATCAGAAGAGCTGGGTTCTCGATTCTTCCTTCTTTCCTACTTCAGTGCTCTGCATTCCTGAGCCATTGAAATCCAGGCCCTGAGAGCAGGAGCCAAGAAGTTGACTTAATTAGATGCCTTATTTATTTACATATTATCATGCCAGACCCTGGGCTCATTCGGGTTGGAGGAATGTTTGAGATTTAAATGAACCAGTTCTGAGGCTGAGAGTGATGGCACAATTCCTTTTGTACAGAGAGTTAGAAGCAGACAGGCACTGAGGAAAAAACTTCTCGCTAATCTACTAGCCTACAATTTGATGTTTTTAGGAGGGGCTTATACTTTGATTTCATCCACTTTAGACATTCAGAAGAAACTGTGCTGGACTTCTGCAGTTCTTTGCCAAGAAGGATCACCTGGATGATACCAGTAAGTTAATAAGGTGAAGTTTCTCAGACAGATTAAACTAAATTACGGTGCTATGGATTTTGTTCTGCTTTGTAAAATTAGTTAATTAGTTTAGTGTGTGTGTGTGTTTAGAGCACGGGCGCACATGTGGAGATCAGAGGACAACTTGAAGAAGATGGTCTTCTCTACCACGTGGGTCCAGGGGATTGAACTTGCTGCCTTCACCTGGTTGTTATCCTCTTTCTTAAACCAAGCCTGAACTGGAGCCTTCATGTGTTAAACAGCGGATGCCCATGGACAATTTAGCAGTGTGTGTGGCCTGGCTAAATACTTCCTGTATATTTCTCACCCATTTCTCACTACACTCCAACAAGAGGGATGATTCAGTCCCCTTTACTAGACAGATTAATCAAGGTGCAGTGAGATGGGGGGTAGCCATCTCCAGGACTAAAGTCCTGGATTTGTTTGACTTTAGCATCTCTGTTCCTTTTAATACTCTAGGCAGCCAGGGACCCTGCAGAACACGTGAGGCTGTCTCCAAGGAGGGGGCACTGCCCCCTTCACCGAGATAAGGAGTGTAGGAGCAGCAATCGTGCTAATGACAGGAAGGGCTTCATAGTCTGGTTCTGCATCTCCATTGGCTGAGGGCTTGCCTCAGCGCAGTCCCCTTGAAATTCTGGTCTTGTGCAAGTGTGTCAAAGTTTACCTCTTCCCGGTTGGTCTAGCGGCTGGTCCCAACAACTCTAGATTTAGTACAGTCTGAAAATAACCCTGCCTGTCCTTCCAGATCAGCAGTTCAAGGTCAAGCTTGAATGACACCGTTGCTCAGCCAGAGCCCATCCACTTCTTGAAAAGCCCCGTTTACAAGGGGCAGAGTGGTGTTTAAGGGAGTTCCCAGGGTGTAAAGCTGAGCTCTTTAGGGGACAGCTTGAATCCTGAAACAAAAATGTGGAGTGCATGTCATCCTCTTGCCTAAATATAGACTGGCCACTGCATGCCTGCCACTCAGGGCCCCATGGTGGGGTGGCATGGGTTTGGATGCCAGAGGAGTCTTTTCTTTCTAACATAGCCCCTTGGTGCTGGGGACTGCAGCTACAGCATTTTCTTATCTGCAGTCTGTGGACCGGCTGACTTCAAACTTCTTACATAGCTGAGGATGATTTGGAACATCTGACCCCTCTGCTCCCACCTCACTGGTGTTGGGACTGTAGTCATGTTTTACCACTCTTAGTTCATTTGGTGCCAGGGGCAGAACCCAGAGCTTTCTGTAGGCCAGGCAAACACTGTGCCAACTGAGGCATAGCACCAGCCCAGTATCAGAATTTTCTTTTATTTCTTCATGTTTTTAAACTGGGACATCACTCCTGGAGGCCGGAGCCACTGATATGGACCATGATGGACTTGGCTGCTGAGTGAAAAGATTGAATCTGGTTTACACCGTAGGCAGCTGCTTTTTCTTCCCAGCTTTTGGGTGAAATGCACACATTCCAGGCTTTCTGCTTCCTCTGGCAGATGACTGCTGCATTCCAAGGGGGTGGCAGAAAGTCCTGCTTGAACTCCGGAAAGCCCATCTCATTTAGCTGGAAGGCTCTGAGGCATCCGAGCTGTCTGGAAGCCTCAGTGAGTATGCTGACTTGTTACTTTGATACCTGAAATGTCCTGGGTCCAGAGCAGCAAGGAGCTCTGAGTTTAAAAGCAGCTTCTTGGGGCTTTGGATGCAGCTAAGCTGGTAGAGCGCTTGCCTTCATGTTCACCCATCCCCAGCTGTCACCATAAAGCTGTCTGGTGCACATACCTGTAATCTCAGCACTCAGGAGTTAAAGGTGGGAGGATTAGAGGGTTCAGCTACCTATCAAGTTCAAAGTCAGCCTGGTTGATATGAGAGCCTGTATCACCTCTGCCTCTCCATACTGCTGAATATTTCTGGTTTCCACCTCAAAGATTTTATATTATAAAAATTTACCAAGGTAGAAGATGGTGGAGCATGTGTGAGAAGTAAGAATATGATTTTGTAAAAATAAAAACTTCATAGACACCTAAATGTTCCTCTCCAGGGATCTATCTGGAGACTGGAGAAAATGGAATACTGTGCAGCTCTGAAAATGGACAAGGACGTTCTATTTATACCGGAGTAGAAAGATCTTCCTCATACATCGTACAATGAAGAAAGCAAGCGTACAATAGTGTGCTATTTCCATTAAGAGGGACATGTGAATATACTTTACACATATACATAGAGTATTTATGAAAGGAAACACCAGGAAATGGTGACAGCAGTTGTCTCCAAGGAGGAAAGGGATGACGAGGGCCAGGAACATGAGAGGAAAATACTTTCACTATACACTTGCACCTCATGAGTGAGTAACCTTACGTGCGCATTGGCTATTTGCTTAAATGGCCTGCTTACATAACGGTTGGCTAGGAACATTATGTTACCTTTTACTATAGAACTCACTGGTATACTGAAAAGATGGGAAAAAAAAGAAAATGAGAAGGTTGAGGATTTGGTCGGGACAGCAAGAAGTCTGTGTTGAACAAATCCTGGGGTGGTCCAATTTGTGTTACACACACACACAGACCCTCCCCATAGAAACATACATACATACACACACAGAGACACACAGACATGCATACACAGAGACACAAACAGACATGCATGTGTGTGCATGCACTGACACACAGACATATATACTCAGATGCACTCGCGCGCATGTGCACACACACACACACACACACACACACACACACACACACAGAGACACTACACAATCCTGGAAAGTCCATAGAAAAATACTAAGCATCATATTATAGCCAGTACTGTAGTCTGTAGTTCTAAGCTCTGCTTATCTTTGTATTTTACGTTAAAAGTTTCTGTCACTGGTACTGGGAGAGGGGCATATTGGAAGAGAAGGCCATAGGAACACAGTCTTTGTGGCTGGGAGTAGTGTCCTCATGGAAGGTGCTGTCCGTGAGGACTGGGTGTGAATCCACCACAGTGCTGACCTTGGACATCTGGCCTTAAGAACCGTGAGCAACAAATGCCGTTGTTTATTAATGGCCAAAGGCTGAGCTGGTTTATGAGAAAGTCTACTTTTCCTGTCTTTTTCATTTATGATGTTATGTCTAAATGAATGGTTTCCTGCTGTTGAGACTATTATGAAAAGAAAAACAAACAAACAAACAAACAAACAATCTGATGTGTTTTTGAACAGAAGAGTGGACAGGGCTGGAGTGGCATCAGGAAGAACCAGGAGAATTATTTGTAAGTGTTCTCAGGGTTGAGAGGCAGAGAGGAGGATATGGGTAAAATTACAGTAAAAAGGAGAGAGAGGATCTGGGTTCAAATCCTTGGTACTCATACCAAGGTGGCTGAGGCAGCTACTATCGTTGTGCAAGGTAGGAGATGGAGAGAGGAAATCCTCAGAAACTGGAGGGCCAGCTAGCCTGCGTACACCACAGTGAACAAGATCACCCCAGTCTCAAACAAGGTGAAACGTGACCACAGGCATGCACAGAGATTAGAGAAATGACCAAGGATAGAAGCCTTTTCTTTTGATCGTTTTCCTTCTGAACTCATTATACAGTGTGGAAGTCCAACCAATAACTCTTTAAAAACCTAATTTTCATCCTGTTAATGTTCTTAATCTGAAGTCTTTTTTTAAAATTTTTTTATTTCAGTATGTGAAGTCATAAGAGGATAGAAAAGGTTAATAATCTACTCCCGCTTTTTAAAGTGGCCCCTGGAAGTGAGTGAACTAAAAGCTTTAATTTTCGTTTTTCACGAACACGTGTACACATGCTCATGAGTGTGTGTGAGTGCGTGCGTGCGTGCCTGTGTGCAAGTCTGAAAACAGCCTCAGGTATGACCCCCTCCCTCCACGTTGTTTGAGAGAGCTTTCTAGCTAAGTACTGCACACACCAGGCTAGCTGGCCTTATTCTCCTGCTTCCATTTTCCACTTTGCTGCGTAAGCGGTTGAATTATAGGCAGGAGGCACCGAGCCTAGTTTTACAGGAGACCCAGGGTTCCAAACCCAGGTCCCCACACTTCTTCAGCAAGCGCTTTGCCCACTCAGCCATCTCTACAGAACAGTTCATTGCTTTTGAAAAATGGGATTGCTGTCTGGCAAGACAGCTTAGGGGGTAAAGAGCCTTCTGTAAAGCTTGGCTGCTAGAGTTTAATCCCTGCCGCCCAAGTGGTGGAAGGAAGAACTGACTTCTGTACTTGTCCTCTTACCTCGGGCATCCTCCTACCACACAAAATAAATAAAATGTCATAAAATAAAAGTGAAATGGCATATTTATCAAAGGCTCGCCTTTCTTATGCAGATCTCATGCCCATGTCGTGATAGATTAATAGACCTATATCTAACTGATTTTGTTTGTAACATCACGGTACATTTTCCTATGCTTTAAATTGATTGCTTAATAAAACTGACCGTATCAAAAGCTTAATATGAGTATTAATTTACCAGTGACTTTGCCACTGGGGGAGAGTGTACTGGGTGTTTGGGAACTCTGGCACTGGAAGAAGCAGATTTTTTTTTTCCATTTTTCTCTCTTCTTCTGACTTAATACAAATTAAAATGTAAATGAAATGATTCCTAATGATATTCTGCTCTACTTGTAGACAAGAGCCTAGCACCGTCTTCATCAGTGAGGCTTCATTCAACAACAGATAGGAACAGATTCAGAGACTTGCAGCCAAACATTAGGCAGAGGTCAGGAATCCTGAGGGAGAGGGCGAGGAAGAAGGATCAAGGAGCCAGAAGGATCAAGGACACTACAAGGACATGGTCCACAAAACCAACTAACCTGAGCTTGAAGGGGCTCACAGAAACTGAAGTGGCAATCACAGAGCCTGCATGGGTCTGACCTAGGTTCTTGGCATATTTGTTGTGGTTGTGTAGCTTGGTGTTCTTGTGGGACTCCTAACTGTGAATGGGGGCTGTCTCTGGCTCTTTTTCCTGAGCTTGGGATCCTTTTCCTCCTACTGGGTTGTCTCATCCATCCTTGATATGAGGATTTGTGCCTCGTCTTAATACCATCCATGTTTGTTTGTTATTTTTGGGAGACCTGCTCTTTCCTGAAGGGAAACGGAGGAGGAGTGGACTGGGGGAGGGGTGAGGTGGAAGGGAAGACTGGGAGTAGAGGGAGGGGAAACTGCAGTCAGGTCAGGATATAATAATATGAGAGAGAAAAAAAGTAGCTTATCAAACTAATTGCTGAAAGTAGTCATACAAAAGAGAAAGTTATTTGATAAAGCCTGAACGTTTTCTCTCTCTCTATATATATATTTGACACTTTTGACTAGAGCAACTGGTTGACTATTGCAATATGTATATTAAACTCGAGTCTAGAAACCCTTACACCCAAAAGTCCATGTTCTCGTGACACCCCAAGGAGAGGTCCTTAGCCTAGGGTTTGAGGAGTCTATCAATTTGGATGGGAAGAGAAATATTTCAACAAAACAAGCAAAACAAAACAAACCCTTTTGGCAGGAATGTAGGCCAGGGGTCACAGAGGAGTCTTCAGGGGTTGTCACCAGCTCTCCACTACCTGCTCTATTTGTCGCAGAGCTCATGAAATGTTTCCACTTGTCACCACTTCAAAATTACAGTTCTTGCTTATTTGACTGGCTGCCAGACCTTGTTTATTTAATATGCTAAAAAGCACCTTTTTCACTCTACAATCAATTTGCTTTTCAACATAATAATAACTGCATTTCAGTATAATTGTTTAGCTTTGACTTCCTACCTATGTGATTGCTTTGAGGAGGGGCTTTCTTTGATTACCAGACTGGTCAATGGAAGGAGAAAGGCCTTGAAGAACACTTCTGTTCTGGTAAATTCCGAAGAGCTGGGTGCAAATAGATTTTTTTTTTTTTGGGAGAAAGGGCCTTCTGTTTCCTCTTTATGCTAGGGGAGCACATACACATATAGCCTGGATATATGAAATGTTAAGTTTTGCTGTTCATTGGTGAATCTTCCTCCTTACCCAAACAGCTTCTTGCATTTGCCAGCCCTGCGCTGGTCCTGTGAACCACGGGGTAGATTCATGCCTGCAGGTGACAGTGAGCCCCATCTGCCCTTGATCTCATTCTGACCTCCTTCTGGGGCTGAGGCCCCAACACACACATTAGCCTAGCAGTAAAGTGTGTTAAGCCACGTCCTCCAATTCATTTCACCAGGCACTAGAAAAAGCTTACGGGAAGCAAGACTCTATGGGCAGATATCCCATAAAAAGTTCAATGGGGGCTCTGTGAAGAATGCTTTATTTGTGTGACAACACTATGTTTCTGAATGTTTTGACTTGACTTAGTCACTAGTGCGACTTTCATAGCACAGTGTGTGTGGAGGAGAGCTCAGATGTCTTGTGGGTGAATGGGGCTGAGAATGTTGACCACTTTAAGAGGACAGGCTGCCGGGGAGCTGGAACTTTATGGTACCCTGGCCTGACTCATGCCAGAGGCTAGGTGAAGATAACAGATGGGCTGAGGACCCCCTCCTCAACCGTCACTTCAGCCCTATAAGTTCCTAGATACGCTACCACATTTCTTTCTCTGTCTCTGTCTCTTCTGTGATCTGTAGGCTTTCACCGTTGACAGCATGACCCTCATCTGCTTCTGGGATAGACCCATTTCTCCCATTTACTTTCTTGCTCATTAAGTATGTAGGGCCAGCCCACCCACTGTGCACCCCAGGCCTGACTGAGCCACTCATTTATGGAGCCAGAACAAGTGAACTAAACGAAGGGTACTTGATTCAGAAGTTTCCTACCAAGGGTTAGCATCACCTCTGCCTCCCATGAAACCCACAGACGGTCAGCTGCCTTCTTGCTCATCGGCCTTCTTGGATTATAAATGAATGCAGCAGTTTGCTGTGGGGTATGTGCATCCTCGTTCAGGCCTTCATGTTTGTGCAGCACGTGCCTTACCCACTGAGGAATACTGCTCAGCTCTGGGGCACCCTTCATAGATTTTCTAAAACCCATGAAGAAACCTCAGGGACCCAAGACCGTTACATATTTTTCCAAAGTATTACCTAAGGTCAACAGGGCCCCCTCTCGACTTCCTTGGTTCTGTTTTGCTGAGTGATTCCCTTTCCTTGCTCTTCCTTTCCGTTTTCAGGTGATGGTAACAAGGGCCGATGGAATCTGAGCAGGGAGTGGAGTTAAGCTACATTCTCTTCCATTGTAACTCTGCTCCACTCCGTGTATGTAGCTCATAGCCTCTTCTTTCTGCGTAGCTAGGTCACCACTAGCCAGCTGCTGCGGAACACAGTGTCTAGAAATACTCTCTTCCACAATGCCAGCTTGCCTAGCTTGTGACATCAAGGGAAGGACACAGGATGACCTGTGATGGAGAAGTGTCCTGTGATGTGCAGGCATCATTTGGAGGTGGGTGGGGGAAGCGAATCTGGCCTCAAAGGTAAAGAAGCCAGAAACAACACTGGGGAGAAGTCTTCCAAATATTTCTTAAATTTGATAGAAATCTGATCAAATGTGATTGTCATTAGCAACAATAAGCCATGAAGTTGAAAAGTCTTCCAAAAGTGTCAACAATAAAAGAGAGATTTTGGTTCATCTTGCCAGCGGAACGACCCAGTTATTTTTATGTTCTTTATATCCTTGTGAGGTTGTGATCAGTGGCCATCTGCCCTTCCTTTCCTCCTTCCAAGAACAGAGGTTTGCCTAGTTTTTCTCATATGCTTCCATCTAAGATTTCTTTAATGACAAGCCCATCTGATGGCTTGGATTTGAACTTACAGTCAGCCACTCATCAGCTCCTCTGAGGCAAAGTTCCCCCATCTACCCCGAGTTCACTTCCCTAACTATGCGATAGGGATAATTTCAGAGGCTACCTCACAAGCCTATGGAGAGGACAGAGCAGGGACTGTGGAGTGGCCCTCACACCCAGCACCAAGTAGCAAGGTCTAATGTATATGAGTCGTTAGTGTATCATCTGAGGTGGTCAGGGAGTACAGAGGCTGTAGACAAGGCCTGAAGATGTGGGAGAAAGCAATTTCCAGATGGAGGCTGGCAGCCACCCATTATTTTTACAGCTTCACACATACTCAAGAAAAGCCTTCATAGGGCCCCTGGTGACCCTCTGGTACCTATGCAGCCCTCTGTGCTCCAGCAGACTTGGCCATCTCCACCACTGGCTCTTGTCCTATGTACCAGGTCTTCTGCACAGGCCATCCCCCCTCTCCCAGCTCCTGCCCCAGCCCACTTGGTTTCATTGGAAAACTGAGGCTGACTCTTTTCCAGCTCCTCTTCTTCCTTCCTTCCTTCCTTCCTTCCTTCCTTCCTTCCTTCCTTCCTTCCTTCCTTCCTTCCTTCCTTCCTTTTCTTTCTTTCTTTCCCTTATTAACCTTTATGTATTATCTGTGATTTGAAGACCTTATGAAACTCACATTTCAGATATTTTTAGAGGCAACTGACAGAGGGCCACCATTTAAAAAAATATTATCAAATAGGGCATTACAACACACACACAAACACACACGCCCCACACACATCTATTACCATTCATTATCATCGTTCCATCTAAAACGCTATTTTGGTGTCTTAAAATAGAAAGGATATAGTCTTCAGATTGAAAGGACAGTCATTTAGATTGAATACATTTCATTTTTAAAAGAACACAATGTTTTTCTCATTTTGTCATGAGCCAGTGGAAACTTTGGACATCAGAACTCTGACAAATTTGGAGGAAGCCACGTGCTAACAATAGGAACAGCACAATGAGTGTTTACCAAGTACCAAGTGTGGAGTCTGGGGGATTCTACTGTTTACTAGGTGTGTGACCTTGGGTGAGTTATTGTGCATCTCTGAACTTGGCGTCCTCATCTGTGGAGACTAGGATGACATGATTCGCCTGCAGGGTCTCAGCACTACACAGTATGCCCTGTGTGGGGAGTATGCTTCCACAGAGCTCATTCTGTTTCCATATTCAGGGGGCTCTGGTTCCTTAAAGACACCATCATCTCTCCTACACCTTCCACCCCTGCCACCATGGGTTGGGCCAAAGGCCTGTGTGGTACTGAGCATACTTCTGGTTGTATAATGGGAGCTTGACCACGTTTCCTTAGATTTCCATGGGGTATCCAAGCCAGGACTGCCTAGTTGGGGGGTGGGGGGGAGAACTAGGTTGTACTGGATGCTTGAGACTTCATCCAGGGCTGAAGATTCTTAGCCTCACAAGAGATTCTGGTAGAAATAGGTTTGTGGTGGTGCCCAGGGGTTTGAGCTGTCAGAACTGCTCTTGTCAGCTGCCCCTCACGGGTAGCTGGGGTTGCTCACGGGGGCTCCTGGTCTTGGGTCTGATGTTTGCTCAAATCATAGTAACATCAGTAGGTCCTGCCCATTCTGGTTTTATGAGTCTTGGAGGATGTCTGAAGAAGACCCTGGGAGGAAGCCTCTTGCCTGTGCTCTTGCCAGCCCTCCAACCCCCACAACCCTCATATTCCCCAGCTCAACAAATGGTACCCGGGTGGTTCTCCACCAACATCAAGGCTGTTCTAGACAGGCTTTTGTGACTGACTTTCCAATGACATCCCACACCAAGTCCTCAAATCTAGGTGCTTCTTGCTGCTTTCATTGTCACCTGTATGATCTAAGTCACTATTTTCTCTCATGCACTTTTGAGACTCTCTCCTGGTCCCACAACCAGTTTGCTTTACACATTGGCTATAGGGACCTTTCCCAAAATCTTTGAGTGTATATGGTGTGCATGTGTGTCTGTACATATGAATGTAGGTGCCTTTGGAGGCCAGAAGACAGCACATCAGATCATCTGGATGGAGTTATATGCAGTTATGAGTTTCTCCATGTGGGTGGGTGCTGGGAACCAAACTGGTCCTCTGTAAGAGCAGCAAATGCTCCTAACTGCTGAACCCTACACCATTTTAGAGATAGTATTCAGATAGAATTTTTTGTGTGGTTCAACTCCTTCCATAGTGGCCAATAAAGTTAAGGCAAAATCTAGGGCTGAAGATATAGCTCAGTTGATGCCTGCCTGCTGTTCACAAAGCTCCAGGTTCTACCCCAAGCAGTGCGTAAAGCAGGCATGGTGGTTCATATCTCTAATGTCAGCATTTGGGAAGTGAAGGCAGAAGGATCAGGAGTTCAAAGTCATTCTTGGCCACATAGCCAGTTTGGCTACCTGAGACCCTGTATCAAGGAACAAAGCAAAACAACAAGAACCACCACCTAAACAAACAGACAGACAAGAAACCCATCTCCAAACACAAAAACCCAAAACTGAATTCTATAATGTGCCCCCAAAGTCCCAGCATGGCAGGCTTCTGTCCATGCTTGCAGGCTGTTTTACCCATGCCGGTCCTCATCCTGAGCACTGGGAGCTCTCCATCATTCCCCGCCACAGGAGACCTTTGTGCTGCACAGATCTCTCTCCCACCAACATTACTGAGGTAGTAACTCTAAACTGTCCTGCGCAACCTTCTGCCTCCATGTTACTTCCCTGGAACCTGGAGATACATTGATCCCTATTAAATAGTTTCAGTCCCTTATCACAGATGCATTTGCATTATATGTGTGTGTGTGTGTGTGTCTCCAAAAACCTGTTTACCACCCTATAAGAAAGTTCTACGACACTTAATTATTTTACTTACCATAGTTGCTCTAGGAAAATTCCTGGACACAGTCTCCATTTGGTAATTACATATTTACTTAGTGACTGAATACATGATTATAGATGTGGCCCACATCTCTAGGAAGAAGGCAAGTTCCCTCCTATTTTTCCCTTCAGCTTAGCTGACTGATTGACAAAAGCCTTGCTCCTAGGGATGCCTAGCACCCACAATGCAGTAGGTTTGGAGAAAATCTAGCTTCAAATTTGAACATGGCCTGCCATGCCCTGACATTTCATCAGTTTTTTTCCCCCCACTTTCAGGGATGGGCAGGATTTTACAATGACTGTGTCTCTCCTGTATCTTCTGACAGGGCGGTGACGGGGTGGTTCGCAGTTCCCTGAAGGACGTTTGATTTGCTGATAGGAGCATGTCATCAGTGAACAGAAAGAGCACCTGCAGTGTAACAGGGATGTAGGGTCTGTTCCGTAAGAGCTGGACTCAGTCTGTAGCTCTACCACTGATCCTGGGTAAGGATCTAACTACATTGAGCTTTGGAATATTCATCCATGAGTAGGTAGCAGTTATCCAACACGGCTTCTCTCTGAGGGTTATTGGAGATAATACCAAAGGAAGCTCAGTAGAGTATCTGTACAAGTATGTGCTCAATGACCACATGCTAGGTAGGCAGGTAGAGGCCACGTTTAGATTTAGTGCAACAACCCAGCTTCTAGTACAGAACCAAAGACACAGTAAGCACTTTAGGAAGTTTTTAGTTAAATAGTTAATATGTAGCCCAAAGTATTTTTATCTCCCTCTTCTAGGGGGGATTCCCTGTTTATAAAATGTTTTCCTGCTCACCAAGGTCTCAAAGCAATTGTTTTCTTTTGAGGGAATCTCAAAGGCTGAATTGAAGGATTCACACATGGTTCATGGGGGTGACTCTCTCCTGGGTTAGGCCTGAGACCCTCATTCTTCCATGTGCTCATGGCCGGTGGAAATTCTGCAGCCCCCATTTGAATGAGAAGAGAGCCAAATCAATGGATTGGGTGTGTGTGTGTTTGCTATTTGGTACAGTACTATATGAAGCACAACTGTTTCTTTGAAATTGACCTTCATTTATTTGGAGGGAAGAGCAGTTAGTTCAATAATGGCTTCCTGGTGCCTTTCAGCATTTTAAAAGGCGGAAGAAAGATTGGGAGCAAGGCAAATTTCCAGTGTTTTCTAAACAGCTCACTAGGCCCAGCCACATGTTGGCTACTTGGCACTCCCTACTGACTCTCCTCACATTCCATATTGAATTATCTACTCCTTCAAGAGTTCTGCCACTTCATCAGACCTCAACCAGGCTGTCTCCCCTCTGGTGGGAACTTGTCTTCATTGTCATACCAAGCAGCTGGAGGTCCTCTTGGACATCACGCGTGGACCACGAGATAGAAATACTACTATATTCTAGTCCAGATTCTCTGTCACCCCCTGGCTCATTTCCAGGGGCCAAAGAAAGAGGTTCTTGTTTGATGAAATGCATCCCTGATGCAACGCTGGGCCCTGATGCAACTTAGTCTGAGGCTACAGGGAAAGGGTGGGGAGAAATGACTGAGGTGGTGCAGGTGGGGAGGGCTCTGCAGGAGACTTCTCTGCAGGTGGCCCAAACCTGCTCCCAAAAATAAAAATAAGGGATGAAGAAAAACAAATGGGCCCTCAGAGCAGGGCCATGTCTATTTTCCCTCCTTTCAAAAGGAATCCCAACCCTTCTCTCCTATGGAGAAAACAAACACAGCTATGGAAATCTCATGCCACCCAGGCACCTCAAAGTCTAGCTGGATTGGAAGTTACTCTTACCTGCACGGTCCTAGCCTTCCTCACATCTACTTCTGTTTTCTCTGAGTAAGAAGTCCTTGATGGAAAATTCAGGATTCAGAATTTGGAACCTTCTTCGGATGCCTCTTAAGTATCCATTGCCCAACATACTACTTCTCACTGGATGCTGTTCTACCTGGAGCAATGGTAGCTTCATCTTGCCATGATATTCTTAAATTATTAAGAAAGTAAATGTTGGTTTTGCACCTTTGGATTGAGTTCTTTATGACTTTTCTGCAGCCATCACAAACCTACAGCTCACCTACACGGATCCCATCACCTGTTGGGTTTCCATGGAAGAAGAAGGATGCTCAATGGGCCCGCTCAGAGACAACATATTGAAGGGTTCCTGGGTGATCATGACATGGATGATCAGAGTTTTCATTGACAGGAGAGGAGAAGCAAGCTCTGAGAACACCACAGGCTGGAGACGTGGGTGATCTTTCGCTGCTACTGAATGGCTATTAAGGACCCCAGAGACTAGGAGGACAGGGTCTCAACAGGAATGAGCATAAAGCAAAAGAAGACACCAAGGCAGCCATGGCAACTTGAAGCATAGGATTCAGAGAGAAGCCATGTCATCTCACACCGCTCGGTTGCTGGGGAGCGTCCAAACCTGCAGCATTTAAAGGGGCTCTAAGGGGCTGAGAGATGCTTTGACCAATGACTTCCAGAGTCTCGGTTGTGATTCACCCTTCAGAATTTTCTGGGGTCTGATTAAACATGTAGATTCTGAAGCCTCTGTAAGTTGGCCCTGGGGGGGGGTCATGCTACTATGGAGTTTCTCAGGTGATCATTATACTCAATAAATTTTGCCTTGGTCTCATTCAACCATCTTGTTCTCCAGATATGAGACCTAAAACCCAGAGAGGCACAGCAACAAGTCCAGGGTCACAAAGCTAACTGATAGCCAAGATCAAAGCAGGACTCTGTAGCCTGTACCACCTTAGCCTAGTCTTTCCATTTCAACCTTGGGAAGCTTCAATTACCCTTGAATCTCAGAGCCAAGCATTGCACCTATGATTATTTCTGAGTCCCACTGGGCTATTTTTCTTCTTAAGGATGCCCTGGTCATAGTGTCAGTATGCTGGTGGGTAGATGTGGGAGGAAGTAACAGGTGCTGGGTTGGCAAAGGTAGCCAGAGGAAACTCAGTGCTACCTCCCATAGAGTGAAGCTTGGTTTAGCGTACTCATACCCAATCTTGATTAAAAACTTGCTGTGGTTCAGATTCTATACTGTCTTTTCCTTACATCAACATCAGCTCCTTGGTACGGATATTAATTAGCCCCATTTTGTAGATGAAGAAACTGAGGCTCACATAGGAGTAGTTATTACCCCAAGGTCATAGGGCTGATAAGAGACCAAATAACACCTGCTCCAGGGGGACCATGATCTTTATGACAGCCCAATGCAGAGCAAGCTGTCACCCATTGTTAACTGAACAACACTGCCAAAGGTCCCGAGACCTTGAGTAGGAGAATCAGTCTTCTCTGCAGTGGGACATAATCACTCCTGGAGTGGAATTTCAAGCTCTTCCTACTTAACACCATTGAAAAATATTTCTGAATGGCATTATTCTTTTCAAGACTTCCTCAGAAAAGATCACAGAGACACTATGTTAGATAGATTATTTTTCCTTAAAAAACAAAAAAGAAAGAAAAAGGAAGAAAACTCTTTGTAACCATTTACATCCTTTTCATTTACCCCTTTCTCTCAGAAGCAGCGTGACTTTGGAGTCGTAGCTGCTGGGGGGGGTTGGTCACCCCTGAGACTCTGCAGGTATGACGGGTGTGTGAGGTCTGTGGTATGCAATAGCTGCTGCCTCTTCTGATAGCATGCCCTGAACACTTTCTTCCATTCATTTTCCTCCAGTTCTCGTCAGGGAGAGGGGAAGAAATCAAAGCAGATCAACACACCAGAGAAGGCACAATGATTTCCCAAGCCGTGGGAACGGCGTGTCAGGGTGCCTTCCTCTCTGTCTACCTTTTAGCCAGACCTTGGTTCGTTTTTTTCCCCCCTAGTAGGAAATGGGCAGCCTTTTGAACAATTTCCTTACTTAGGACTACCAAGCCGATATGAGAGGCGAATTTCTGTAGATGTGGCAGGAGACTTGGAATTCCATCTTGCCTAGCTTTGGTGCCTTTAGCTGAAGGTGAGGATCAGCTATAATTAAATCCTGAACGTTTCATAAATCACCAGAATTGGGAGCATTTTAGGGGTGGAAACTGAGAACATTTCTCTTTGAAATCCCAAAGCCTCAGAAACTTAAAGGCCCTTGGAAGCTGTGTGGCTGTAAAATAGTCTTATTATCCGCTAAAGACGACAGTGCAGAAGGGGGAGAGCCAGCAGGGAGGGAGGAGGGGGAGACCGCAGCCTCTGCAAGGCTGAGAAACGTGGTTCCTGCAAATATTGAATGAACACTGCCTCTCTCTGTAGGAGCCGCCTCCCTGCTTCCCCAATGCCGCGTCTGCAGTAACTACAAACTATTTGGTATGCTGCGTTAGTGACGCTGCCTTCTCAGATACATCGCTACTACCGAAATAACACTGGCGTGATGTTGGAGCCCAGTGTCCTTTTTAATTATTAAACTGAGGCCAGTGAGTGAGTCATTCCTCATCCAAGATTCTCCTCCCGTGTTTCTATTTCAAGTGCCTAGTACCTTAGCTTTTTTTTTTTTCACCAACACCTGAGTTGGTTCTTAGCCAGTTCCCCAATCTGCAAAGCCCTTGCAGAACAAACAATATTATCCAGTCTCCAAACACACACTGCAAAATAACTGAACCCACACAAAAACTTTAAGGTGAGATCATCAGGAAAACCAAGAAAGAAATAAAGGTCTCTCTCCTCTCTGCCAGTCCCCAACTTACCAAGCGGGAGAGCGATGAAGAAGGGGAGCCAACATAAGATGAACATTCCGACTACAATGCCCAAGGTTTTGGCTGCTTTCTTTTCCCTGGAGAACTTAAAAAGTTTGACAGCTATGGAACTCCTGGGGTTGTGGCCCTTGGCCTTGGTACTGCTGAGGGTGTCCTCATGAAAGTTCTTGGAGTGGATCCTCAGGGTCAGCTCCTTGGAGTTGGACATCTCCTTCATGACTCCCGCCTCTAGATTCTTGGTGGTCCTCTTGGCCACGATGTAGACACGGCAGTACATGACCAAAATGACCGCGAGTGGGATGTAGAAGGAGCCCAGGGAGGAAAAGAGGGCATAGAAGGGTTCTTCAGTGACCCCGCATTCCCTGTCATCATTGGGCGCAGGTTCCTTCCAGCCAAGGAGAGGCCCGATGGATATGACTGTGGACAAGACCCACACACTGAGGAGTGCCAAGATGGCCTTCCTGCGGGTGACCAGCGTGGGGTACCGCAGGGAATAGCGCACCCCAATATAGCGATCAATGGAGATGGCACAGAGGCTCAGGATGGAAGCCGTGCAACACAGGACATCCACCGCTGCCCAGATGTCACAGAAGATGCGCCCCAGCACCCAGTAGCCGAGCACTTCCAGGGTAGCGGAGAAGGGCAGGACAGTGAAGCTCAACAGTAGGTCAGCAATAGCCAGGTTGACTATGAAGTAGTTGGTGGGCGTCCGCAGGTGCCGGTTGCAGGCCACCGACAGGATGACCAGGATGTTGCCCACGATGGCAAAGAGGATGAAGGCGCCCAGCACCAGGCCCACGGAGATGGCCCTGGTGACGTCCAGCTGGGGCAGTGTGGAGTTGCTCGAGGTCTGGTTGGGGCCAGTGAAGTTGGCATCTTTCAACTCTCCCCAGTGGGCAGGTGCTGACGTGTTGTGGCCGGTGTCCGGATCGGGATTCATTTTAGAGTCCGCCCTCCATAGCCAGGGAGGAGATTGGGCTCGGAAGGGCTGTGACCAAGGCTCCTCAGCTGCCCCGAAACTTTGCTCCCTCCGTGGTCTTCTTTCCAGAGGCGTCCTCCTGGCGAGAAGTCATCTCCCCCGGGCAGCCCAGCCCGGCAGCACGTCGCCTGCCTGCACCCAGCGGCTCGCTCGCCTGTCAGAGGGAGGAGGAGAGAGGGGACGAGGCGGCAGCTCCAAGTTTAATGATCCACGTCAGGCGCTCCTGGCCGGGCTGGCGCGGGAGCGCGGGGAGGAGCGGGCGCGGGGCCGGGGGTGCCCGGCTGTGCCCGGCCCGCGGCGGGTCTGCGGACCGCGGTGCCTTCTCCGCCCAGCGATCGCGAGGAGGGTCTGCTTTCAATGAGCCGCCTCTGGGCTGACTGCACGGCAGTGACATCAGGCGGGGAAGCCCGGGCGCCCTGACTCTGTGCGGCACTAGGGGGCAATGCGGGTCCAGCCAAGGCGCACAGCCCCGACGCCGCCGCCAGCCGGGTCGGCCTGGAGACCAGCCGCGCCAGGCACCGCTCCCTTGGCGGGGATGGGGCGGGGAGCAGAGCCGGGGGGATCTGGGTGTAGGCATCCCGGTCCATACACCCCAGGAGCCCTTGGGGTTATTTGCCTTCCTGTTCACGCTTTAGTTAGAAGGTGGGGTGGGATGCTTACCTCTAATGGGGACTCCTGGAGTCAAGCCGTGAGCTCAGAGGGATGTGCAACTTGTTCGGCTTCTACAGAAGGAAGAAAATCTCAGGGTTAGGTAGGTGGTAAGGACTTGAGTCACATCTGACAGCAGGCATGTACTCTATTCTCCCCCTTGAAACCTCTTTGGCCTTCATAGAAGCTAGAGGTTTCTGTTTTCTCATTCATTCTTTTGTTTGTTTATTTATTCCTGCTCCCATTCCTCCAGTGGATTGTTTTATTTATTATTTTTTTTATCATTTATTTGTTTGTTTGTTTATGTTTTTCTTGAGACAGGGCTTCTCTGTGTAGCCTTAACTGTTCTGGAACTCGCTCTATAGACCAGGCTGGCCTCGAACTCATAGAGATCCTCCTGCCTCTGCCTCCCCAGTGCTGGGATGAAAGGCACGTGCCACCGCTGCATGGCTCCTTCAGTGGGTTGTTAATATCCAGCTATAGACAATGGTTCGGTTCTAGGCACTGTTCTCCAAAAGTTGCAGAAGTAGCCAGAGTCCTGACCTGTAAGTGGGGGTTCATGTCCTAATGAGATAGCAAACAGGTGAAGTTTGAGGCATGGCATCTAATGACAGGAGTTAAGGAGAAGATTAGTTGAAGACAGGGAAAAGCAAACAGGATATGGAGGAATTGGAATTGGAATTTTGGTTTTGTTTTTAAAGACAAAGTCTGATACAGGTTGCCCTCCAGCTCACTGTATAGCATAAGGATAACTTCGAACTCTTGGTTTTCTGACTGCTACCTCCTGAGTGCTGAAATTACAGGCACTGCCAGTTTATGTGATACTGGGGATGGAGCCCAGTGCCTCATGCATGCTAGGCAAGCACATACTTTACCAGCTGAGCACCGTCTCCAGTCTGAGCTTGACATTTTAAGGAGGTGCTTGGCCTGTCACTAAAGAGATAGTTGAGTAAGGGAGGGAGGGGAAAGAGGGAGAGAGCTAGTTGATTCTCTGGGAGTAGAGAGGGAAGGCACACGGATTGTCAAACCCTGGGGAAAGGGTTTGCGGGATCTTGGTTATCTGTTGGCTCTTTTCTTGTATTGCTTTATATTAAGCTTCAAGGCCTATTTCCAGAGGTAGGTGATGGAAGGCAATTACAAGAAGGGAAAATGGCAAGCCAGGAAAGAGTTTTCTTGTTAGATTTTTTTTTTTTTTTTTTTTTTTTTTTTTTTTTTGTAAACAAGGTCTCCCCATATCTATTCCAGGTTGGTTTTTTGAACTCAAGATTCTCTGTCTCCCAACACTTAGGTACTAGACTGTGTGGTAAGCTCATTTTGCCTTTTTCTCATGACCCGATAAGAGAAGAACTAGTCTCATTGCGATTTCTGTTTTGAGGATGGGACTCCAGGTTAAGGGAAGTTCAAGTACATAAACCTATTGAGTGGAGTAGCTGTGAGTTGGCGTTGAGCCATTACTGGGTCTCCCTATTCCAACGATGAGTTGTAGAAGGGTCATGCCATTTCTACAGGGGCAAAATAGGGAGCAGAGTGAATGTTATAGATGGAGCTCTTTTTTGGGCCCATTTGGGGTCCAAGTTACTGCTGTTGGCAAGAGACCCACATTTATTGAGCTCCTGCTGATAGCCAAACATTTACTTATTTCCCTTTTCTCTTCCCCCTCTCCTCTTTCTTTCTTCATTTTGACTGGGTCTTGCTGTGTACCACACACTGGCCTTGAGCTCCTTACGGAGACTAAGATGTCCCCAAACTCCAAAATCCTCTGACTTCAGCCTCCCCAGTGCTAGGATTACAGGCATGAGCCACCATACCCAGCTTGCTTATTTTCTTTTATTCTTCTTTAACAGGTCTTTGAGAAAGGCATAGCTGCTCTCCACGGACACATGAGATAACAGTGGATTAGAGAGTAAGTCATACGCTAGTGGCATGAGGCAGGGTAGAGGGCAGTGGCTACTGAACTGAAAGGAGACATCTGATACCCCTTTCTTCCATTCCACAAGCCGTGTCCCAGGCTTCTCATTTCTCTTTTGGTAACCACTGCATTTTGATTAAGGGGCGAGGAAGAAGGAGCCATATACGTCAATTCATGTGCAAATTCTTCAGCCTAAAGTTGGATGCCTCCATTCTTCTTATTTGTACTTTTAGAAGATTAAGACTTTCGTTTATTTGTTTGTGTGTTGTTTTTTTAAAAAAATAGATTTATTGTTTTAGTGTGTGTGTGTGTGTGTGTGTGTGTTTTACCTACATGCACACCTATGTACTACATGTGTGACTGGTGTCTGTCTGTGAAGGTCAAATACGGCATGGCATCCCCTGGAACTGGAGTTGGAATGGTTATGAGCCATCTTGTGGGAGGTGGGAATTGAACCCGAGCCCTCTGCAAGAGCAACAAATGCTCTCAACTGCTGAGCCAACTCTCTAGCCTTTGATTGTTTGAGAGATGGTCTTATTTGTGGCTCAGGCTGGCCTAGAACTTACTGTTAGCCCAGGCTGGCCCCCAAATCATGGTACTCTTCCTCTTTCCCCAGCCTCTTAAATGTTGCTGTTACAATCATCTATTGCTACACATTTAAGGTCTTGATCTTCTGAAAGCATGCACAGGCTCTCTCCAGTCACACAACATAGATAATTTCAAAGAGTTTCTCTGGGGTTACAACCACCAACCAACCAGCTAACCAACAAACAAACTGTGATGCATGCAGATAGCCCTGAAAACAGATGTCCACCCATTTCAGTTATCTGTTCTAAGCTGCCTTTAGAAATTTAAAAATAGTAGATGCCTATAATGTGGACCTGTAGGAGCTCCTAGGACCATAAAGCATCCATTTTGCCATCATGGAGATGGTGTAGAGGCAAATGGCACTGGCCAGCTGGCACAGGAGGTCAGGCCACTGACTCCTTTTCTCTGGTCTATAGAATGGGGCTTCTTCTGATGTAGAGAAAAGCCACTGAGACAGCCACTCCTGACATACACAGTGGCCTGGGGAGCAGGACAGTGCCTGCCTGCAGTCATCTGCAGGGATCTCACTGAGGAGGAGAGCCTGTCCTTGGTCTCGGCCGGCTCTGGTACTATTGCGTGTGGAGATAGAGGCTGGTCCAGATGACCTGTTGAGATACACTTGTGTGCCAACTGAATCAACTAGCCCCTCATTCCACTCTGCTGCTCTCCCTTTATTGCATCTTACAGGATGGGAGGTGGCAGTGGGCCATCTCCCCAGCTTCCTGCATATCTTGAGGGCTAGGAGGATGGAGCTTTCCTGGAGCTGTTTCGTCTCAGAGGTGATGTAGGGAAAGAAGAGAATACTGATGAGCTGGGGAAAAACTGATGATTTGTACAAAGTCAGAAATGTAGGGACAGGAAGGGAGAGGCAGAATGAAGAACAAGTCCCTGGTCCACATTTTGATTGTGGTGGCCCATTTCTTACTTCCTTGGGCATTAATTTTTCGGAGCTACTTAACAGCTAACGGCACACCACAGAAGCTATTGAGGCTGTGTTTACAAACGTCTGCAATGTGAAAACCCAGTGTATCTAATATTTTTTTTCTTATAGTGGTGAAAGGCCAGAAGGGAAGAAACACATATGCATGCATGCGCATTGAGCGCGTCATAAAGAGCAAATCTGAGATTCCAAGTTGACGTATCTTTATTACCACAGAGAATAGTTTGTTGCCCAGGTGAGAACTTGTGTCTCCGTTCGGGTGTCAGGATGTGAAAGAGATTATTGAGGCAGAGAGAAGAGTCAAATAACTTTGCAGATCTCTGACATGCTGTCATCTGCTAGCGACTTTCACCCAGACAAAACAAACACGTCCCACCAGAAAGCAAACAGGTGGCAGCCTTAATAGCAACCACATCACAGGACCCCTCACTAATCAAGCCTTGCTGATGGCCACTTCTTTGCTCTCCTCTGTCCCTAGGCTCACTAGAGATGCCTCTTCACCCTTCCGGCTGAGTTTTGACCCATGGAATTGTTTAGGTGTCATGAGGATATAGGCGATATTTCATTTTCTCGGTACTCCCTGGGGCAGGGCCAAGCACAGAGCTCTGACTCACTCGAGGCTTGGGGAAGAAGAATCTTTTCATTACTTGTCTTATTGCATTAGCAACCTCTGATGTTGCAAACTTCCATCGCTGTGAGCCTCTAGGAGAAAGTGCCACTGAATCTGAACAGAGGGGAAACTGAGGCTGGCAGTGATTTTTCTATCTATCTATCTATCTATCTATCTATCTATCTATCTATCTATCTATCTGGTTCACTTTGTCTAACTCTCCCCAGTTTTAATTCAACCGGATATTGACTGGTGCATCTGTTTTGTACGAGGCACCGGATATCAACCGGATATTGACTGGTGCATCTGTTTTGTACGAGGCACCACACTAAGTGTTATCGGTTGTCAAAGATCAAATCAAATCAAATAAAAAAAAAATCAAAGATCAATTAACTAAGCGACAGTTAACCTACTCCTCACCATCCACTTAGCATGGAGAATGAAGGAACAACACTTTTTAGAGAAGTCCTTCTATGTACCATCTGGCACTCCTTATAAAGGTCCAAGGGAGGACTTAAGCCAATTTCACAAATGAGGAAACTGAGGCTCAGAGAGGTTCTAGACATGACCGAAGTATGCAGTGAGCAGTCAGCCTCAGTATGCACAGCATTATTATCTGCCTCTAAAGCTGCAATGCAGACTTCTCTCTGCAGCAGACTGAGACTGAAAAAAAAAAATATATATATAGCTGAAGGCTCCATGTTAGCCTGAAGGAAATTACAGCAGAAACCAGAATGTATTCGGGGTCCTGAGTAAGGAGAGGTCAGGCAGGAGGGAAGGCAGAACCATCTCCCATCTTCCAGAAGGAAGGTTCTGCAGAAGCCCTCCTCAGGCCAGCTGCCCTAACCCCTCAGGACTCTTGTCTGCCAAAGAGTCGAGGACTGACTTGGATTCCTTATAATCCCACTCCATTCTTTAAGAGCAACTCGTGTGTCCTTGGATAGGGAATAAAGTATTAAGAGGAACCCGGAATCTGTCGTTTAGCTGACCTGGGTTTATGCCCCACTTTCATAACTTGTGATCTCGGGTAAATCACATAACCTCTTCGGGCTCTCACCTTTCCTACTGGTCAGATGAAGATCAGCGTAGTTCATGCTTCATAAGGCCGAGGTGAAGGCTGAGTGTGGTATTGTGTGAGCAGTGAGAGGAGCAGCATGGTAGGAACATCAATCAGCCAGGGATGGCAAGGCATTTAGGAGGTACTTGGCATGGGGCCAAAATGTTTGACACACTATATTTTATTTAATCTGGACAGTGATGTTAGGTGAATGCTGCCACTGTGGACATCTGATGGATGGGGAAACTGAGGTTCGGCGATCTTCCCGAGGCAACAGAACTAGCAGATGGCATAGGTAGCATACAAAGCACCCCAAAAATGAGGCTAAAAAGAAAAAAAGGCTGTGACGATGAGAGGAGTTTATTCTATAGGGCATCTTGGGGACTGGGGACTCTCAAAAGCAAGTTTTTGTTCTTCTGTACCTCTAGGTTAGAGGGACAAATACTGTCCCGTTCTTTCTTCTGGGCTGCAGCAGGCATACCTGGCTATTTCTAAAGGCAGCCTCCATGTCAGAGGCTCCCAAGAGTGAGGCATCTCAGCTCCCTCTGTGCAGAACTTCTTTTGTCTGTGATAGGCTTTGATGAGCTTGGGTTCCCTTAATCCAGTGCATGCATCCCATCCTGGTGAGCAGGGTGGGCTCTACAGCCGCTCTCTGCAGCAAGCTGATGAAGATTAACTGCCAAGTCAGCTAGGGGCTGAATTCACATCCCACATTAGGGGAGGACCCTGAGCCCAGGTGTGACAGTTATCCTCTCGGTGGGTCTGAAGAATAAGTCCATTTTCTTTCATGCCAGCTAGCTACTGTAATAGACTACTACTGTACTAGAGTCGCCCTAACAACACGTGCTGTAGCCATCACAGCTTATGGCAACAGGCTCCTAATAGCAGCGTCTTCATTGCCCTGGCTTCTTCAAGCTCTACTATCACAAGTTAGAACCAGGAACTTCTAAAATGTCACAAGGACAACAACAACGCCCCCCCCCCCCCGTCCTGGAAAAACAAACAAATAAACAAACAAAAAAACCAACTCTCTAAAGATTACTTAGTCCAGGGCAAGCAAACTATAGCTTGTGGATTAAATAAACCGTTGAGCCTGTATTTTATTTTATTTTAAATAAATAGCATTTCATTGAAACCCAGCCGTGCTCATTTTGTTTGTGTGTACACTCTGGCAGTTTATAGCGGCAAAGCTGAATAGTTACAACATCTGGGTCATCTGGTCCATGCAGCTTAAAATATTTACCCTCTGAACTTTGTAGAGAACCCTTAGTTTAGTCTGACTTCACTATTTTATGCATGGGGACACAAAGACCCTAGAAAAGGATGGGGCTTGCCTGAGGCAGAGCCAGTGTCGGTGGCCAAGAGATCTGACTCCATCCTCATAACTGGGTTGCCACGGGTATCATGTTTCTGAATTGTGCCACAGGCTCTGAGTTTGAATCCTAGTGTTAGTAGCCTGGCTGGGTGGCCTTTGGACAAGCCATGTAAGTCATTTCAGTCCCTTAGCTCACTTGTGCCCTAGGGATAAAGCTTTCCATTCCTTGAGACAATGCACACACAAGGTGGTTGTAGAGGTGAAAGGTGACCTGGTCTTTAATGTTTAGGCTTTCATACTAAGGCTGGAAGCTGGCTATAAAACCCCCCAACAAAAGGCTTCCACTGTTATTACATTACTATTCTCCATACTTTTATATTTATAACCTAGGTATGCACGTATGTATATTATCATGATCATCTATGTACCCATGTACTTATTACCTATCGTGTGTGTCTACTCTGTATTTATGCCTTTATCTACCTATCATACATGTATGTATGTATGTGTGTGTGTGTCTATATATCTATTGCTTTGTCCGATGCTTTTCCTTAATTCCTCTCCCCCCGCTGTCCCTAGAAACATGGTTTCTCTATGTAGCCCTGGCTGTCATGAAACTCAAATCTGTAGACCAGGATGGCCTTGAAGTCAAAGATCTACCTGCCTCTGCCTCCTGAGTACTGGGATCAAAGGCATGTGCTACCACCGCCTGGCTCCTTAGTTCTTCATTGTGGCTTCCTCAGGGTCAAATTCTTGTTAGAACCCTTGGCAAAATTTATTTTTTTATCCTGTTAACTTATAACTGTGAGTCTCTCCTATTTTCTGTCTCTGTCTCCCTCTCTCTCTTACTTTGGAGCAGCAGGATGAATATGCTGTTTTACTATTTATCATTTGTCATCGAACACAGCTTGAACTGAATCAAGTGAACTGATGCTGGCCTCCCTTGTTCTCATGGACTTTGCCATCTAAGATGAGTAATGGGGATGCAGATGATTCTGCCTGACACTGAACAAGGATGGGAGTTAAAGAAGGAAAGAAAGAAATACGTGATACAGGGCTCAAATTTCTCTATCCTTCCTTTTTGCTTTCTGGTCCAAACTACACAAGCCTTTTGGGGGATTTTTCACTTGTAGTGGTCGCCAAGTTCAAAGAGTTCTTAAGGAAGTGGTGGGAATCTTTTCCTTAGGGGCATCTAAAAATTGTATCTGGACAAAGTGCTAGGGCCTAGCTTTGGAGGGGACAGACCAGGCCCCAGGGGAGCAAGGCAGAGGAGTGAACTCAGGCTGGTTTCTGCCTTTTTGTCTCTATTTTCTGGTGGAAGTGTCTCCATGTGGGACCCTGGGATAGGTATGGGCAAGCTTGGCAATTGTATATGACATCAGTTTGGGCACAGGGACATGGTGAAGGAAAAGAGGGTGAAAAAGAGGTAGATTCCTCTGGTCATCTCGGTAGAGCACCGAGTAGTGATGAGACAGGAAGAGCCCAGAGCTTCTCAGCTGTTTACTGGATACCAAATTAAAAGATCTGGAAATGTGCCTGAGGAGTCTTTAGAAGAGGAGGGGAGGAAGAGGAGGCATCCTGACTTCCCTGCTTCTTACAGGGACTGCGCTGGTGAATAGAAACTGTTTTGGAAACTTCTAGACAAAAGAAGCCTGGGATAATGGAAGTTAACTACATGACACATACTCCTAGGAGGCCACCATGTATCTCCTCTGCCCCCCAAGAAGTGTGACAAGGTGGACTTTGCCTGCTTTGGTCCCATTTACATTAACTATGACTTTTTCAGTACATATAAGCACCAGTCATATGCCAATGTCACTGCATGACTCACCTCATCTATCCCTGTAACAGCACTTTGTGTGTGTGTGTGTGTGTGTGTGTGTGTGTGACAGATATTGCTTTAAAGGTAAGGAAACCGAGGATGGAGAGAGTGAGTAACTTGACTGTAATCATGCAGACATGGGACAGCTGAGAAAGCTCATACTCTTCCTCTCTTGTGTGCCCCACATTTGGCTATAGTTTGATGTTGCTGATGACAAAACATAACACAACACAACAACAAACAAAACCGAAAAAAACCCAATCCCCTACCCCCAGAAAACAAACAAACAAACAAACAAACAAACCCTAAAAAAACCAACAACAGCAAAAACACTACAGAAAGTTCTGGGCAAATCTCAGTGGACCAGAGACACAAATGTATGGAAGCATAAGTGTTTGGGGTTTGTGTTATAGTGAAGCAGAAACGTGGACCCTTCTTTGTGCGAGCCAAAGGTTAAATCTCTCTCCTCCTATTAAAAAAAAGTGTTATATGTACAAATGAAATGTTTTCAGCCATAAAAATAAAAATCTTGTGCCAAGCGTGGTGATGCCTGCCAGTAATTCCAGCACTCAGGAGGAGGGAGAGGAGGCAGGAGGGTCAGGAGTTCAAGGCTTGCCTCTCTTACACTGCAAGTTAGAAGCCAGTCTGAAATACATACAACAATAACAGCAACAGCAACAAAAACAAGTGAACACAAAATTGAAATCTGAAACCTGGGGCAGAAGGGATGGCTTGGGCATTAAGAGTACTTGATGCTTCTGTAGAGGGCCTGGGTTTGGATCCCAGCACTCATGTGGTATCATACAATGGTAACTCCAGTTCCAGGGGATCTGATGCCCCTTTTCTCTCTTTATGGGAAGTAGGAACACATTCAGTGTGCATACACAAAGGAAAAAAAATTCAAGTAGAATTAAAATAAACAAATCTTAAAAAAAAAGCAATGATAAAGAAATTTGAAACCTTATTATATTGGCAGCAATAGATGGAGCTGGATGACTTCACGCTAAGCAAATGAAGCCAGGCATAGAAGAGTAAAAGGCAGTGATGTCATTCATCTGTGGAAGCTATAAAAGTCAATTCTGTGGGAGAAGAGAACAGTAGAGTAGTCACTAGGGACCAGGAAGGGCAGAGGAAGTCTGGGTAACCAAAACTAAAGTGGACAGAAATAATTCTAGGGGCATAGTAGAGTTTATATGGCTAGCAACAATGTGTGATTCTTAAAAAGATAATTAGGAGAGCCTGAAGCCTTCTAACCCAAAATAGGACAGGTGATTCAGGAGGTAGACATGTTAGTTGTCATGATTTTGTATCAAACTGTGTATTTATGCTCTAGATTATCACATTGAGCCCCACAGATATTACGTGTTTACTGAAAGACCTTCCCCTCTTAATCCTTCTGGGAACCTCAAGTAAGCTTATGTCAGGCTCCTACCTCAACTTCTCCAAGAATGGTGGGAGACTAAGGTGGCTAATTTTGGTTGTCAGCTTGACAGGAATCTGGAATAAGCCAAAACAGAAGACACAGTGAACTCCCATGAGAGACTTTCTTGATCAGGTTATTTGAAGAGAGAGCACCCTGCAGAAATGTGTGTGGTACCGTCTGGTGGCAGGCTATATAGAAAGATACAGAGCTAGGGAGCTTCTTTTGCCTGCTTGCCTTCGCTGTGACTGGGAAGTCCATCCATGCTCATGCTGCTACCAGTATTAGAACTAATTTCTCCTGGCTTCCAACAGCAGTTCTCCGAGTATCCTCCAAGCTTTCTGTGCCAGATTAGGGTTGCTGAGATATCTGGCCTACTGAACTGCGCAACTGTCAGATTATTGGACTCTTTGATGTGAGACAGCCATTGTTGGACCGCCCAGACCCCATTTTGTAAGCCAATCTAACAACCCCCCCCTTTAATATATATTCTCATTCTATAGGTTCTGTTTATCCAAAGAACCCTTACTAATATAGAGATCCAACCAAGCCGTTGTCTTTTTTAAGGATTGTAAATGTTGCTGGTTATATTACTAACTAGCAAGAGTGACTGAATGAGAGAGAACATGAGGAGAGAGAGAGACTCATGTGACACCCCATTCACACCCCAGGAGCACGGGGAAGGAAGGGGATGTCTGTGTGCATACTCCCTGCTTCCCCAGGCCTTGAGAGGGCCAGGACCTCCAGAAGGAAGAGGGCCGAGAGAAGGGGACAGCATGAGAAAGAGAAAGAGAGAAAGAGAGGCTCACGTGCCAGCATGAGATGCCAATTATCCTTAAGGAAGTAGCTGGTTGCATACCAGACTAGTTTCATCTGGACAGATCATAGTCTCACTCCTGCCTCTTCTGGGTTTTGTGATCTGGAAAAGCTCCTTCATTTGTTTAACCTCCCATCTGTTTGTCTATGAAGTGGGGGTTTAAATAATATTTACTGCATCAAGTTGTTGAGAGGATTAAATGGAACTGTGCCTGGAACCTAGAAAGCTTCAACAAATGTTAGTTGTTGTTGATACTTTTGTATAATCTTAAAAGTACACAACAGATTTCTCAGTCCTGAATGATTTAAGTACACACTCTCTGAGCCAGTCTCTCAGCTGTCCTTCTAATTCTTGATTGCCAATCGATATAACTGATGTATTCTTTTTTAAAATTTTTTTTCTGAGATAAATTTCCATAGAGAAACAGTAGCCGAAGAAACAAGAACACAGGTAGTACATAACATTTGTTGAGTATTTGTTGTATTCTAGGATATATATGTTGTATGCTTTGCAAAGATTATCTCCTGCCATGTAAAAATGTGTGTATAGTGCGTATATGACATATGTAGTATGTGTGAGTGTGTGTGTGTGAAGGACAATCTCTGACACTAATCATCTTTGCACACCATCCATCTTGTTCTTTTGCAACAAGATCTCTCACCGGGACATGGGACTCACTGACTATGCAAGGCTAGCTAGCCAGTGAGTGCCAGGGATCTGTTGGTGTCTAAGTTGCAGAACTGAGATTAGAAGCATGTGCCACCACACCCAGAATTTTTATGTAGGTGCTCGAACTCAGGTCCTCGGTATCTGCAAAACAGATGCATTACCAACGGAACCACCTCCCCAGCCCATGGTATGTATCCTCTCATTTTAACACAAGAAGCCTACCAGGTACACATGAATAATCTATCTGCCGTTACTTTTCAAATGGCCATATTCAGAGAGCCCGCAGCTCTCTGGAAATTATTCTGCTTGCACAAAGAATTCCTGGGTTGGAGGCGAAGCCAGTGTGGGTGTTGGCGACCTCAGGGAGTGGAATATGGTGGGCAGTTGGCCCAATGGAGCTTGCTGTGCAGAGAGAAAGAGAAACCCAGCTCCACTCGACAAGCAGGGCAGCAAGCCCGCGGCTTGTGATTCTTGGCCACTGGAACAATTATGTCAACAGGAATTTTCCTTGTGTATCAGGCCAAAGAGGCTCATAGATAATAACCCTTCAGTCAGGGAGACCATTCACACCCCAGGAGCACGGGGAAGGAAGGGGATGTCTGTGTGCATACTCCCTGCTTCCCCAGGCCTTGAGAGGGCCAGGACCTCCAGAAGGAAGAGGGCCGAGAGAAGGGGACAAAAAGCAGGAAATAAATGTGGAAGAATATGTGTTTCTAATTGCAGAAACTGAGTAGAGTTCTCTGGTCAAGCTGAGAACTGACCTGACACGGGTAGGTCAATCTGTAGGGCATGAAAGATTGGCTCTTTGTTATCACCCCCCAAAACTTTATTACTTCCTTTCTGTTCCATCTCAGGTGGCACTGATTCCCCCAGCAATCTAGAAATTTAAAAGAAGGATTACAGATAGAGTCACTGAAAAGGTTTGACCATATAGGCAGTGTGGCCCAAACTTCCCAGCCACGAAAGTCACCTACAATGAGAACTATAATCAGATTTGGTGGCATTCTGATTCTGTAACTCTGATGTGGGGTCCAGAAGTTTGTGTTTTTATGCACAGGTAACCTTAGTGGTTCTTTTACGACAGACTGGCGGATCACACTTGGGAGACATCATTTAGTCCAATGATGATCAGTTAAGGGCCTCTAAAGTATAAATGGCTTATCTGAGGGTCTTGGACACAGGGTTTTTGAAGGACCAAGGTCTTAAAACTGATTGACAATCCTAGCACTCTTGTCTCTGTGGGGCCCATGACAGATGGCCTTGCCTTTTACTTGCTGCTCTTGACTCCTTTCCCACACCCCACCTTTGTCATATCCCAGACAGGTCACTTACTCAGGGATGGCTGCTTTTTTATTGTTTTCTACTTAAAATTTTTTTAATTAAAATTTTTAGTGTATAAAATACTAGATTTCATTTTGGTATTGTCATATATGTATTAATCATTGTATTTTGCTCATGTTTACCCACCCATGACTTTAAAAAAATTCTAAAATTAATTAATTTGTATGTGTGTATGTGTGTGTGTGTGTGAGTGTGTGTGTAGGGGAGAGGACAACTTTCAGGAGTTGGTTTTCTCCATCCACCTTTTAGAGACTGACTGGGTGGCAATCATCTCTATGTGCTCTAACATCTCACCTGCCCTTCCCATTACTTTTGTGGTCCCTCTCTTTTGGTCCTTGCCCTCCTTCCAATAGTGAACCTCCTGTCCTATGGTGCTACCACCCCCAGCTATGACCGTCGGGTGGCTGTCTTTCTCTCCTGACTCCAGCCTAAGGGAGGTTTCTTTCTTCTCTGCGTCTATCCTGGTTCTGACCTTGGTCTGTGGTTGCATACTTCTTTTCCTGTTTATTTCAGCACCACCTGCCTCTCTTAGACATGGGTTCTCAACGTGAGATGGAGAAACAGTTTTTTTTTTTTTTCATCCAAGGGACCAGCTGAGTGGCAGATGAACAAGAAATTCTCAATAAGGGAATGACATGAACAAGCGAGACAGGGTTGACATCAGCCTTAACTGAGAGTTTAAATAAATCAAGATGCGTGTGAAAACTTTGAATTTCAGTGGCATTCCATTTATATTTTTATGCAACTTTATTTTTTTTTGTAATTTTTTAGATTCATTTAGTTAGTTAGTCTTTTGAGTCAAAATCTTATGTATCCCAGCTTCCTTCTAACTTGTGGTCACACCGAGAATGACCTTGAATTTGTTGATCTTCCTGCCTCCACCTTCTGAGTGCTGGGATTACAGGCGTTAGCCACTTTGCCTTGTTTATGCCGAGCTGAGGATCAAACCCTAGAGTTTCAAACCCAGGCAAAACACTCTATCGACTGAGTTATGCCCTCAGCACACTTTTTTGGACTTTATTGAAGACAATGTCTCATCCTGTAACTAACATAGCCTGTCCTGGATCTCACTGCACAACCAAGAGTGGCCTCAGATTCATACTGCCTGCCTGGTCAGTCAGCCTCCTAATGCTGAGACTATGGGTGTGAGCCACCATGCCTGGCTGTATGCAGATGTTTTAAAAGATTTATTTATTTATTTATTTTACGGGCATGTGACTACATGTATGTCTGTGTGTCCTGCATATGCCTGGTGCCCATGGCTATTCTGGGACTTGAGTTATAGACAGTTAGGAGCTGCCGCGTGTGGTTGTTGAGAACTGAACCGGGGCTGTCTGTAAGAGCAGCTAGCGTCTTTTCAGCACTGAGTGGTTTCTCCAGCATTTCCCCCACCCCCATCCCGTGTATAGATTTTTTTTTCTGAACTTGTCTTTCTTTCTTTCTTTCTTTCTTTCTTTCTTTCTTTCTTTCTTTCTTTCTTTCTTTCTTTCTTTCTTTCTTTCTTTCTTTCTTTCTTTCTTTCTTTCTTTCTTTCTTTCTTTCTTTCTTTCATAGTCCTAGATCTTAATTTTTCCCCCCCTCTGGTCAGCTTTCAGCTTTTCCTCATTATTACCCTCTGCACATGCTTCCCCCAAAGACCCACGTTTGGTAGGGAGAGTGGGAAGTTCCTCGGGGAGGAGGGACTCTGGCCTGTGAAGTGAAATTCTGGGCGGGTTTGGGGCCTGGGCTGGCGTACATTTGAAACCCCTCCCTTGGGAACCGTAGGAGAAAGTTCTAGCGTCCGTGCTCACACCAAGGGGAAGGCGCGCGTCTTCTTGCCGGCCCAGCATTTTCTTGCCTCCTGCCCACGCCGTTCCTGCAAACGGAGCTTGCTAAATGTAAAATTGGACAGGAGAAGGCTTGCTTAGCCCGACTCTCTCTAAATGTGGTGCTTCTGTGGTGAAATTTTGTGTCGGGGATCAGTTCCGCTCTCTGTAACCCTCCCTTCTAGCGTTTCCAAGAGCCCAGCGAATCCGACACTGTCACTCACGCTGCCTCCAGCAACTCCTAAACTGTGATCTTTTCTAACCTGTTTCCAGAGCTTGAAGTGTGCCAGCCCGACGTCCTGTTTTCTTGAGGTCTGGGGAACGTCAGGAAGTCAGGAACGCTTTATAGGGTTGGTTCCTTGCCAGTGATAGACAATATTTTTCTGTCGCTCCTCTTCCTCCTCCCTTTTTAATTTGGACTGAGATTATTCTTTCTAAAACAACCGTGCACACCAACGGGAGGGTCAAATCCTTAACTGTTCAGAACCCAAGAAACACTGAGTAAAGAATTGTGGCGACTAAAAACATGCCCCGGGGAACCTCAGTAGGCTTCTGTGATGAGCTCCACGCCAAATGAAGGGGACAATGGCAAACGCTACGGGTTATTAGAGGGTGGAAAACGAACCCCGTGCCAGGTCTCGCCACACAGTAGGTCTACTCAGTAATGTAAAAGGACTGGTGAGATTCCTTGGTTTGGATGGTTATCTTCACAGAGGAGTTAGTTATCTCCGAGTTCTGCAGAGCTCATTCAACTTCTGATGAAATCTTCTGGGCTTGCAAATGAGCCCATTTACATTCAGGAGTGATTTCTTCTCTAGGCTTTTTACTTTACTTTGCTTGAGTGTGTGGAGTAAAGAAATGGTTAGAATCACAGCTGGTGGGGATTGCAGAAGTCATGTGGCCCTTCCTTTATGTCACAAGCAAGGAAATTGAGGCCAGACAAATTTGCCTTGACCATGGACACCCAGTGTCAGAGCCAAACGGAGATTACTGATGTCTAGCCAATAGTTGTGAAAATAAGTGCATTCAAATTAATCACACTTATTTTCATTATTTAAGTACAAAGCGGATAACAGCAGATTTATTAAGGCAGATGGTGGCTATGGTGAACTATGGAAAGGTATAGGAAGCCTTCATCCTCCACTCAGAAAACCACTGTTAACGTTTCAGAAGACGTCTTCTAGGCTACAAACACATGCACGCTCACACCCACACACTCATACACTCACAAACATACTGGGCTGTCCTCTGGGTCACTGACCTTTCAGATCCAGGCTGACCTGTCCCTTAAACCTATAGGTGGACACAGGGCCTACCAGAGCTCGCCAGCGCTCTCTTTTAACAAAGAATTTGAAAATAAAAAAAGGTTTGAAGGAAGTTCTGGATGTGTTATACAAGGAGGGGGCCCATTTGGGTGAGAGGAACCGAGCACTCTGGGAGACCACATCTGATTTTCCCACGCATTCCCGAGAGAGTTATCTGAATAACCTCAACCCTTTAAGGCAGTTGGCTGGCTGTTACCAGATCGGATTCTTAGCTGAAGACCTTTGAGAAAATTGCCTAACTTCTCTGAGCCTACTTTCCTCATCTGTAAAGCACGCTGGGTAACACTTGAGAGAGTCGGGGGGGGGGGGTAACACGTGCTTACTGTTATTACTATAAACAACTGAAATAATTAAATTTATAGCTATGTTTATTTAACTGCTTGCTATATGTCAGGACTTAGGCCAAAAAGTTTATAAATGTTCCACTTAATTTTCACACCCACGGACTGTGGAAGAAAAAGTGCCTGCTTCTATGTCCTGACAGAAGATGGACAGGCAACACCAGACCCCTACAGCCCTGATTCCAAGTGCCATCATTTTGCTAACTGATTGCTTTTGCCTCCTTCAGCTTTTGGAATAGAGACCTTGGCACTTTTCAGGGCCTCTTGGCTGAGATCTTCTTTTAAAAGCCTTCCACAGGGATAGCAGGCTGGTGTAGAAGGAGGAAGCGCCTGTCCAACTGTCATGGGACAGAGCTGAGACACTGGCCAGAGCCCTCTGTGTCTGAAGAACCTCCTTTTTGGCTGTGCCTGGGTGTTCCCTAGGTAACAGTGGGGGACATAGCAGAGATTAATGTGCTTGCTGCTCCCAGCAGCTACTTGACATGCTCTGTCCAAGAGAGACAGTGTCTGGTCCCAGGTGACTCATCAGGATGGAAGCAGACACGAGCTGGTGGTGTGGGAGGAAGGATATCCCCCACATTCTCACTTCCCACGGTCAAAGGGGACCTGAAGGGATTTCTCCAGCACACAGACTTTTAAAAAGGCAGGTGTTCAAGACTTCTTTTAGAGGTGGAGAAACTGAGGCCCTATTCCAAAAAGCTTCCTCATTGTTTTCAGGGACACTGGTAGATGAGTGGCTTCGTGCCAGGCACAGAGTTAGTCTGTGTGACAGATATAAACATAAGCGAAACACAGACTGTACCATCAACAGTGCTGTGGACTAACTGGGAAGGGAGTAAGATGCCACAACAGGGGACTGTCATGAAAGGTGCAGGCACCAAGAGTGGACTTGTCAGTGGGTTGTGTTTGAATACCTCCAACTTTCCCGCAAGCATCATAATTCTTTCTTCTCTCCCTTCTCTATCTTCTCTTTTTTCACCTCTCTTTCCTCCTTCATATTCCTCCCAACCTCCTCCTCCTCTTCTTCATGGTAGTGAAAGCTCATAGTACAGATTTACCTTCTTAATTTATAAATGGTCACAGCAGCCTTGTGAACTGTATATTCCAGAACTTTTCATTCGACTTGACAGAAACTCTGCCTATTAAGCAAATTTTTGATAGGTTCTTCCTGCTGATCAGTGGATTCTCCATTCCTGTGTCTGCAACCTCACCTGTTTTAAATGCCTCAAATAAATAAATCATGTGATATTTATCTTTTTTTTTTTTTTTTTGCCACACGCATGCTATATATCTTTAACACACATCCTGAAGGCTCATATACTCCAGCAGGACCTACCTTCATTTTTTTAAGGATCAGTAATATTTTATTATATGTAAACACAATCTTCCCTTTATCCTAAATGGATAAACATTTATGTTGTTCCCACTACTTGGCTGTCTCTGAGATATTGCTTCCAACTTTTCTGGGTTGTACCCAGAGGGAGGAATGCTGGCTCTTATGATAATTGCACAGCCCCACTGACAATAAAGAGGAATCCCCGTCTTCCCACATCCTCAGCAACACTTGCTCTTTTCTGTTTTATTCCCCCCTGTGGGTTTAAATATCTATTTTTGTGTGTGTGTTAGTGGAGGCCAGAAGTCAACCTTGTTGTTTCTCAGGATACCGCTCATGACATGGTCTCCCACTGGCCTAGAATTCACTGATTGAGCTGAGATGTCCAGCTAGTGAGACCCAGGGACTTGACTTTCTCTGCTTTCAGGGTGCTGAGATTAAGTGTGTGACTACCACACCCCGTTTAAAAAGATTTACTCATTTTAATTTGTGGTGTTTTACTTGCGCGTGTGTTTGTGCAGTTCCCACAAAGGCCAGAAGGGGGCGTTAGATCTGTGGCACTGAGTCATCATGTGAGTGCTGAACCTAGGTCCTCTGCAAGAGCAGCTAGTGTGCTTTAACACCGAGACAATTAGTCCCAATACCCCCAATTTTTTATTTTAATCTAGGTTTTGGAGTTTGAACTCAGGTCCTCAGGCTTGCATGAGAACCTTATCAAATCTTTAGCCTTTAATTTTTTTTTTTTTTTTTTTTTTTTTTTTTTTTTTTTTTTTAGTCATTATGGTGGCTTCTCTAACGGGTGTGTGGTCACATGCCTTATGGATTTGATTTACATTTTCAGCTGATTACTAATAGTGAGCATCTTTTCATCATTGCTCATTTACATATCATCTTCGAAGCAAATGTTTATTGTTTCGCTCACTCTAAAACTGAGTTATCTGCCACCACACATACTCTTTGAGTATTTACTTCTGATGTGGAGGAGAGCTGAGATGATTTTGAAATTCCCATGAAGCCTTTTGGAAGGCTTTGGTGGCAGGGTCTTCCTCAATGTCATGCAGCTGGTTGTGTCATTACAGCAGTGTTCAGGAAGACTTCAAAAATAGTATTGATCCTGACGGGAGTCCTTGCGGTTTGTCTGGCTGTTCATAGTGAGTGGATGGGGGTGTTCTCGCTAAGAAGCCCACCCCTCCCATCATGCCATTATCCCCTGAGGAATGTTACCCTGTGACTCTAGGTGAAAAGGAGGGGAGTCAGATTCGCTGGACTCTTCCAGGATAAGCCTTCTGAGCTCTCCAGTCCTTGGGAGACTCTTGGAGTGACACCCATTTTACACAGTTAATAATTCTGCATTTCTGTTTCTTCCTAAAAATTGTATTAATATACCCCGAGGAAAAAAAAATTCCCCTTGGGAGCATCTTTTGCTGTTGTTAAATCAGTGCACATTCTGGTAGCTCTCCAGGTGGAGACAGTGCTGGCTTTCAGAGTAGGTGTGACCTTTAGAAGCATCAGGTGTCTTTGTGAAGACAACACAAGCTGGTCCATGGGTCTGTGCTAGGCCTATGCTGTGGCCTCCCTTGCTTGGGGTCTATAACTCTGCTGCCTCTCTCGCATTAGTTTCTAGCTGGTTTCTCAGCTGGGGATATGGCAAGGAAAAGACAGGAGAAGTGAAATTCTCATTGCCCCTGTCCTCATCCTCATTTTCTTCTCCCTCTTCCTCTCTCTCTTCTCTCCCCCATCTTTCTCTTTCTGCCTTGGGCTATTCTGGTCCAGCTTCACTGCCTCCATGGCTCTTGCTCAACCAGACATGTATTCAGCAGTATATGTCAATATACTATATACCAGCATGGATTTGCTATAAAACAGAATACAACAGGAACAATATATATAATCCAGAAATAATTTTTATAAGCGAGATAAATGGCCTATATGATAAAACTTTACTGAGAGGCGTAAAAGAAGACTTGAACAAATGGAAAGACACATTATGGACGTATTGAGGAGATGTCAATGGCCCGCAATTCAATTTATCCATTTACTGCAGCTCCATAGGAAATATCAGAAGGATTTGGAAGGAACTTAGCGAAACGATTCCAAAATACTTCTGCAATAAATGCTTAAAGAGAGATCATAAAATTAGAGAGAAAAGGGCTAGAGAGGAAATATTCTACTGGATTAGAATCTTGATGATGCACCTGAGATGAGACAGTAGCGCTGGCAGAGGCTAGCCTGGAGGGTGGATTGGAATGTCTATCTTAAGGCCTGGCTGTTGGAGAGATTTAACGTCTATGTACAGGTAACATTTATTTGCTACAATGACGTTGATTTTGGATATTTGAAAAGGCTAAAGTCAAATCCTTACCTGCTTCCTACCTTGCACAAACTGTGATAGCCAGGCCCTGTTTGTCACTGAGTCATAGAGCCTAATTAACATGTGTATGATCCTGGCTTCAATCCTCACATGCGATTGTATACATATATGTTCACATAAACATATATATCATAACATATACATTATATATACACATGCATATATATCATATAAATTGGAAATTTAAATATAAACATATAAAGCATAAAAGTAGAAAAGTATAGGTAAATATTTTTGGAATTCAGAAAGTTTTTTAACCATTATACCAACCATGAAAAAAAATCATAAAGACAAGTGAGAACATAAATAAAAACTATATTGGGGCGAGAGAGATAGCTCAGCAATTAATGGCTGTTTTTGCAGAGGACCTGGGTACTTGGGTTCAGTTCCCAGCAACCACATGACAGTTTATAACAGCCTGTAATCCCAGTGACAAGGCATCTGCTGCCCTCTTCTGTTCTCCAGGGTAGTGCACAGACACATATCCAAACACTCAAACAGAAAAACAAAATAAATCTTAAAAAGATAAGTAAAAATATAAATCTCATATCTCAAAATCCCTATGTTACCAAACTAAAGCACAAAGGCTCTAATCAAGTCCATCTTGATAGATCATCAACAAATATGTACATCAAAGTACATCAAAGATGAACTTGAGCGGGCATGACTCACAGACGACTAGTATTGTGATATTAGGAAAAATTTTCAGAGATCAATCATGAGCAAGTGAATAAACACCCAAACAAAAATGTGAAAATATCCACAGCTACATAAAAAGCAGTCGAGTAGTAAAGTAGGTGAAAACCTCATACCAAAGATGCCTGAGTTTTTTTTTTTTTTAACTCACCTTGCAGAAAGAAAGGAACGAGATGTAATCTGTAAAGAGCAATCTATGGCAGAGAAAATCAGTCCCATGAGTTCCCAGAGAACTGAAAAATCTCTGTCTTCTGTACACTTAGATACAAGAAACACTTATTCTATTGCAATAAAGTATTGTAGTCAGGACAGCCATTTGCTGTCCATGTTTGAAGCCTAGGAGCTACAGGCTGCACTGAATGGTCTTTGTGGTTGCAGGCTAGATCCTATAGCCTCATATGAGTCAGCCTCTATGATGCTCACACAGTAACTGAGTTATCAGATAATACATTTATCAGAACGTATTTCCACCCCTAAGTGATGCATGCTTGAGTGCATTAGCCGAAGCCATGTCTGAGGAAATAAGGCAGGGCTCTAAGTGATTTTATGCTTTCCCACACAGCAGAATTTATCCTAAGTTCACAGTGTATAATGTGCAGGTTGAAGGCTACTATATGCCTGGGCCTGCTTAGTAACAGGAACTGGGACCCCAGGCAGGCCCTCCACAAACCTCACATAGATGCCTTGTCTCTGCCTTTTCTTTTCAAGATCCAGAACAAAACCTTCCCTGGTTCATGTGTGGAGAATGAAGATCACAAAAAGTCCCACGCTGTATATCTCAGGATGGAAGGAGCCACCAAAAGCCCACTTCATTTGCCCACGTTCCGTGGAAGTCTGTCTGTGTACAAGCCTAAGGTCTTGGATAAGCCTGCTTGACCTAGGGGCAGCCACACAGACAGTCAACTGTGTGGACATAGAGGACCTGTTCTCCCAGCTCATTTCTGGCACAGCTCCCTTCACCTCATAGGTAGTCGCAAGGGTGAGCTGTAATTTTAGTTCAGAGTCTCCATTGTGAGGGTGTGCATGCGTGCGTGCGCACGTGCTAGCGTGCACCTGTATTAGCGCGCAGAGGTCACCTTGGGGGTTGAGTCTCAGGAGCTGTTCACTTTGTGTTTTGAGGAAGGGTTTCTCCTGGTCTGGAGCTCAGCAATTGGGCTAGACTGGATGTTGAGGAAGCCCTGGGAATCCACCTTCCCAGCCTTGGGATTATAAGCATGTATCACCATGCCTGAGCTCCAGTTCTCCTATTGGCTGATTCAGCAGACTAGATCGGAAGGCCTTCCAAAGAGTACTGGAGGCATGTGTGATAAGAGAATTTAAATTCGTAGTCCCCTTCCCAGTGACTGCTTTGATGGCATTTGGAAATGAAAGTCTTGGTGTACGGGAACTGTGCTTTTCATTCCCAGCCTCGTTACGCGCCACGAGAAGATCTGATACGTGTCTGGGTGGCGCAGAGCAAGCACCTCACAGACTTTTCCTCTTTGTGGCTCTTGTCGGTGACAGCAAGGTCACATTTCATCCAGAGTTAGAAATTCACTCTTTGGCTCATACCTTCATACACAGCACCATGCACCGATAAAGCAAAAGGACTGAATATGTTCATGTTAGAGGCTGCTTGGTGCGGCTAAGGCTGGGTAGCCAGCTCACGCAGTGTGGTCAGGATATGGTTTTTCTATTTGTGGTTCATGACTCTTTGATAAGGGTCCTATTTTCAGACTCTTCCTTCATTGTCACCCGAAACACTGTCCACACCTCTTGGGGGCTACATCCTCCCAGATTCCCGGCAGTGGGAGAGAGTAAACTCTCTTCTAAACATTAAGGAAACCCCAGGCTTGTGTATCTCACTGGGCCTGATGGGGCTGTGGGTCTGGCTCGAAGAATCTCTGTGGTCAGGGGCAATTGAGTCGTACATTGCTTGATCTAGCTCAGTCACATGATCACCACTGGGATGAGCCTAAAAAGCTCAGTGTGGAGAAGGTAGCTCCCCAAATGCACATAATGGCATCAGAGGGGTAGGAACTGTGCCGTGGTGAACCCGACATCAAAGCTTACCACATATATAATTGGCAGCAATTCTGAGGACACTGTGGTCTACATAACTAATTTCACAGCCTATAAAACGGAGGTCCAGAAAGCAGAAGGAACTTTCTAGAAGTCACAGAACATGCCAGGCGAGGGCAAGGGTTCTGCAGTTCCCATTTTAGGATCTTTGCACTGAACATGTCCCTTTAAGGCAGTGGTTCTCAACTGTCCTAATGCTGTGACCTTTAATACAGTTCCTCATGTTGTGGTGACACTCAAACATAAAATTATCTTCGTTGCTACCTCATAACTGGGCTTTTATTTGCTACCGTTATGAATCACAATATAAATATCTGTGTTTCCCGATGGTCTTAGGTGACCCCAGGGAAAGGGTTAGTTGACAGGTTGAGACTGCTGTTTAAGAGGTCATCACTGCAGCCCACTTCATCATGTCCTAAGCCCAGGTTTAATTATTATGGGGAATCATGAGAGCAGGACTGCCATGAGCAGCTGTGTAGGTACAAACAAGTCCAGGAATTTCCACAGATGCCAAGATCTGCATGAATGGCATCCGTTAAAACCATGTGGAGCGTAGCCTGCGTGGGCACCTCTAGGCATCCTGGAAAATGGATCTGGTCGTTGGTTACGTGTTTCGTGCAGTGACACCTTTGCCTCCAGTGCTATGACAGGCATTGCCTATCAATCACAGCATTCTTCAGTCCAGGCTTGGTCTCAGGAGCTTTCTCACTTAGCCCTCTAGCTTCTCACCAGTTTTTAGCTGTAGGAGGCACTTGAGCCTAAACCTATTCACCTTATTCCTCTAAGGCAGTAGACTGAGCCTATTTTCACAGTGATCCTCTCCTGTCTACGTCCTAGGATTGTGTAAGATGAGACAAGTAAAGTCCGTAGAAGGTGACTAGCGCCTTGTTAATGACCAATGGTTACTATCTTAAAATAATAAGCGACTAAAAAAAACCCAGCATATTTAAAGTCATCTTATTAGAAGTTACAAATACGTTCAGCCCCTTGTGTCTATGTTCTCATATTCTCAGTCTATCCCCTAAGTTACGAAGCTAAATCAGAGAATTATACTGGGGAGTATTGTTGGCAGTTAGATGCTTATCCGTGTTTCAGTTTACTCCCAGAAACACATCCCCCTTCCCCCCCCCGGCCATCACTTCTTTTGAAACTCAGTATTTGTAGTTTTTAACTACACAAGGGGGTGGGCAGAGACTTGAGGCTGCCTCAGGAGTCTCTTTGTCTTTCTGTCTATGTCCCTTAGTCTCCCTCCTGCCGTCTGTGTTCACAGAACATGAGGGTGTCCGGTGGTTGTCACTGAAATGTTAGAGGCAGCCAGTTGTGTTTGGCAACCTCTGAGACCCTTGCATGGTTGGCTTCCTTAAATGAGAGGGGAGGCAGCAGAGAGCCTTGGAAAAGCCCTGCCTAGGGCTTCACTGCTTGTGGTGAAAAAGAAAAAAAAAATGATTTTGTTTAAAAACAAATTAAACTTTTTAGGTTAGAGTACAAAGTAACGGGCTGTTTCGTGGTATCATCACACACGTGTGTCATTATGTGTTGTTTTTCTCTTCCCCACAGCCCTCATTGATCCTTTCCCCATTCTGTCTGATTCTCTGTTTCCCTCCTTAAACCTCAAAGGGGAATCTTGAGGACTAGCAAAGAGCTGTGTATGATTGGGTCATGGGGTCCTTCTGCGATGGAGGTCTAGGGAGTGCTGACCTAGAATGAGGTCCTGAGTGGTGTCAGCTCTCTGTTTCCAGCTTCGCACACTGACAGTGAGCACATTACCTTCTAGGCATCTGGAGGGGTGCCATGAGGGGCACACGTGAGAAGGATGCTGCCCAGCGCTTTGAATGAGCGTTTCTCGTTCCACTGTGCGCACGTTTGCCTTACCTTCGAATATTATCTTCTTTTCTTATGTCACTGCCTAAAATTACCTTGTTTATAATTGCTTTCCACGGTTCTGAAAAGCTTCAAACACCCTGAAAACGAGCCGTGAAAAATATGGATATTACATGCTTATGAGTATTATATGCATATAAAATTTCACGTTTTGGATGTGTGTATGTGTACGTTCATGTCCGCGTGTCACACCTGTGGGTATGGGTGTGCGTGCACACGGTGTGCACTTGGAAGTCAGAGGCCAACCTTGGGTGCTTCTCAGGCTCCCTTCTCCTTTGCTTTGAGTTAGGGTCTTTCATTGGAATGAGACTTCGTCACACAGGCCTGGCTATCTGGATCGTGAACGTCCAGAGACCCTTCTGTCTCTGTCTACCACTTTTTCTACCTGGAAAGGCACAGGACTATACCCAAGGGACTCTGATAGGGGACTACTGAGCATTCTGGGCCAGCCCTGTGTTTCCTACAGGATCACAGTCTGAGGTTCCTGGCTTTCCTGCAGTCCAGATTCAAGGCCAAGATCATCCCCACGTCCCACAAGAAGAGCAGCCAAGGTCAGAGGAGGACAGTGTCATGCGTTCTGGGGATTTGAACTCAGAATCTCACACTTGCAAGACAAGTACTTTACCAACCGAGCTACCGCTCCAACCCGTCTATTTGCTGTTTTTTGTAGCAAAGCCTGACCTGCACAGTTGTGAGACTCTCTGCTTTCTTAGTTAATTCCTTGCAGTGTAAGTATTTCCATGCACAGCTGCAGAACTCTTTAAGACGCCCGACTCTGCAGTGCTGGCCCAGATGCTGCAGCCTAGAACACATGAGCGATATTGACCCTATCAGGCAGCATCTCTCCAAGCCTGGAAAAAGTCTTTATCTCCCAAACAACTGGTGACAAAGGCCTTCAGATAAGAGGTGGCAGGCCATTAGTTGTTTGCTTTCTCGGACTAGTGCTTAAAGACCAGAGGTTTTGTTTACTGATTTAAGGCTGTATCTTGAGGCGTGCATCAGAGCCGGCCCAAAGCAGACACTTTGTGTCTGTGAGTGGAGCCACTCAGTGGGTGTGCTTCTATGCAGTATGATGTCTGGTGGTGCTAAAGAGGGTCACTGGTAGCTCCACAAGCTGCTGCTTTTGGCCTTCTGGCCTATGGTGGTCATAGGTGGTTATCTATTTGAGCAATGTGAAAGGCCAGTGTGGGTTCTATAAAATTGGATCCGAGAGTGATTGAGTGTACTTGAGACAGTATGGACTGGAGACAATTGTACAGAGGGCCCTCTTTAATCCAGTCTGCCTGCCTCTTAAGGTCCTTGATCCTAGTGCAGAGGTGTTAACAACTGCAGGAATCTGCAATTCCCAGCCAGCCTTCTGACCCATCAGCACAGCCTCCAAATCTTTGGACTTGCATTTCCAGAAGCTTCATTCTGTAATAATAGTTGTGCAAACTGTCAGTCTTGCCTGCTTTCCTTAGATAGCCCTGCCCCATCCTCTATTCAATAGAACAGGACATCTTGTATGGAATGAGGATATGGGGGGTATTTACTGAATATATGGATGAATGAATGAATGAGCTGCATCTTCTTTGACATTTGATGTCGTGTCTTCCTTGGTCTTTATCTGTGAGGCATTGGCCCATATATCTTGCTCCCCATTTTATTTCATAATAAACAGATACACTGCAGTTTTGGGGGGAAGTTTACATCCTGAGAAACCAATTCTGAGTTGCAACTAAAGTGAAATATTTGTTAGGTCAGGAGATGTGCTGGCTAATTTGAATTGTCAGCTTGGCAGGACCTAAAGCCATCTGGGAGATGGACCTCTGGGCATGCCTGTGAAGGTTATCATGAGCACATTAACCGATGTGGGGAGAGCTGTCCGCTATGGGTAGAGTCATTCCCTAACTGAAATCCTGACCTGTACAAATAAAGAAAGGGATGGGCAGTAGCTTGCGTTCATCATTCACTCTGATTGCAGATGTAGTGTGATTAATGGATTCAAGCTCCCTCTGCCTTGATTTCTGCATCGTTATGGGATGTGAGCTAAAAGAACCTTTCTCCCATGGCTGCTTTGGTAAGGTGTTTTATTACGTCACCAGGAAAAGACGCTAAGGCAGGTACTATCTGCTTTCAGCCAGCACCTTTGAATTTCCACGTTCTGGTGTCCCCTTGGAGTACCCCATCCCAACCACGGTCTCTTTTTCTTCATCCTCAGTAAGCACTGAGTAGAGCCAGAAGCATGAGTGAGCTTGTTGCCTCACAATTTTATTCCTTCTTTTTCAGAGAGGTGAAGTGACACACCCAAGGTCACACAGCTAGGAAGTAGCAGAGCAAAACCTAGGCCTAACATTCCTCTGCATAGCCTAGGCCTAGTCAAGCCTCTCCGCTTTTTTCCACATTAATCCACAGCTTACCAGGGCATGAAGTAAACTCTGAGATGGGCCTGCTGAATCCTACAGTGCAGTGTCAACCCTTGGACACTTGGCATCAGCACCCCAAGTCACCAAAGATCCTAGGATTACCGCTGTGGGATTCTGTGACTGAGCCAGGCTCTGGAACCCCACACAGCTGTTTCTCGGTCACATCTCTAATAGCATCAAATAATAGGTCACATAATAATCCTGGTAGGTATTCAAAGACACATGTTTGCTTAATTAATTCTTCTCAGAACAAATAATGCCCACACCAGTTATGCTCAAGGAATAATATTTCATTTGCCACAGGAACCTCCTTTAAATGCTTAAGCCCGTAGGCAAGGAAGTGAGACACAAAGCTGCTCTTCCTCACACATTTGGGACCTGGTGTGTCTACACTGGGAGAAAAGTCTGGAGTTTAGACTCAGTTCTGGCCGTCCTGAACACAACTTTGCCCTTGTCTCCCAGGGAGGCAGGCTGGGCCTGCAGTGGAAGGGCTGAGGGTGTCCTGAAAACCCAAAGCAATGAATCATGTAAGCTTTGCCTGAGGGCTAAAGGAGAAGTCAATTTATTTGGTGCTTTTCCACCTTCAAGTCACCCAGTTCTTGCAGGATTCTTAGCTCAGGAGCATTAACTGCAGTATGACCAACCCCTCCCCCTCTTTGTGGCCACCTTCTCAGCTGGTTCCCTCCCCTTCACAGCAAAGTTGTTGGAACTGTTCATGCTGAGGTGCCCACCCCTGAGGGATTGGGTCTGAATGAATACAAGTCAGGAAGGCAGAAGTTGGGCAGAGGAAGTATAGTGTGAGCAATTTTTGAGCCACGTTTGTACTTAACACTGCCTGCATTTTTATTTACTTACTTTTTCATCAGAAAAGTCATCTTGGAGTTTATTGATTGAAGGGGAATAGGCGAGCTGACGTGCTGCGTGAACTATAAAGCACTGTATGGCTCGGAGGGTTATTGAAATGAGGATTGTTGGGTTAATGCTTGCAACAGGGAGCCCTTTGAGATGACATTTGCTTTATGACATTTATTTGTTTTTCTTCAGGAGAAGAAGCCAGGAGACCATCTGAATCTCACTGAGCAGACACCCCTCCCCTCACACACAGAACGTAGGTATCAAGGATTCTGGATTCAGGTGGGTGCATACGCAAGGGCAGGTAGGAGTGAATTGTCACGTGAGCCAAGGATAGTGAGTCCAAAATGGACTCTTTAGCCTGGAGGTTACCAAAAGTGACTATGGCAAAAATATCTACCCAAGATGATGGCACCGAATCACTCCCATTCTACAGGCTTGTTTTTACCATGTGACATTGTACTCTGCTAGAGCCATAGGGGTCTCCATTCTCTTCTCTTGAATCAGGGCAGGTCTATGGCTTAAAGTCATTAAATTTTGGGGTGATTTGTTGTACAGCTACAAAGGGCCAACTTAATAGATGTCTTAGAATAGGAGATAAGGGGAAGGATCTTGCTCCTCAAACAATTCCTAGTTGATATTGGAAGGAGTCCGGAGTTTGCAAGGATTAGTTTGTGGCCAGATAGGATCTGTAAGAGGCAGGGGTACAGTTAAGAACTTTCTGGGTGGGTGGAATTCTTGTGAGCTAGACAGGAAGACAACTCAGGGCTTTTGAGATGACCCTGAAGGTGCTAACAAAACCTCTCCTCATGGTCCCGGCTGGAATATCAAGCTCCTAGACTCCTCAATGCTTTCAGAATCCAGGACATCCCCACATCTCAAAACTTCTGGAACTTCCAAGGCAGTACCTACATGTCTTTTATTGCTTAATTTCTTTGTTAAAGTTGGAGATGAACCTTCATAATCCCTTAGGTAACCACGAGTTCAGAATTCAAGATGCAATATCTGTGGTCATGAACAAAGATTTCATGCTTATCAAGGTTCTTGGTTATAAATAACAACCAAGACTTAGGCAGAAGATGAGATTGTTGACATTTTAATCACTGGAAACTTAGAGAACAAAAGCCAGATCACAGACAGAGGCAGCAGGTGAGGTTTTCATAGATCTAGAACACGTGTATCTGTGAGCCCCAGATGGAGCCACTGGAATGACCGCCATTGTGGTCCTAAGAACCTGGGTGTGACTTCTCCTTTGGAATAAAGCTTCCCTGCCTCTACTTCTTTTTGTCACTAGATTCTGATTCCAAGTCCAGGAGCGGATGTGTTTGATCAGTGGAACATAGGTGATATGCCATCTCCTGCCTTCCAGAAAGCTGGGAAATGGAGACTCCGGAGTATCACCTTTGTGTGCTGAGCGTTCTCCCTAGGTGCCAAGAAGCTTCAAATTCTGGGCTAAAAACTTCCCATGTTCACTTCTGGATTGCTCTGCACTTGTGATCATGGGCACATATGTGTACTGAGGCGCATTTGGGGGGTGAAATGGAAATCATGCCTTAAGTTTGAAGGTGTTAGAAGGAAGGTTGCATATAGAGAATATGGATGCATTGTTTAGCTGTCTATCTATTCCACTTTTTTTCTTATCTTCCATGTCTTATGCTGTATTGAGGTCTGGATTATTATAACCTGCAGACCCCAGCAAGCTGAAGGCTGGAAGGAGAGAGGAGCCCCTCTTTCTGTGCTGCCATTCTCTGCCTGGCTCTGGGAGTGAGTGACTGATAATTTCAATATTAGCTCCAAGGACTTGGTGCTGGTCTGAGAGGCCAACCTTGTTAGGTTTTGTCCTGACTTGCTTGCTCCATCTCCCTGTCTGACATCATGAGCTGTGCCTCTAGGCCTGGAAAATGGTATGCTCTTTTGTTTATCCCAGCTCTGAAAGGGGTAGCAGCATTCTGCATGCCCTGGTCTCTGGTTCCTGCCTCTTTTCCCTTTATGTTCTAATGTTCAGTACTTTGCAACTAGTTACTTGGAACAAATCTTCCCTCAACTTGACATTCCTCATATGGTTCTAGTTTCCTGAGTACACTCAGATGTACATCACAATTTGATTAAAAACAATATCCATCTGTAGCATAGTTCTCAATAGCGAAAACTTATAATGTCTAGAATGCTTTATTTTGTTTTCCCCCTCTTATCAGATGAACTCACATACACCATATAAAAACATCTCTGATACCACCCTCACCAGAAAGGGTCAAGAGCAGTCATATATACTCAGTTGGGGTGACAGGAATGCTTTTTTACAGTGAGAGTTATAAAGGCTGCAAGTGTATGCATTAAAGACGACATATTCAATAGTCTATCATCTATCTATCTATCTATCTATCTATCTATCTATCTATCTATCTATCTATGTATCTATCTACCTACCTACCTATCCATGTATATATGTCTGGGCACGCATGTTACAGCCATGTGTGGAGATCAGAGAACAACTTGTGGGAATCAGTGCTCTCCTTCCACTGTGTGGGTTTTAGGGATTGAACTCAGGTAGTCGGGTGTGGTGGCAAGCATGTCTACCCTCCTCCGAGCCATCCTGTCATCCCTCCAGTAGCTTTTCTTACAGATCTTGAACTCTGAGGTTCTAGCGCAGACTTGGTTAGTACATAGCTGTGTGATCTTGGGCAGATAAGTTGCCTCCTCTAGGGGAGTAGGCATTAGCAAGTTTCATTAGGATGGTGATTTCCAAACAGTAAAAAATTGCAAGTAGAATGTTTTGAATGTTCAGTGTGGACGATAGAAATAGATGTGCTGGTTAATGTGGAGGGTGAACTGCTCTGCTCCCTGACTCCCAAACACTTGCTGCCACCTCTGCCAAACCCCAAGGGCTCCCTGGAGGTCGAGGATGACTATGTTAGATCACTTCTTTCTAAACATTTCAGTTACATATAATCAGCATCAAAGCCATTCACTATGTCACCATACATTGCTGAAATGAGAGTTGGAACATGGCCTCCTATCTATCAGTAGGTTCATAAATCTGCATGCAAAATTTCCTCAAAACCATGTGAAAGAGGACACACATATTTTGTTCCTCGAGGTGCAAAATGACTCAAGTAAATGAAATCCTGGGGGATATCTGAATAAGAACAGCCAAATCTTTCACTATGAGCTTGAGAGAATCATCAGAATGTCTTTGAACGCTTGGCTTGGTTCTCCTGTTGGCAATGTGATCTCTTGAAATGAGCTATCTCTGTGTTGGTTCATCAGAGGACTGATCAGTTCCATTGAGTGGTGGTGGATGTTCATCTCAGCTTGACACAATGGGGGACTATACTTGCAGTAGCCACAGAGGAGACATTTGATTCACTGGAGATGAGTTTATGTACTGAATTATGTTTTCATTAAGGAGAGAAGAAACATGGGCCATGTGGAAAATTAGAGACAGTATCTTTTCTAACGAGGCTGAGACTTGCTCTGAGTTGCCAATACGGAGACACCTTGACCATGAGAACTATTGTATGTTTTCCAGTCCATTAAATTTACCACCACTGTCATCACCAGCACCCACCTCCACCCCCACCATCACCACCACTACCACCACTGCCATTGTCTTTCTCATCATTCCTTCAATGCTGTTATCTTTGAAGAACATGCCCATCACTATGTCAAGTGGCATGCTTATCAATGGTAATATTCTCCATCTTACTACTCTTGAAATTGTTTTTTTTTTTTTTTTTTTTTTTTGAGACAGGAACTCACGTAGCCCAGGCTGGCCTCAGACTAACTAGATAGCTGGGGATGACCTTGAAGTTCTGATCTTTCTGCCTCTACCTCTTGAATGCAGGGATTACAAACATGCACTACCACACTGGGTTGTGCAGAAGGCCTTCATTCATGCTAGGCAAGCCTTCCACCAGCTGAGCTCCAGACCCTTGCCTCTTACAGAGAATAAAAGGTATAGAGACGTTTGTGTTCAAGTGTGAATGCATATGTAATCATGTGTCAGGGGCCAAGGACACTTTCAGACATCATTTTAAGGAATGATATCACCTCCTGTGAGACAGGGCCCCACTGGTCTGGAGCTCACCACTTGGGATAGACTTCTGGCCTAGAACGTAGACCTATTTGTCTCAGCCTCCCCCATGCTGAGATTATAAGCTGTGTGCTACTATGCTGGTATTCCTACATGGGTTCTGGGGATAGAACTCAGGTCATCACACTTTCATAATGGAGTCATCTCTTTGGCTTTCTTACTCACTGATTTGTATTTATCAACTAGAAAGTAGCTGAACTGGAAGTAGACCTGAGAGTTAAGCCATGCCTCAATTATAAGCACCCTCCTATTCTCCCATCTCAAGAACCCCACAATGCAAGGTTATTGCCCCATGCTTTTTATCATATTAGCATGGTTATAGCACCAACATCAATCTGTCCTCTCATTCAGGAACAACCCAAGGCCCGTGACATTTCCAGGGTGGAGCTCCTGGAAACTAGGCCTCCATTTGCTTTCTATGCTTGAGACAGTTGGGCTGTCTGTTGGCCAGCTCAGGAGTCTGACTGAATCAAGACCAAAGACAATTAGCATGGGCAACCTGCCAGCTTTTCTCCTAGGCCCCAGCAGACAGTCTGACTTTCTTGCTGTTAAGAACTGCCCACAGGCAGTGCACTCAACTCCGCAGGGGACTCCGCAGAAAGAGTGACATGTCTGTCCACTGGCCTCAAAAAGCCAATGAAGTGCTGTAGAAACAGGAACAGAAAAGATGGTGGAAAAGAGATGAGCACAGAGAGCAAGGAGACAGAGTAGTGACTGAAGGGCAGGACTAACCAGTTAAGGCCGGCTCTGGGCTTCATGAGAAGGGATGCTTACGCTACAGTGTGGGGGTGTCAAACTGAGATCACTGTCACTGGAGCATTAAAGTGGCACTGTATCTTGGTCTCAGTTCTCAGATGACACTCACTTATAATGCTTTCTGGAACAAGCTCCTCCCAGCTCCCCCCTCCCCTTTTTGGTTGTACAGCATGGAGGCTAAGAGTGTGGAACTTGGGGTTATTCTGATTCAGGTTTGGACCTCATTGCCATTGGTTGAGAGCAAATTGTTTAACCCCTTTAAGCTTCGTGTGCTCATCTCCATCAGTGTAGACGAGATGGGGAATGTTTAGGGAAGCAGAGTTATGGATTGGTCTCCTATAGCATGGGCATACTATGTTGGCAATCTCACATGGTTGTCACAAGGGCTAAAAGGATGTCTGTAGAGTACCAAGTGCAGTGACTGGCACACAGAACCATCTAATTTAGCATGCTTTTGGCTGCAGGCAAAGCTCCTACTCAAAGTGGCTTCAGAATGCAAGCGTGGTGGCTTTGCGTGAGCATAGGCTGAAGAAGAAGCCATTTTTAGAGTTGGTTAAGTTAGCGTCTCAGTGATGCTCCTAAGAGCCTGGGTCTAGACCGAGGAGATGGCTTAGGAGCAAAGTACTTGTGAGGGCTCAAGTTCAAATCCCTAGGACCCATGTAAATCTGGATGTAATGTTGTCATTGCACCTGCAATCCTAGTACTCCTGCAGCAAGATGGGAGACAAGACACGAGATCTCTGGATGCTTGCCGATCAGGTAGCCTGTTGTACATAGTCACCCAACTTCAAATAATGCGGAAGAGGAGGACAAACACCTGAGGCTGGCCTCTGAGCACCATACGTGTGCCGTAGCACTTGCATTCCTACTCTTCCGCATGTGTATACACACACACACATACACATGCACACACACTCACAGACAACCACTTTCACATATAGACACATCATATACATATATGCCCACAGATCTATTTTATAATCATCCTGAGCCTCAGCAGCCCAACATTAGCTGGCAGCAGGATGTTCACATGAGTCCTGGGCATGGCTTTTAGATACATCAATCTGAAGTGGAAGAGGCAGGACATCTCCTTTACAACTTTATTAACAAAGAAATATTCCCTACAAAATAGGATCCCAGCCACAAATACCTTCTTGTGTTTCATTGGCCAGAGCTGGGTCATGTGCTTATTCTAACCAATCACTGGTTAACGATGTTTGAGCCATGGCGCTAGCCCTGGAACTGGAAGCTGCTGTCACTTCACCAGAGGTTTGCCGGGGTAGATTGGAGGCCTAAACAAAGCCAATGCGCTTTTATGATTAAGATATGGCTGACATCTAAACATGTGATAAAATCTGCACAATCCATAAAAGAAACCAATAAATCAAAATGATTGCTTGTAAGGTGTTTTTGAAGACAGCATTTTATATTTGTAAAGACTTCTTGGTTGCTGCTGTTGGGCTAACTCCGGAGCTAGAGTGACGGTGGCACGACTGCGTGGAATGAAATAGAATGGCGAAACTGACATTGGCCTCATCTCCCTGTTTTCATAAAATAGCCCCTGCACATTGTCACAGCTTTCCGCAGAGCTGATGCTTACAATTATTTGTCAAGTTGGAAAAAAAATGTACTTTCCATTTCATTTGCACCACACTTGATAGATTAAAGTAGGAGAGAATAGATTTCTTTCAAACTGAGCCTTCCTATACTACCTCAAGAATGCGCTTGATGTTTAGTCCAGGAGTAGTGTGTCACATCTGTCGTCATAGCTACTCAGGAGATTAACACAGGACGACGGCGAGTTCGAAGTCAGCGTGAAAGCGCTGGGACATCTCCACCTCTCAACAACAGAAACGGCTTCTTTTAAAAGTAAGTACCAAATAAACATTGGCTACAGGCGGTGGCCATCTTGACACGTGCATCAAATGTGCCCTCTGAAGAGGTTTTGTCCTCAGCATAACCCGACTACAGCTCTTTTATATTATATAATATAAATTTTATATTCTTTCTAGGGTCTTATTCTACCCTTATAATCCCTTATAATCTTGGAAGTAGAAGACTTCCAAGAAATAGAAATGACATGCTTTTGGCAAGAAACTGCCAACTTCTGTTGTCAGTGTAGCTTGTACTCCCACGTTGTTTATCACCCATTGTATTTTTGTTCACATTTTATTTTGCAAGTGGAAAAGACTTTTATGTGTGCACAGTATAGTTGATGTACACAGATATATCTATGACACTTCGGAAGATAGCAAGGTTTTCTGACTAATTGAGTCTCCCTCTGCGCCACTTTTGTTATCACTTGTGAGATAGTTTCCTCCTCCTCTGCACAAGGTATCCAGATTTCAGGCAGGCTCTAAGAAGATCGTCTGACGCGCTGGCGCTGTCTAGAGGAGATCCTCTGGTTGCTGATTTTGCTGACATCACTGACCTCCGTCTGGGGAGGAATATGAGACTCTGTGGTTTGCCTTTTCTCCAAATGCCAGCTTTAGACTTTGCTGCCATTGGAGCTGTGAGGATGTTGAGAACTTGCCCTTGCATAAGATAAGGAGAGCCAGTGGGATGTGTGGCATCTTCATAATTTTACCGGTATTGCCACTATTCTTTCAGGTTGGAGTTCAAAGCTCATTGCATCAAATAGATTTCAGTTTATTCCATTATGTGCTCATTTTCATTTGTTTCTGTTTAAACTAAGTGAAGCCAATATAAAGTCCTATTTATATTAAATATTAGTTGTCTATTTCTAGACTGTAAATCATACTGCCCACTAAGAAACTACTATCTGCATTTCTCAACTTGCTTGAATAATTGGTAATAGTGAAACAATCACTAAGAATTTTGAAAGTTTGTATGCATGTATGCCTGTATGTGGGTATGTGCATGTCATGTCTGTACGTGGACAGGTACATGTATCTCTGCATGTGGACATGTGCATTTTGGCTATATGTGCATGACAGGTGTCTGAGAGGTCAGAAAAGAAAGTCATATTCTCTGGAGCTGGAGTCACAGGTGTGCCTCATCACTCAAGCTCCGGATGTTTTAAAATTATAACATAACCCCCTTCTTTGAAAGTCTGTGTGGCTTACCAACACACTATTTAATAGGGCCAGCAAGATGGCTCAGGGAAAAGATGGCAACCTTACTTGTGTCTTTGGGACTGGAGTTCAAGGCAGAAATGGAGAACAGAAGCCTTTAATGGATTTAAACACTTTCATAAATTTATATTATGACCCATTTCTTCTTCCTCATTATATTACTATTGCATTTCAGTTAGATTCTGAGGCATGAGCTTTGTTCTTTGTGTAATGCCCATTTGTTTTCCATGCAGTGGAGCTCCTTCCCCAATGGGAAAGCTAAATTAATGTATCTCAGTTAATCTCTTATGTTAGCACTTTCTGAGTTCAGATTGAACTACTTAATTTTATAAAACCGTGGTCATGTAACATAAATTAAGCTTAACTTAAGAGTTACCTGTTTATTTACATAGTCAGCAACTTTCCTATGTTTATAAATAAATGTATGTAGGATTTGTAGATGTTTGAACTTTGTATTAATGTTTTTCAACTTTCTATTTAATATATTGTGGAGGTATTTCCAAACCAGGAAATACAACTTACGGACTTTGTATTAGATGTAAATTAGGCAGCCATAATGTACTGAGCTATTTCTTTATTTGAATAATGTACTTTAAGTTTATAAAAATGTGCTTTGCTATGACATGAGACGCTAGTGTGGATAATTATAAAACTACAGTAATATGGTTGTGTTCCTACTTATATAGTAGTTTTCTAGGCATGGTAATATTAGTTCGTCATCTGCGGATGCCTTTGGTTCCTGTCAATATTGTGAAATTGCCCTTACATGATTCCTGGGCTAACCCAGGGTGAGTGGTGGAATGACAGTGCTAATTCCCATAGGCTGTGTTTGCTAGCCTTTGACAGCCTTTTAAACTAGTTAATCTAGTAAGCGAAAAACTACTTTAGAAAGTTAAGCTTAATTTATGTTACATGACCACGGTTTTATAAAATTAAGTAGTTCATTGGGTTATTCATGGTGAAGGGGTGGGTGCTTGCAACTCCTTCAAGAACTGTTCAGAGTTTTACAACTAGAAATGACCAAGTGTTTCCGAATTTAGCACTTACTGTAGGCATAAGGTTATAGGGTAATTCAAATGCTGATTTCTAAATGCCCCATATCTGGTTGCAAGCCTTGTTCTGAGAATCTTCTTCTTGTATAAACTCTTGTTCCCCAATGGTCCCCTGATATGTCAATAAAACAGCTTACAGCCAATCACTAAGGAGGAGAAAGAATAGGGCTGTACTTGCTGCCAGCCAGAGGAAGAGGAGTTAGAGGAGAGGAACCAAGGATTCAGCCATGAGCAGAAGTTCAGGAAACATTAGGAGAGGAGCTCAGCAGGAAAGCTACAAAATGGAAATATTCTGGGAAGTATATTGGGAGGAAACCAGATTAGCCTAGAGAGTTAATAATAGAGTAATAACTGCTCAGTTCTTGTGTTATGAAGCTTATTAAAAACAAATATAGAGTCAATTATTTATATGATTGTCAGGTTAAGAGTGAAACCAGGAGAAACAAACACAGTTAATAAAAATAACTAACAACCTCTTCATAAACACCTTAAGAATACATTATAACGATGAGTTTTCTCTTTCATTTTTGATATGATTTTAGAGCCATGTAGATAATCTCATATACTTATTATCCAGGCTGACTTGCTGTCTGCATTCTTTGCTCCCATTCCCTCTCCTCTTTTCCTCTCCTCCTGTTCCTGTTTATTCATGTCACTTTGTTTTCTGAAGTAGATATTGGTTGCAGATATGATGTTCAAATATCTTATGGTGTGTACTTTCTACAAGCTTGTGTACGCCCCTTTAAACTTGGTTTAAAATGTAAGAGCATTGGGTATGTCACTCCCAGTTTAAAAGTATGCCATGTCCATTGCACATATTTACTTTTCACTAATTGTTTTAGTCTGTTTCATACATCTATCCTTTCCTTCCGTGATGAAGGGAAGGAGATGACACAGTATTTGCAGAGGCCAGATCTCTTTCATATTTGTTAATCAGAATTATTTCTTTAGCCTGTCTTCGTCTTTGACGGCACTGGTGTTCTTGAGAAGTAACACCTTCAGTTTTTGAGATTCCTCAGCTTCTAATTCGCTCTTTTTTTTTTTTTTTTGTGAAAGGATTGAGGACATGCTTTTGTGTTAGAAATACTTCAGATTAAATGCCTGTTGTCCTTAATAAAAAATTGCTCCTACTACTATTATTATTATATTTTTTGACACAAGCTCTCATCGTCTATCCAAGACTGAGCTAATACTTTCTGTGTGGTTCAGGCTGGCCTCAAACTCAAGGCAATCCTTCTTTTTCAGCCTCCCCAGTGGCAGGACACAGGCATCTGGGATTACATTCTTGGCTACTATTTCATTATTACTGGTATTATAATCAATTTCTGCATTGGACTGTGTCTTAGTTTCATTTTGTGTTGCTTTGATAAAACACTGAAAAATATCAGCTTAGTGAGGACAAGTTTATTTGGCTTGTACTTTCAGGTTATAGTCCATTATAGCAGGAAGAATCAAAACAGCAGGAGATTGACGGAACCAGTCACGTGGCATCCATCAGGAACAGAAGAGTAAACAGTGCTCAACTTACTTTCTCTACTCCTAGTCCAAGATCCTGCCTAAGGAATGGTGCCACCCACGTTGGGCAGACATTTCTATCTCTGTTAGTGCAATGATGATAATCCCTCTTAAATATGCTTATAAGGCTCATCACCCAGGTGCTTCTAGATTCTATCAAGTTGATAGTTAACACTAACTATCACAGATGGTTTGCTTTTCAGTCTCTTTTCACTTTCAAAAGTCCGTGATTCGGATCTTACTCAGAGTTCTCAGTGTGGGCTGGGCTAATTTTGGTCCCTGCCTCTTCTTCGAAATGTACTGTTTTCGCTTCCAAGTTTCTTATCCTCTTAGAAATACCTCCTGTGGAATAGCCAAGTACTCAAGAAACAGCCAAAGAAAATTAATTTTAAGATTATAACATCTGTCACTCACACCAGTGTCTTGTGTAACTGAGTTGTTGAGACCATTGGCTACATGACAAACTATCTTTCTCCACTTTAGCCTGTAAATCCGCTCTCTACCCAAGATGACAAGCCTGCCCCCAAGTAGTTCTGGTTGCAAGAGCAGGTATTTGAACATTTGTGGCTCTTTGAGCTAGTTTCTCTGTGTTTTACGGACACAGATTGTATGGTTAACACATATTTTTTTCTTTCTTGAAATTACTTTTTACATATTTTTAAGAAGGATCAGTGTGGATGGCTTAATGAGAAACCATTCCCACTTTTGGATAAAAGCCCCTAAACCTAATAGCATGTCATTTGAGGGTTGGATAGATACTCCTCAGTTGCATGGGACAACTGATTTGTTTTTGCTACCCCACCCTGAGATATAACTTAGATCCACACTGATAATTGAATTTATTTATTTTTTCTTTTTAATTTATCATTGGCTTTCAGCCACAGGAAAAGCTGTCTGATGAGCAGATGGCTCAGACCACTTCTATCTGCTGCAGCCAGCTCACTCAACTACAGAGAACCCCATCATCTGCAGTTCAGCTGGCCCGAGCCACCAAGAAAGGGATGCTTGTCTTTGAGGGTAGATGTGAGCGTATTGCCTCATAGTTTAGATAAGAGTTTCCTTCATAGGGTCAGGTCAGATCTTGCACTCTGATGTCATAAACTTCCAGGCAAGTGGCAGAAGTTCGGCACCATGGGAGTGTTCCCTAGATTCAGCCAGGAGTCTCGGGAATCTGGTGAAGTGAATTATAAGCCACTGAGTATGATGCTCATTACCCTCTTCTTGGAAATAAATTCCACTTGCTTCATCAGATAATCATGGACTTTTAAAACAAGGAGTGACTTTGGAGGTTATGTATTTGAATGTTTTTGCAGCCAAGTCCACTGAGTGAGCCTAATTTTTGTCCACTGCAGGGACCCTGAGAGAGAGGTTCGGTTTGTGTGTAGTCCCCATGGACCTTATAGAAGAACTGGTAAGGGGATATATTGGAGCTGGCTGTTTGCTCTAGCTCAAATTCTACAACCATGATGGGTGCAAAGGCTACTTAAACTGGGTCTCATTCTTGAATGACATATCAGAGAAGTGATAATTTTGTAGGCAACACTTTCTGCATCTTGCCTTCTATTCCAACCCCAAAGATATCCCTCCAAAGTTCCTAGAAAAAGAAGTCATGGTAAAAAAAATTGCATGTGTGAATCAAATATAAGAATCCTAACACTAGTTGGCAAGATCCTGATAATGCATTGAAACTCTGGCTGGGGCACTGTTGGGAGCTGGGTCTATAATGCTGGAAGTGGAGGTATGAGAAGACACAGGTGGCACTGAGAGTGAAATCACTTATAGATAGGCTTTGGTAGCCATGACATCCAAGACTTTGCTCAAGAGTAAACAAAGTGACCCAGAGAACCTAAATCCAACAGTAGCAAAGAGAATATGTATTCACCAAGAAAATGGTCATGGGAATGAGTTCAACTAGTTTAACTCCCTCTCTCATGACCTTGAATCTCTGCAATGTCGATTTGTCATCACTCATTCCAGCTTTGGGGCCTGGAGAGCTACTTAACACTTGCTCTTAGTCAGTGTGTCTGTTGGTGTCTCCATCTTTCTCCTTGTTAGAGTTGAGATCTGTTCATTGCAACAAAATTATCCTGTTATCCCTTCTACCAATTAGCTAGTAATCGCAAGATAAACAGATCCTCAAGGAGCAAGCTTGACAGTTTAGGGAGATGGAGACTTACAGCTGCCAATGCCTCAGTATTCAGCAGCTTGGACACTGCCAAGCACAGCTGTATGCTCAGGCTATTGAGCCATGCAAACATCAGTAGTAAATGCCTGATGCCTCGCTGCAGGTGGAAGGCACAGATGGTTAGCTGTCATGACACTTGTCCTTGTCAAAAATCATTGTTATCTTTCTTGTCTCAATATGACCTGTGCTAGCATAAAAAGAGCTCTGGGAGCTGGCACAGCTGGGAAGCAATGCCACCCAGGGCCTACCTAGCTGTGCAACTGTGCTTAAGTTTCTTCATTTCTCCCCAGTCATTTTCCTCGACTGTAAAATAGCAAAACCACGCATAGCAACCAAAGATGTAGAACTAACAATAGGACAGCCAGAAGGGTGCTTAGGATGGAAACCCGCATACCCACTGATTCCAGTTTCCTTCACTTTTGGTCCTGGAGGTATTTCTATGAGATTCCAAAGGTCTGAGGAAGTTTTTGGTGTTTTGGTGGCAGCATGGCTAGCAATCTTTAAGGTACCATTTAGTTTATAATTCTGTTAACTTCTTTGATGAAACAGTCATGGACCCACAGGCCCCTTTTAGAACGCATTCTCCCCCACGCATCCACGCAGTTTATAGATCTAAAAAAGAAGGGTGTGGGTGGGTTTTGTGTTCAGCGCTTGCTGATTGGATCTGTTTTTGGAACTCTCTAGGATTGTTGACAAGATGCTAAAGGGCTATAAATCAATCCAGAAGAGTGTGGTCCTGGAAGAGGGGGATTTAGGGCATTTCCAGGATACCTAGGGCCACCAGCCAGGCTTTCCAGGGCTCTGTGGCCCTTGAGTCTAAACTTGAGAAACACAAGAGGTTTGGGTAGTTCCTAATCCCTGTAGTTTATATCTGGATGCGCTAAAGGCAAATGCTTCTCTGAGCACATCCTAAAATCCCAGTCACAACAATGAGTGCTACAGAAGCATTTACAATACTGGGATTTAAAAAAATACATACGACCCAAATATGGGGTACCACACACTAAATCCCCACACTCAGGAAACTCAGACAGGAGGATCCTGAGGTAGAGGCGACCCTGGATGATGTAGTGAGACTGTCTGAAAAGAAAAACAATTCCTGTAAAAAAAAAAAATCTGTTCTCCATACTGCCCCACCCCCGAGCCCTCCCTTCTCCTGTAACACATTCATCGGTGCTAATGAGGCATGCTTTTTCTAGGTCGTTCCTCCTGACCTCAGCGGTCTAGGAGTGATCACCTGGGCCATGTCTGGCCGAAGAATGAGTTTTTTTTTTTTTTTTTTTTTTTTCCTGCCTGGGACACAAAGCTTCTGTTATTTGGATCTGGGAGAACATGCAGCTGTATGAGGACATGGCTTTTGGTCAGCTGCCATACTAGACAACGAGCAGTAGAGGAAAGCAGCACAGGAAGAGGCAGACACACAGAGCTAGAGAGCAGGGGATAGATTTAGGAACAGAAAAGAGGGAGGGGAAGTGGCAAGGCTGATGGAGGAGGTCGCTGTCATGTGATCTCATTGTACAAGATTCCGTCATCTTCCCACATGGAGCTTTTTTTTTGAGTTTGATGCACCTTTCCATTCAACCTGAACCAACAGACTTTTTTTTTCTTCTGGCAACCAGCCAATCCTTAATTAAGACAAAAGACTTCATGCAGTAAGTGATGGTACCATGTCCTCTGAAAATACTCACTCTTCCCTTCATCTTTCCAATTGGCATTTATCTAACCCAAACTGGACAGCACCGTGGGTACTGGCCCAAAGGATACAGTGATGAGCAAATATATTTGGAGATTTGAAATTTTTTCAAGTGTGAAATGGTTGAGAGGCTGGTTCAGTGAGGAAACAGCACAGTGGCTGTCACTGGCAATTTGAAAAGCGACGATAAGAAGAATGAATTAGAGTTGGTTTCTCTCTTGCCAGAGGGCATAAGAAAGCTTATGGGTAGAGATGAAAAGGGGATAGACTGAGACAGGGGATAGTCAATGCTTCCAGTAGTTTGGCAGTGAGTAAAGATGGAGGAGTCGTGGGTACAGTTTGGATATTTGACTGTTCCCTATCGATTTCTGGATGGAAAACTTGTGTCCTTCTAGTGTGGGAGGTGGGTACGGTGCCTTTAAGAGGTGGGGCTTGGGTTTAAAGTCCTTAAGTGAAGAGTGAGAACACTATTTGTTGTTCTCATAATTTTTACAGCCTGCAGTGAAGTTTCAGGGAAATGAGTTACAAAAACTGGCAGTGGTGACTCCTGTTCTTTTTTCTTGCTTCTGCATGTGCGACCCTATTGCCCTCCACTATGAGACCGTGCTGATATAGCACTAGCTAGAGCTGAGCTACCACAGGGGTTCAATGCTCTCTAAAACTGTGAGGGAAGCCAACCACCATGCTTCACAAGTAGCCTGCCTTAGGCATCCAATCCCAGGCACAGGAAGCTGGCTGATGCCAACAGCTTGCCTTGAGCATTGCATTTTTATTTTCTTTGCAGGACCAGAATGACTGGTGTTCATGGGTCTGAGCAGTACACAAAGCATTCCATAAACATCAAGATGAAAGGGTCACTATGATTCTGCCCCAAATTTCCGGATGGAGAGCTCACTGTGATCAGATTGGGTGATTTTTTTTTTTTTTAAGGAAGGTTGTTTAGCTTTTTGGGGGGTGGGGTTCCTAACTATGGACTCTGGGATAAGACACAGGCTGGAGCTGTGCAGTGCTCAGCTTCCAGTGAAAGCCTAGCTGGAAGAAGGCCCCAGGAACCAATGGTACTCCTTGGAGACACGAGAGACTACGTCTTGCCCACCTTGGTTAGCACAGGACACTTCTGTAGAGAAAGGACTGTGATGTAACAGCGAGTCCGAGCGAATGGCTGTCATCCTGGATCTTGTGAAAGACTCTTCTTTAATATTAAGCAACCTGTCACGGGACACACAGCTGTATGTACACACAGACACACACACGAGTTTACATGGACTGCATCTAAGTGGATGCTTTTGGTATGCAGTGAGAATGTGTGGCTCTGACCTCCAGACCTGCCTAGACTCACTCTCCCCTCATAATCAGGGAGATAGATTCAGAACTGGCTTGTGGGATGAGTCACAGAGGCGGCCAGGATGAAGGGCAGGATCCAGCCTCTCTGGGGATCATTATTTATAGTTCTGACTGCTCAAGAGGGAGGCTGAAATCATTCCCAAGGAGTACTGCCGATGAAGAGTGATGGGATAACCGAAGGATGTTGTTCCCACTGTCGTGCTCTCTTGCAGGCAGGTGCCTGTTGCTCTAGGAGCTGGGACCTGGAGAAGTGCTGTGTCACCCCAGGGCTGCAGAATTACAGGGAGGAGCAACTGAGCTGCCCGCATCTCAGCCTCTCCTCCAGCAGCTGTTGAACCCCTGTCCCCAGTGTCCAGGTAATCTCTATGCTAATCTGAGCAAATCTTCCTCATCCCCAAACAAATAGAATCTCTCTAGGCTGACAGAGGCCACTGATCATGAAGGATGCTGTTTTGATTCAATATGGCACAATCTAAGCCTACATCCAGATGCCACTACCTCCACCATGCTTCTGTAAAAAACAGAACACCTGACATGGAAAATCTGCACCCAGGGACCTGTTCTGTTTTCCTGAGGGTGTGATACTTCTTTGCTGGGTTTTGTGTGTGTGTGCACATGTGTATGCACTTTGCACAATGTACTTATGTGTGTGTGTGTGTGTGTATGTGTGTGTGCGTGCGTGTGCTAGAGGCCATCCATGTCTGTCACTCGCAGGTACCGGTCAGTTTGTCTTTTGAGACAGGGCCTCTCATTGTTCTGGAACTTGCCAAGTAGACTAGGCTGGCTGGCCAGTGGTTGCTTGTCTCTGCATTCACATTGCTGGATTCACAAATGTGTGCCATCATGCCCAGTTTTGCTTTTATGTGGATTCTGGGAATTGAATTCAGATTTTCACGATTTTAAGAAAAGCACTTCGCTGCCAGAGTTATCTCCCCAGCTCTTTGTCAGATGTTGAAGGACACTAAAATACCAGGAGGGGCTGTTGAGCATCAGCATTTTGGGCAGGCTCTGGGTCTCATGAATTATGGCTCACAAGTGCTTAGGACCCTTCTCGACACAAAGGCAGTGCTCAAGAGGTTAGCTGATGGAGGGACACATGTGTGATCTTGCCAACTTCTTAGTTACATAGTTCCAGCTCTTAGGTTGGCTATATAGTACAGAGAAAAAAATATTCTCCCAGGAGCCAGACAGCCCAAGGTTCTAATCTTGCCTCTTGCACCAGAAGACCTTTGGCAGCTCACTTAATCCCTCAAGCCTCATTTTACTCATCTATAAAATGGAGACTCCTGGGTACCTACTGCTTCCTGAGGATCAGGGTAAAGATTAAAGATAGTGCCAGCATGGTAGCTCACATATGCCGTCTAAGCGCGGTGAGAGGTCACTGTCATCCAGCAGCACTCTGGTTGAGTTGATAGGTCAGCTCTCACTTGGCAGTACTTCAGGACTGCTGTGGGGGCTGTTTTGTCCATTGGTCCCTGCGACAGTGAATTCACTGTCAAGTTTCTAGGATCTAGAATCACCTAGCAGACGAACTTTTGGGCCTGTTCATGAGGGAGCTTCTAGACTGGGTTAACTGAGCTGAGAAGCCCCACTCTGGTTGTGGGTGGTATGTTCCATGGGGTGTGGTCCTGTACTGAAAAAAAGGTGGGGCGGGACAAAGAGAGAGATGAGTGCCAGAGTTCATCTCTCTCTGCTTCCCCACTATGGTTGCAATATGACTACATACTTCAAGCACCTGCTGTCAGGCCCCTCCCACAATGGTGGTTTATTGGGGCGCTCCGATAAACCTTTCCTTCTTTAAGACTCTTCCTTTAGTTTTCATCTATGTTGTTATAGCAATGAGAAAAGCCTGCTCAGAATGCTCCTCTCAGCTTCATGCTGTCAGTGGGTTCAAGTGTACCATGAACTGTGTTCTGAGCTAAGACAGGAATCTCTTGGACTGGACACCAGCTGCTCAGTGCAAACCTCAAGCTATGACCCTGGATCATGACCTTGGCTGCTGGCCATGATCATGGATTAGGCAACACTCGGCTACTTGCTCTGGACTCTTGATCCCAGTGGGTCACTGTGAGCCCAGTGGCCCTGACCTAGAGATCACCCTGGCATTTGGTCTTGCCTGGTGATTTCCTCCTTTGATTTGGGGGGCCTAATGAGGCCATAGGATCCTGGTCACATCAGCAAAATCCACTTATCTGGGTTGCAGGACACACAATTCGCCCCATGTGTCTTAAGGTTGTTCCCAAGGAAGGACAAAGAGAAGAGAGGGCCAGGAAATTAAGCTTTAGGGAAAGGGGAGAATCAGGAGGTGAAGAATAATCACATTTCAAAGAAAATCAATATTTTTTTTCTCAGAAGAATTTTTTTTGAGACAGAGTCTTGCAATGAAAGTTTTGTTTTCTTTGTATGTTGTGAAAATATGCTTTTTGTTTTAATCCCAAGTGTGGGATTTTAGTTGGGTTATAGTTCGTCCACACCTGTTAGTTGTCATGTGAGGAGTGTGATCTTTGCCAGCTGAGAATGGCCTTCAATGTGCCGCATGGAGAGGGATGTGGTCTAGGACTCTGAGTGTATACATATGAGGCTGAGAAAGAGACTGTGAAAGCATTTGGTGGAGTTCGGTGTGGCGTTTGGTGTTGACGTGTGGTGTGCAGCAGTTTGGACAGATGGAGAGACCAGAAACAGTATGACAGTTTGGAGCAGACAGACAGACAGAGAGAAACGCTTCGGGGGCACAGCAGCATGAAGGAGGCTGCTGCTTGCATCTGCAGTTAACAGAGATTGGTGTAGAGCCCTGAAAGAACTCCTTGACCCTAAGTAGCCAAAAGAGGTAAAGGGGTCTGAGCCCCCTCTCTACACTAAACTTTTCTCTCTCCTGCTTAAGGTTGGGGGGTTGTTGGAAGGGAGGTAGAGGCCTAAACACCCCCACCAGAGACTAATCACTTTAACGGCACAATGACTGTTACTTGTCTTCAGGACTTCAAGAACCCTTTAATTGGCCTCTTCTGAGACTGGGAAGAATGCAGTAATTACCGAAAGCTCAGATTTTGTGCTGGGCAGATCTGAACTTACAACATGGTTTGGCTACTCGCTACCTTGGGCAGCCTTGGGCGAGCTGCATCACCTCCACTGGGTCCTTGCTTACAAAGCAGAGCTAGTATGGGACCTACCTTATAGACTTAATGAGAATCTAGGCAAGATCACGAATATAAGTGCCCACTAAAGCATTACGACTGGATGCCATTTTTGGCCCTTGTGGTGGCATGATCATCAAGAGCATTTGGTGAGATGAAGTATTTGAATCCTGAAAGCTGGAGAGCACAGTATTGACACAGGGAATGGAAACAGTCATTTTTTTCAGTTTTTGGAATTTGACGGCTGTGCTGTTAGCTTGGGTGCATAGCAACCAGAGAGCCTGGAGGGCTCCCTAAGGACAGCCTCCTGAGTCAACATTTCAGTCTGTTGCAGTGTGAAGGAAGGGGTTCAGACTAAGTCCTTCTGCTGTCCCAGGACCTTGCATGGCCACCAGCTTTGCTGGGTCTTTCCATCTTAGTCAGGTGACTTAATAAAGATGTGTCACCTGTAGTGTCAGGTATGACAGCTTTATATGACAACTGTTTGCCAGGGTGCACAGCTCTAGATTGCCTGAGGCACACTACAGGGCCAGGCAATGAGCCTCACGGAGAGACTCATTCCCCTGTTTTATCACATCTTAGTATTTTCAGAAAAGCATTTTAAGCAAATGAATTGAGCTTCTGACCACAGCACTGAGTCACAGGCCCACTGCAAAGGGCATGTCTTCCACTCCTTAGGGAAAGAAAACATGAGACGTTCTAGAGCTGGGTCAGAATGGGGAGCTGCTTCCTACTGTCTGCTAAATGTCTGAGACAAGCACCAGACCCCAAGGATGAAAGGGAGGGTGGCCAGGTTCATTTTAAAAAAAAATGAAGATCCTATCAGTAGTCCATCTAGAAAGTCATATGGAAAGGATGAAGAGGCTTTAACTCTGTATGCATACCACATCTCTCAACCTCTGTAGACTTCTCCAGAACCCCAATTTTCATAGAATGCTAAGATACCCTTTATGGCTATGCTTTTCACAAATGGGAGGCACCACAACCACCTGTCATCTTCCATATTCTCCTTTCCACCAGATTGTATGTACAGCCATGCGCTAAAGTGGACCCCTCTGTTAAATCCAAGGACTGGACTGTGTTTTCATTCAAACATGACAGTCCCATTCGTATTTGCTAATGATTGGTTTAGGGATAGTCATATGGCCCAATTCTGGCCAGCTGGACCTGGGTCAAAATCTTCTAGAATCTTCTGGAAAAATTTTGCTTCCAGATAAGAGGAAGGCATGATAAGAGACATTCTATTCTTTTCTTTTGTATATCATCATGTAAGGATACCAGGTTTGGAGTGATGGCAGCTGTTTTGCCAGCCAAGGAGAAAGCCAAAAGCACAGAGACTTAGATTCAGAGTCTTGGTGAAGTCAAGCCCTATTCTAGCTCTGTAATCATCAATATGTTGACTTTTGTTAAATAAAGCAACGAAAATCCATTCCCACACCTGTCCCAAAGCAGCTGAATTAATACACGAGGAAACCCTTTCTTATTTGGCCCTCTCTTCTTCTTCCTTTCCTTTCTTAATCCAAAGAACTCAAATTCCTATATCTATAGAGTCAGTGCAGTATAGGAAATGTATACAGGAGGCTAACTGGCGATTTTGAGGCTCTCGTACAAGGGTTAGCATTGCTGCTTGGCTACAGCTGATGGTGCTGATTCTGATTCTGGAATGCCATGACACTGAGACCAGATGTTTTTATCTTTTTGGAAGAAACCAGAAACTAGAATTTTATGTGGTATCTCTCAACTTCGAGATGCATACCTAAGTTATGAAGAAAGAGGTACTACGGCACAAAACCAACACTTCCATGCATTGTTAGCCTAAGGATCAGACATCTATACTTGGTTTTATCTGCATAATTCCAGACCCACGGATAATCATCCTCCGCCATGGACTTCTTGCATGGTGGGTGAACTCTGCCTCCTCAAAACAAAGAGATGTGACAAGTGACAGCGGGCTGAAACTTTTGAAACCATGAGCCAAATCAAACCTTTTCATTGTATAAATTGCTAATCTCAGGTATTTTGTCATAGGACCAGAAAGCCAACTAACACAAATAGGTTGGAGGGAACTTATCTCTAAGTTTGAGGTCATAGCGTTTCATGGGACTGAAAGCATGGTAGCAAGAGCTTCAGGCTTGTGGTCACATTGCACCCACAGTCAGGAAGTAGCATGAGATGAATGCTGGTGCTCAACTCTTTCTCCTCTGTGTTCAGTCTGAGATCCTATGGCACGGTGCCACCCACATTCAGAATAGGTCTGCCCACCCTAGTCAAACCACTCTGGAAAAACCCTCATACAAACATCCAGTCATTTGTTTCCATGGTGATCTCAAACCCCAGCCAAGTTGACAAATGAAGACTACCCACAGCAGCCATGAAGCTAGAATGCTGGATGCACTTTCTAGGACTTTGCTATTTTATACAGCTTTATCAGTGCCAGGAAGACTCACGATATTTTTCTCAGCAGCCTTCCGAGTTTGTATTCATTCTAGTGAATGATCAGTTGTTTTCTGTTTTTTTTTTTTTTTCCCCAGAGAAATGAAAATACCCCCGGGAAATGAAAGGACACTGCAAGAAGAGGGCTGTGTTGAAGGACCATGTGTGTCAATATAGCTTTGGGGGAAAGTTCAATCAGGTCCTTCTAAGCAAGGCCTGGGAAGCTGTGGATGTGATAGCCCATACCCAAATGAATGTCCCATGACCCAGGAGCCTGACTCAAGAGGGGCAAAGCAGGTTGTCTAATTTAACCCTACCAGTTATAAAGCTGCAGACCATCAGGTCTGCCTCCAGGCCATTTACATTAATGGATGAAAGGTGTCAGAGAACAGCTAACACGGGCTTCATGGGGCGCATTGTGTACAGCGCAGCGATGGTCCTTGATGACAAAAGAGAATGAGTCACCATCAGCTTCAGGAATTTGGAAGAAATGCCAGTGAAGCCTCGAATAATGATGCAGCTCCAACACTGAAGAAGGCAAAGGGCAGGTATTAGTGGGCAGGGAGCAAAAAGTGGTGGTAGGGGAGGCCAGGCACATAGCTACAGAGTTTTAGCAGCTCGTGGCCGTATGACAGGAGCATGGTGATCTGGGATAGTGAAGAAAATGATTTTTTTTTTTCATTTGAAAGGAAGACTATGTGCCAGTGGTGGTGAATCCTTCCTGAGGGACAGAGTAGTTTTGACAGCTTCTAGAAGCTCTGCCAGGCTCCGGGCTTTTAGTCGTGGCTATAGGAGCTGACAGATATCAGCGAATCTGAGCACTTCTGAAAGCATCCTGGGGATCTTCAAGACGGAACACCCTACAGAAGGTGGAGGACAACCTAGCTACTTCTAGAGGACAAGAAAGAGTTGCTAAGGAACACAAGAGTGTGTCTGTATCAGTTACTTGTCCCTGTGGCAGGATAACCGAGAGAAGACATACAACAGGAAGGATTTATTCTGACACAGTTTCAAGGGCTTCAATCCATGGTCGTTTGTTGCTTAGGGGCCTGTGCATGATAAGGCAGAACATCATTTTAAGGGGCTTGTAGAACATACTGCCTCCGTTGGTGGTGTACAGGAAGAATGGAAGGAGGCAGAGAGGGGAGGAAAGAGAAGATGGGGAGAAGGACAGGGGACAAGATACACCTTTAAAAGTCAAGCTCCCAACGCCCCATTTCCTCCATCTACATCTCACCTCATATAGTCCACTAAGGTATGAGGTCATCAATCGACATTTAAGAAGCCAGCATCCTGGTGATATAATCATGACTCAGTACCGCCACCTGAGGACCAAGTGGCGATTTTATATCTAGACCACAGAGTTTTCTTTTCTTTTCTTTCTTTCTTTTTTTAATTGAATTGAATTTTATTTTTAACCATTTTTTTTCACTTTATGTCCTGATTGCAGCCCCCTTCCTCATCTCCTCCTGGTCCCACCCTCCTTCCCTTTCCTCCCTATCCCCACTCTCTAGTCCACTGTAAAGGGGAGACCTCCTCCCCTGCCATCTGACCCTAGCTTATCAAGTCTCATCAAGGACTGCCTGGATCCTCTCCCTCCCCCACACCCCGCCCCCACAGTGTTCTGGCAAGGCCGCACTACCAGGGGAAGTGATCAAAGAACAGGTAACTGTCACACTTTGGGCAGAGTATGGAGAGTCTTAAGGAAGAAGGAAGGCTAGAAGGACCTGGAGGGGACAGGAGCTCCACAAGGAGACCAACAAAGACTGCAGTGTTTTCAGTCCCAGTGGGAAACTGCCATCAGGGTGGAGACACACTTTCTGTCTTCACAAAACAGCAAGAGGTAAGGTCAACAAGCTGACGGGTGCATGTTTCCAGAATTGCCAATAAGTATCTCTTGTTTATTCATTCTGGGGAGAGGTCAGCAAAGAATAATCATCAAGAATGTAAGCCTTGCCATCTGATGGTGTCTTCACTTGCCAGTGTAAATCAACCTAAAAATCAGCATGGAGATGAACGCTGGCAAAACCACCTTCCCTGTGGTCTCCACCATAGTGGGCAGCATTTGTAACCATATGTGGATGGAGGGGTTTTGTGCTAAGATGAGAACAATGATAATGCCAAAGCTTGCTGTGAGCAGGGTTGCATTAGGGATGAATACCTGGAGGAAGGAGAGCAAACAAAACTGGATTGAGGAAGAAGTTGAGATACCATCCTCACTAGAGTTATCTCCTGGGGGGCCCTCTGTGGTAAAAATCCTTAGCAGTTACTGACCAAGGCCTGTATGGAATGGCCCCATTTTGGGCAAGGCCCTGTCTGTAGCTGGTAAGGTCAAATCCAAACTGACCTGGGTGTTTGCTGTCAGCAATTTTAGCTATGTGATCCTTTCTGGAAGGAGTTATGAGTGGTGGGCCACCGCATCCTCTACTGAATCCATATCCTGAATCCAGAGAAGGCCTTTCTGCTAATTATTTGAGAAACTGTTTCTTAGCACTTTGGGCTAATTCTTGACCACAGCTGTTGGACAAAGTCGGTGAAATTCTCATGATGGTTAAGAGAGCAGAGTGTGACAAGGCAGGAGATTTCAAATGCAGGTAAACTAGGCTTCAGAGTTCACATTGGTACTCAGCTGTGATGGTTAACCCTGGCTCTCAAATGCCAGGCTCTAGAACCAGCTAGGAGGCAAGCCACTGTGCGTGCCTGTGAGAGGCTCATCCTGACTAGGTTAATTAAGGTAAGAGGAGCCACCCTCATGCAGCACCACTCCCTTGCTGTGGGTTCTGGACTTCATGAAAAGGAGAAGGGTTAAATGCCAGTTTCTTGATGAGGTCTTTTTATTCCTCCCAAACTAGATGTACCCAATCTTGCCCTCTGTCATGAAATCTTTTTCCTCCCTTCCTTCACAGTCATGGTTAAAATTGGAAGCCCTACTTGTGTGTGTGTGTGTGTGTGTGTGTGTGTGTGTGACACTTTTTCCTAATTTTCTTTGTGTCCCCAGTTGGCTGACTATAAAACCCGGAAAGGCGGTACTCATGCTTGTGTTCTTGAGCCTCCTGGTCCAGTGTCTAGCTCAGATACACTGCTATTATCTATTATAGTGGTCACAGGTCACACGATGCTGCTGTGAACACAGTGAATTGTGTACCACGGTCCCCAAATGCTTTTCACAGATCACCTCTTTTCATCTCCATGACAACACTATGAAGCCAAAACTGCTATTATTCCCTTTCATAGAAAAGAGGGTTGAGTGTGCCACTCAGTGACAGCACTTGCCTAGTACGTGTGAGGCTCTGGTTTGACTCCCAGCACTCCTCATCCCACACCAAGAAATACGTTTTACAGCTAAAGAAATCAAATAGAAAGAAGCTACCTTACTTTATAGCTTATGGCTAGGAAGTTTTAAAAAGAAGTTGATATTTAAACTCAGGCATGAAGGTTCCTGAGTCAAAAAGTGTTCATTGAATGAACTGCCTATACAATTCATGGCAGAATGAGATTAGATCCCTAGATGGTTCCTTACCTGGAAGATAAGGACATTAGCTGCCTAACCAGAGGTGCTGATGAACTTGGGGAATGTAGAACAGAGGGACACTTACATACTAATGGACCAGCCTGTTGGGGCAGAACAAAAATATCTATAGCTATTCCAGGTTCGTTTTTTTTTTTTTTTATCCATCCATCCATCCATCCATCCATCCATCCATCCATCCATCCATCTGTTGTATGTGTGCATGCATGTCTGGGTGCATGCATGTGTATGCACACAGACACTAGAGGTCAGCCTCAGAAGTTGTTACTCAGGAACTGTCCACCTTGGTTTCTTTTTGAAACAGAGTCTTTTATTGCCATGGAGATGACCAATTTGGCTAGGCTGACTGGCTATTGAGCCCCAGGGATCCACCTTTTCTGCCTTCTCAGCTCGGGGATTACAAACACATGGGGATACGGTGGCACTTTTATGTGGGTTCTAGATATCATTCAAGCCTACTCACACCCAGTATAGTTAGTGGACAACACTATAATGACTTAGCTATCTTCCCAAGCCCTGCTTTCCATTTGCCAAAGAAATTCTGAAGATAGATAATAAGTGTTCCACGTCCTTGATATCAGTATTGAACCAGAAAGAAAGGAGGAAACGCTCTATAGTCTTAGTAACTGACCGGAAAAGACTTTCTGAAGAGACCTACCTGGAGCAGGAACAGGTCCTTGACAAGTCCACCTGCCACAGAAGGGGACACTCGGGGTGTGCAGTCTAGCTGTGTCTGAACAGAGGAAGTGTGCTCATTGCTGTAGAAGGAGCAGGAAAACTATGAGGGGGTGGATTGTAGAGCCACGGAGAGTGAACTAATCAGCCGTGCTGTGTTGTGCTCTGTATAATCACCCCCCCCGACTGTCATCAGACAGTCATCTATGAATTCTAGAAAGCTTAGAAAACTTCAGCACAAATAGATTTTCTTTGAAATAGCATCTCATATAGCTCAGGCTGGCCATGAGCTCACTATGCAGCCAAGGGTGTTTTTGAATTTCTGATTCTCCCAGCCTCCACTTCTCAAGGGCTGAGATTACAGGCATGCATCCATCATGCCTGATTTATGTGGTGCTGATATTCGGACCCAGGGCCTTGTGCATGCTAAGTGAGCATCCAATCAACTGAGGCACATTCCCCAACCCACAAATAGATTTATTATGGAAAATGGAGAAAGGACAGTTTCTTGGGACCTGTGGTGAAGTGAGATTAAGAAGATAGATAATAAGAGTCACAACAGCAGGAAAAGACAGAGATCTCAAGGACCATTTAAGACTTTGCTGCACCACAGAACTTGGGGTCTAAAGCAGCATCACTAAAATCGCAGGAGTTCTGCAGGGAGTTGTATATCTAACATTGGTAACATCTCGAAAAGGATTTAACTATTTTCAGCACAAGTAAAGCAAGAGCAGGAAGACAGTTCTTGAGGGCCACGCCTATCCAAGGCATTCCTGGGTCATCAGACATCCTTCAGGACTGACAGGGAGAATTTCCTTATTTATTTATTTATTTATTTATTTATTCATTCATTCATTCATTCATTCATTTATTTTCCTTATTCATTTATCAGTTTATTTGTTTTTGTATGTGCATTGCTGTTTTGCTGGCATGATGTATGTCTGTAGGAACGTGTTTGACCCTCTGGGACTGGAGTTACATACAGTTGTGAGCTATGAATGCTGGGAAATGAACCTGGGTCCTCTGGAAGAGCAGTCAGTGCTCTTGAGCCATCTCTCCAATCATGACAGAGAGAACTTTTAAAGCTGACCTCTAGGACTGCTCCTGTCATGGGCCCTGTTTGGAAATCCCTCTCTCTTCGGCTCCCTGTTCACAAGTTCCTGCAGGAATCAACCCAGCCCATCCCTCCAACAACAGAACCTCAGCTGAGGGAATTTCTTTTCCTTACTTGGCCTAGTCAGAACTTTCCAATTGCAAAAGCTGTAGGGTGTCTTCAATAGTAATCTGAACTCAGACTCCTGAGGAAATCTTTGTTCTGGATCTTCCTCATTTTTGGACTTAGGACAAAGTACTTATGTTTTAAGAGCAGCTCTCTTTTTGGGCTACTTCCCCAAAATGGTTTATTATGTGTCTGTCACTGTATACATGACCAAATGCAAGGATAAATATGATTATCCGTATGTAGCTTTAGCAGCCCAGCCTGGTGGTGCTTGGAAGTCTGTAGTTTTCGAGCGAACACAAAACTCTCTCTGCTGTTCCTGGGAAGCTTTGCTGTGTCATGACTATATCATTAAATAGGCTTTAGAAAAAGATAATTTGCCTGTTTGTCAGGAACCTCATCACACCTAGCCACCACCTTAGAAATAATTTGGTTAAATCAGTTTTATTAAGGACCTCCTGTTTGTGAGTTTACTTTGAGACTAACCCCAGCTGGAACTGCTGTGGGCTTTAGGAGGAAAGTATTTATGTTTTACAAAGGGAGTTTAATTAACACACAGGAGTCAGAGGCAACACAGAAAAGCTTACTGAGAAAGGAATTTTGGGACAAAGAAGAAGTTTTCTGGGTTTCTTTAAGCAGGAAACAAAAGCTGATGACAGTCATCTTCAACTGCCCCTGGAATTACTAAGACCATGGTAGCTTTCTAAGACTTTTGGGAAGAAAACACAGTGCAGTGGTAAGGGATACAGCAATGTCTCTGAGTCAAACAGGAGAAACCAGGAGCAAGGGATCAAATCAAACAGCCACTATGGCTACAACCCACATGCAAACATGCTTTTTCTTTACATCTCATGCTAAACCTTCTCCCATTCCATCTTAAGTTTGCCTGTTTTACTCACTATTTTTTTTTTCAGAGTTCCATGAATGACTTAATGGCTTTGTGATGCCGCATCCCACAAGATTAGGAAAGAGAGAAAAGCAAGCGATTGAGTCAAACTCCATAAGGAAACAAACAAAAAACCAGAACAGTTTCAAAAAGCATATTCATCTTGGCATCGTGTAGCTGACACTTTCGTACTCACCGAAGGCGATCGTTGGAGAACAGAGAACGCTGTTTCTTTGACGATGCCTTAGATTTCCTGAGCCACCAAGCTAAGGCCAAACCAGAATTAGGTCCCCCGAGATGTCCAACAATGTCCGCTATCCCCGAAATACTCCTCTCTTCCCGCTAAGTGAACTTTGCTGTTAGGTTGCAGAAACAGCCCACTCTCCTGGTTAATGATTGGACAAAAGTATCAATGGGAGAAAGCGCTATGAAGCTGGTTGTTTCTTTAGTAAGAGCTAAGAAAAGAGGACTTAGTGTTTCAAGGGTCAGGGGTGATCTAGTTCTACTCATGATTTGATGGGTGAAGAAGCTGATGACCAGAGAGGTGAAATGGCTTGCCCAAAGCCACACAGCTAGAGTATGAGTAGCTACATCAGTGGGTCTCACCTGGGGGTTGCCTGACCCTTTCACAGGGGTCGCCTAAACCCATCTGAAAACACAGATGTTTACATCATGATTCGTAACAGTAGCAAAATTGCAGTTATGAAGTAGCAACGAAAATAATTTTTATGTTTGGGTTCAGCAAAACATGAGCAAGTGTATTAAAGGGCTGTTAGGAAGGCTGAGGTAGGCATATGCCAACGGTGTGGCCTGGGCTTCTTGTCGATGAGCTTCCATTTCCTTGTTTAAGTAGAGGTGGTAACATTGTGTACATTCTTTCCTTTCCTCTTCTTTTATTTCTGCCCTTTCCTCTCCTGTCCCCTCCCCTTCCCTCTCCAACTTTCCCTTTCCCTTCCCACACCCCTCTCTCCTCTTCTCTCCTCTCCTCTCCTCTCCTCTCCTCTTCTCTTCTCTTCTCTTCTCTTCTCTTCTCTTCTCTTCTCTTCTCTTCTCTTCTCTTCTCTTCTCTTCTCTTCTCTTCTCTTCTCTTCTCTTCTCTTCTCTTCTCTTCTCTTCTCTTCTCTTCTCTTCTCTTTCTCTTTTTCTCCCCTCTTCTCTCAAAGTCTAATGTAGGTGAGAATGACCTTGAACTCCTGATCTTCCTGTCTCTTCCTCCCACGTGTTGGGATTACAGGATCACACCACCACAGTTGACCTGTTTGCAACTAAAGAGGTTTTGGAGCTTATTGGATAGGATTTGTATTACTGACCTCTTTACTAAGGCTGAGCCACTCCAGGGAGCCAGGGCATGCTGGCAAAGCAAGTTGTGTTGAAGATTAGAGACTGGCTGCCAGAATAGGTACAGTGAGGTGTTGCCTCAGCTCTTGGTAGAAGTGTCCAAATGACAGGGATGAGAGTTTGTTTAAGAATGAACTCATAGAGACTGTGGCAAGATCTGCACAGGGTTAAGCTGGATGGGGTCCCAGCACAGAGATGGGAAAGTGGACATGGGGTCCTATCCCTAAGCAGCAAGGCATTTGCAAGCGATATTCACAGACCAAGGGAAAGTCAGATTTCTCCAATAAATAAAACTCCAATGGATTAAAAAAATATTTCCATTTTATATTCCCAACATACTCCAGGTACGGCCCCATTCCCAGGTCCCAGGCCAACAGAAAACACACTCCCTATTTTTTATTTTATTTTATTGTGGACTTTTTAATATATTTTTTTATCTTACAGTTCTTTTGCTTCTTTGTTTTGACTTTCAATTTTGTGTTTTATTAAAAAAAATTTGTTTGGGTTTTAGAGAGAGTGTGTGTAAGGGTGTGTGTGTGTGAGTGTTGGGTAGGCAGGAAGGTGGGGAAGAGCTGGGGAAGGTGGCTGAGGAAAAGACATGATCAAAATACATTGAATAAAAATTTTAAATTAAAATCAATCAATCAATCAACCAATCGACAAAACAAACAGAAAAACAGGTCTAATACTATAGAAATCTAATAATGTAGAAATCTTGACACTATTTCTAATTACTATAATTATTCTCACTTCAGCTAACAATTTGTCCCAATGCTTCCTCAGGGATCTGCCTACACTCCTGGTTTGTAAAGTAGGCATGAGTGACAGATGGAAGGTAGGATGGACATGGGGGAAAGGAGTCCCAGGAGGGCAATGTGCTCTCCATGGTCAAGGGTTAGGGGGACAGCAGAAGGAGGAGTGATGAAATGGCGGTAAAATGGAGCAGGCTGGGGTCATGCTGCTCTAAGCTGAAGGTTAGAGCTCTTAGGCCCTTTCCTGTGAGAAAAACAGACTCATTACAGAACCAGGTGTAGAGTACCAATCTGTTTATGCCTGCCTCTGCCTCAGTCTGTGGAGTGCAGGACACTCTAAAAGTGTCCACTAAGGAGTCAGGAACCTCTTTTCTGTTTCCTGGATCTCTCTGTCTCTCTGTCTCTCTGTCTCTGTCTCTGTCTCTGTCTCTCTCTCTCTCTCTCTCTGTGTGTGTGTGCGCATGTGTGAGTGCATGAAATTTGTGCATGTGTATATGTTTGTATGTAGAGGTGTATATTGTGAGCTAGCATGTACATACATGCATATGTGGGGGGCTCAAAGAACAACCTCAGGTGTTCCCAAGTGTCATCCCTGATCCCAAATAAGACAAAGCATCTAATTGGCCTGGAACTCTCACCAAGGTTGACTGGTCAACAAGCCTTAGGGCTGCCTGGCTGTGTTTCTCTATGAGAGTTCTAGGGATTGCATTAGGGTCCTTGTGCTTGTCTCAAACTTTCCTGTCTAGGCTGGCACCCTGGTCCCATTGGCTCTGTTTTATCAGCTGTGTAATCCTGGGAATGTCACTCAGCCCTCCTCTTGCCTTGGGTTTCTCAACAATGTAATAAAACCTGCTATATTGATTTGGTGTAAAGGTCTGAGACTCAGAGCACAGTGCCTGGCACAGAGAAAGGTATAAAAGCGGGAGCTGACCCAGCACTGTGGAAAGCCTTCTGGATCCAGGAGAATCTGAGAACTTTACAGCCTGGTCCCAGCTTCCTCCCTCATCTCATCCCAGTCCCACCCTCACACCCCCTCACACTCCCCTCTTCTTTTCAGAGAAGGGGAGACCCCTTTTGTTAACCCCAAAGGCAGTCAACAGAGTCAGAGACAGCACCTAATTCCATTGTCAGGGGACCCACATGATGACCAAGCTGCTCATGTGCTACATGGACCTAGGTCCAGCCGATGCATGCTCTCTGGTTGGTGGTTCAGTCTCTGTGAGCCCCCATGTGCTCAGGTTAGGTTACTCTGTAGGTCTTCTTGTGGTGTCCTTGACCCCTCCAGCATCCTCAATCCTTCCTCCCACTCATTCACAAAACTCCATGGACTCGGCCTATTGTTTGGTTGTGGGTCTCTGCATCTCTTCCCATCAGCTGCTGGGTGAAGCCTCTCAGAGGACAGTTATGCTAGGCTCCTGTCTGCAAGCATAGCAGAGTATCATTAATAGTGTCAGAAACTGGCCTCTCTCCCATTGTCTCAAGTTGGGCCAGTCACTTGTTTGCCATTCCTTCAGTCTTGGATTTACCTTTATCCCTACACTTCTTATAGGTGAGACACAGTTTTGGTTGAAGGTTTTATGGGTGGGTTGGTGACTCCCTTTCTTCACTGGAAGTCCCACCTGGCTTCAGGAGGTGGCGGCTTCAGGATCCCATATCTCCCACTGCTAGAAGTCTCAGCTAGGGCCACCCCCATAGACTCCTGGGAGCCTCCGCTGTCCCAGAGATGCCCCTGCCACAGACTTCTGTTCTTTTTTCAAGTCTTTCACCCTGCTCTCCCCACACCTGATCCCCACCCTGTTAATTCCCCACCCCCTCTCCCATTCCGTTTTCTCCTTTCATCGACTTGGGCTGTTTATTTTATTTCCACTTCTGAGTGAGACTCCCTTGGGCCCTCCTTGACTTCTTTGGGTCTGTGGATTGTAGCATAGCTACATAGCTATCCTGTACTTTAAGACTAATATCCACGCATAAGTGAGTATATACCATGTGTGTCTTTTTGGATCTGGGCTACCTCACTCAGGATGATATTTTCTAGTTGCATTCATTTGCTTTCAAATTGCATGACATCTTTGTTTTGAATAGCTGAGTAGTATTCCATTGTGTAAATGAATGTCTGTATGTAGAAGAATGCAAATAGATCCCTATTTATCACCATGCACAAAACTCAAGTCCAAGTTGAACAAATACCTCAACACAAAATCAGATACACTAAATCTAATAGAAGAGAAAATGGGGAATAGCCTTGAACACATTGGTACAGGAGACAACTTTCTGAACAGAACACCAACAGGCACTAAGATTAATAATTAATAAATGGGATCTCATGAAACTGAAAACTTCTGCATGACAAAGAACACCATCAATAGGACAAAATGGCAGGCTACAGAATGGCAAAAGAGCTTCACCAACCCTACATCTGACAGAGGGCTAATATCCAAAATATATAAAGAACTCAAGAAATTAAACACCAACAAACCAAACAACTCAATTAAAAAATGGAGTACAGAGCTAAACATGCAAATATCATCAGAGGAATCTCTAATAGACAAAAAACACTTAAAGAAATGTTCTAAGTCCTTAGTCATCAGGAAATGTAAATAAAAAATGATTCTGAGATTCCATCTTACACCTGTTAGAATGGGTGTAACTCAAGTGACAGCACATGCTAGAGAGGATGTGGAGGAAGGGGAACCCTCCTCCATTGCTGGTGGGAGTGCAAACTTATACAAACACTGTGGAAATCAATGTGGAGGTTTCTCAGAATATTGGGCATATACCCAAAAATGCTTCACCACCCCACAAGGACATTTGATCAATTATGTTCATGGCAGCTTTATTTGTAATAGTTAGAAACAACCTAGATATCCCTCAACTGAAGAACGGATGAAGAAAATGTGCTACATTTACACAATGGAATACTCTCATTCCTAATCTTATTAACTAAAATCCAAGTGCACTCCATATTATCCTTGGTTGTTTACCCTTCAGCAGTTACCAAAAGTGGTCCACTGTTAATAGTTGGCAAGTAATGTTATTTGCACAGTAGTGATATCACTAGCTATGGTTGTTCTCCCAGTTTATATCCTATGTAAGGAATAATATAGTTTTTTTTTTTTTAAACCAGGTACCCTGAGCTCATACAGTTTCTCATGTTGTGGTGACCCCCAGCCATATATTTTGTTGCTAGTTCATAACTGTGTTTTGCTACTGTTATGAATTGTAATATAAATATCTCATATACCAGATATCTGATATGTAATACCCAAAAGGGTTGAGACCTACAGTTTGAGAACCACTGCCCTGGATGGAGAAACTAATTTTTGAACTACAAACTCAACTCTACCACTTTAAGGTCCTATGTGGACATTGAAAATACTTCAAATGAAAGAAAATAGCTTCAGGGGGTGGCCTCTTCAGGCTCTATATCTCCAGCTGGTAGAAGTCAGCCAGGGTCACCCCCATAAACTACCCACTATTGTCATATGTGTATATTTCAACACAGTGACAGAAGAAACAAAAAAGAGCAAAAAAACACACTCCTTCTAAAGTTACTAACTCTATAGTAATAGCACCCAGTGATAGTGAGTTATATGAAATTCCAGACTCAAAAGAATGATTACTTATATATGATTACATACCAATATGTTCAAAGAAACCAAAGAGGAAAATAAGCTCTCTATTGAGACCACAAATGTAAATTAAATAAGGAGGGCAATGCAAGATATAAAAGAATTAGATAAAGAGTTCAAAATGCTGAATAAAAACTAATCTGAAGTGCTGGAAATAAACAATAAGTAAAAATATGTAAAAAAAAATCTTTGAATCCAATAGAATGGATCATGAAAGAATAGAACATCAGAGCTTGAAGATAATGTGGGAGAACTGGAGCAGCTGAACAATGATGAAGATAATGAGAATATACCAGTTGGAGTTCCAAGTTACACACAGCATTAAAAAAACAACTCTATGAGTAGTAAGCAGAGAAGAACATCCTAGTTTTAAGAGCTTAGAAAGCATATTTAAAATATCATAACTATAATTCCAGCACTTGAGAGGCTGAGTCAGGCATATTTCTATAAATTCAAGGCTGGTCTTTACATATTGAGTTCTAGGATATTTAGGACTGCAGAGAGAGACCTTGTTTCAACCTCAGTTTGAAGAATCCTAACAGAAAAATTCCCTGTATTAGTAAAAGTGATGGCAATCCAGATGTGGAAAATATTCAGGGTACTAAATAGGCAAGGTCAGAAATAATCCTAGTCTCATAGTATTATAATTAAATGCTAAATATATAGAACAGTGAAAGCATAACTAAAGCAGTAAGAGAGAAAAACTGAGTCATATTTAAAAGCAGACTCATCACACTAACAACAGATTATTTACCTGAAATGTTTAATATCAGCAGGACCTGGGCAAATCTATTTCAAGTTCTGAAAAACAGCAAAAACCAACTCAGACTATTTCACCTAACAAAGCTATATATCATAATTAAAAAGAAAAAAAAGTTTCCCTGATAAAAATAAGCTAAAGGAATTAATGACCTCTAAATTAGCTCTACAGAAAACCCTTTAGACTAACAGAAAAAACAATTCCACCCAAAAAGCCATAGGAAAGAACAAACCATTAAAGAAAAGAGAATGAAAAAAACCAACACACACCTTTCAATAATAATTATGAATATTAATGGTCTCAATTATTTCAATTAAAATATGGAGACTATTAGACTTGATTAAAAGCAGTAATCATCTATTTGCTATCTCCAGTTAAAGCTCCTCACTAACAAAGACAGACTTTATCTTGGGGTGAAATACTGAAAAAAGTATACTAAAGAAATCGGCAGGTGTCACAATTCTAGTACCTGAGAAAATAGGCTTCAAACCAAGACTAGTGAGAAAAGATAAATTTAGGCACTTTTTACTGGCTAAAAGAAGAATCCACCAAGAGGGACACTGTGATTCTAAACATATGTGTCTTGAACACAGTTTCATGAAACAAATTCTATTAGATGTAAAGCCACAGATTAATCCTGGCACAATAATAGGAGATGACCTCAATACCCACTCTCACTAATTTACAGGTCATTCCAATAAAAATGACAACGATATATGAATTCAGTGGTACAATAGAGCAAATGAACTTAAATCAGACATCTTAAAATTGTATCTAATTGCTGTAGAATGAACATTGTTTCCAGAAGTCTGTGCAATTTTCACCAACATATATAATATATCAAGACACAAAGCAAGTCTCAGCTAATACAGAAAAATTGAAATGATTCTTTGTATTGAATTTGATTGCAAGGGATATGACTACAAATCATCAACTAGAGAAAACCCAGAACACACACACATTTACATGCCACTGAATGGCACATGAATATTAGATGAATAACATTCTTAGACTCACTTTTGGGATTAGTGCCAGCTGCTTTGCAACGCTTGTCTGATGACAGTGAAGAGGAGGAAGAAGTGAATGTGCAAGCTGAAGTGCAACAGAAGAAAGATGAGGCAGCGGTTATAGTAGAGTTCCTTGTACACCTGTGGAGGCTGAAGAAGCAGGAATAAATGATGCTGGAGGCTGTCATTGTGGTACGAGTTGTTGGACTGTATGCTACTGTTGATAATAAGTCTCCATAAACATGGAACTTCACAATATTTCAGAGACTACCTCAGAAGGATTGTGTTGCTTAAAACCCAAACAGTCCCTGTTAGCTGTCTATCCTGGACCTGGGGCATTGGAGTAGGTCTGTTCTCGATTGTGGCTAAATGTAACTCATGTACAATAATAAATGATCTTTCTTGCTATCTCAGCTGAAGAATAAAAAAAGTTCTGGAATCAAAAAAAAAGAAAATGAAAACATTGTATCAAAACTTATGGGATACAATGAAATCAGCCCTAAGAGGGAAGCTCACAGCTCTCTGTGGCTACATTAAGAAAACAGAGGGCTGTAAAACAAATAACTTAATGATGCACATTAGGGTGTTGGAAAAAGAACAAGCTAAACTAAAATCAATAGGCAGAAATGAAGTAATAAGATTAGAACAGAAATAAATAAAATGGAAACATTACAAATAATCAATGAAACAGAAAGTTCTTCAAAAAGATAAACAAAATTGACCTTCTCTTAGTCAAACTTAGAAAGAAAGAAGGAAGGAAAGAAAGAAAGAAATGAGGCCCATATAAACAAAATCAGAGATGAAAGAGAGCCATTACATCAGATCCCATTACATCAGATCCAATGAAATTTAGAAAGTCGTTGGGTTTTAACTTTGAAAACATATTCTACTAAGTTGTAAAATTTTAAAGAATTAAATGAATTTCTAGATGTATATGACCTACTAAAATAAACTAAGATGAGATAAACACTTTAAGCAAACTGAGATTGAAGTATAGTTAAAAATCTCCTATCTAAAAATAGTTTAGGCCTAGACACTGGTGACTTTTATCATGTTTTCAAAGGAGAGGTAATTCAATTCAAAGTATTCCATAAAATAGAAAGGGAATATTACCAAGCTATTAGCATGAAGCTAGGATTACCATGATATCCAAAGCAGACAAAGGTACAAGAGCAAAAAAGGGGGAAAAAACCAGGCTAATTTCCTTGATAAAGTTAGACACAAAAATTTTCAAAACAATACTGAATTCAAGAATACATCAAAAAGATTGATTCTCCTGCCTCAGCCTCTTTCTTAGCTACTGTTCTAGTGCTATTAAGAAATACCATGACCAAGGTGACTTACAGAAGAATAATTCAATTGGGGATTTGTTTACAGTTTCAGAAGGTTAGTCCATTACTGACCATCATGATGGGGAGTGTGGCAGAAGGCATGCATGGTACTGGAGCAGTAGCCTCTGATCTGCAAGTTGCCTGGAGAGAGAGAGAGAAAGAAAGAGAGAAAGAAAGAGAGAGAGAAAGAGAGAAAAAGAGAGACAGACATATATACATACAGATAGACACAGACAGAGAGACAGTGATAGACAGAGACACAGAGAGAGACAAAGACAGATGGAGACAGACATACAGAGAGACATAGAGATAGAGGCAGAGAGAGAGAACACACATACAGACATACAAAGATCAAATGCATGAGCTTATGCCTGTTGTGGACTTTTGAAACCACAATGCCTACCCCATCTCCTCCATCAAGGACACACCTCCTAATTATTCTCAAACAGTTCCACTAACTGTGGATAAAACATTTAGATATATGGGCCTGTGGGGGCCATTCTCATTTAAACCACAAAAACTTCCATTCAGCAAACACTTGATGAGAATCTATAGGCTAGACACAGAGCTAAAAAGAAAACAAAAAAAGAAAAAGAAATAAAGGAAGGATGGAAGGAAGAAAGGAAAGAAGAGTGAGTGAGGAGAGAAAAGCAGAGCTAAAACAGAGCAGGCTTTGTTTTGCCTGATAGAGAAAAATGTTCACAGTGTATGGAATTCTCAAAGAACTCATATGTATGAAAAGAAAAACTTCTTGGGCTAGAGCAGAAAAAGCTGGATTTTTTTTCAGTGGACGTTCTATTCAACATCTTCATTCTCTAAGCCAAGTAACACCCACTGTGTCTCAGTTACTCTTACTGCTGTGACAGAAACACACGTCAAGGCTCACATCGTCATCCACAAGCACAACAGAAAGAGAGACAGAGAATGGGAGAGTAGAGGAAGAGTAAGCAAGTGAGCTCTAAGAGGGAATGGTGCAGACTTCCCAAACTTCTAAGCCTGCCTGCCTCCAGTGACACATCTTTTCCACCAAGGCCACACCTCTTAATCCTTCCCAAACAGTTCCACCAACTAGGAAACAAGTATGCAAATATATGAGCCTATGGGGGCCATTCACATCCAACCACCCCTCTTTATTTATTTATTTTTTTGAAAAGTTGAACTGCCTTTGTGTTTGACTTTTTTTTTAAAACAAATTATTAATTATGCTTTATTTACTTTGTATCCCTCCTGTGGTTCCCTCCCTCCTCCCGCTCCAATCCCTCCCTTCCTCCCCTGTCTGCATGCATGCCCCTCCCCAAGTCCATGATAGGGACGGTCTTCTTTTCCTTCCTTCTGATCCTTTAGGTCAATTAGGTCTCATCAGGAGTGGCTGCATTGACTTCTTCTGTGGCCTTGTAAGGCTGCTCCCTTCCTGCCCCCTTAGGGGGAGGTGATCAAAGAGCAGGCCAATCAGTTCATGTCAGAGACAGCCCCTGTTTCTATTACTATGGAACCCACTTGGACACTGAACTGCCTCTTTATTTTTTATTATTATCATTTATTACAATTTATTCAATTTGTACCTCTGCTATGGCCTCCTCCCTCATCTCCTCCCAAACCCACCCTCCCTCCCTCTTCTCCCCCTATGCCTCTCCCCTAGTCCACTGATAGGGGAGGTCCTCCTCCCCTTATATCTGACCCTAGCCTTTCAGGTCTCATTAGGACTGGCTGCATTGTCTTCCTCTGTGGCCTGACAAGGCTGCACTCCCCAGGGGGAGGTGATCAGAGAGCCTGACACTGAATTCATGTCAGAGAAAGCTCCTGCTCCCCTTACTAGGGACCCCACTTGGATACTGAGTATATGGGCTACATCTGAGCTGGGGTTTTAGGTCCTCTTCATGTATTGTCCTTGGTTGGGGTATCATTCTCTTCAGGATCCCCAGGGCTCAGGGTTTTTTGTTTGTTTGTTTGTTTTGTTGTTTTTTTGTGTTTGTTTGTTTGTTTGGCTCTCTTGGTCTCATTTTGGAGCTCCTGTCCCCTCCAGGTCTTTCTATCTCCCTCTTCTTTCATAAGATTCCCTGAACTCTGCCCAAAGTTTGGCTATGACTCTCAGCCTCTGCTTCAATACCTCTATCAGTATCTTTCAGAGGCCCTCTGAGGTAGGCTCCTGTCCTGTTCCCTGTCTTCTCCTACTTCTGATGTCTATTGAATTTGTTCTTCTGAATGAGGATTGAGCATCTTCCCTAGGGTCTTCCTTGGGAAGTATAGGAAGCTTCATTAGGAGTATAGATTTTAGCATGTTTATCCTACAATATATGGTTAATATCCACTTATAAGTGAGACTATTTCATGTGTGTCTTTCTGCTTCTGGGTTAATTCACTCAGGATGATCTTTTCTAGTTCCCACCATTTGCCTGCAAATTTCATGATTTCCTTGTTTTTAATAGATGAGTAATACTCCATTGTGAAAATGTACACAATTTCTGTATCCATTCCTCCATTGAGGTTCATCTAGGTTGTTTCCAGATTCTGGCTATTACAAATAAAGCTGTTACAAACATGGTTGAACAGATATTCTTGTTGTACAATTGAGCATATTTTGGATATATGCCTAGAAGTGATATAGCTGGATCTTGGGGTAGCACTATTCCTAATTTTCTGAGAGAGCCAGATTGATTTCCAAAGTTGTTGCTCAAGTTTACATTCCCACCAGCAATGGAGAAAGGTCCCCCTTTCTCCACATCCTCTCCAGCATGTGTTGTCACTTTTTTTTTTTTGCTCTTTGCCATTCTGATGGGTATAAAGTGAAATCTCAGGGTTGTTTTGAGTTTCATTTCCCTGATGACTAAGGACATTGAACATTTCTTTAAGTGTTTCTCTGCCAATTAATATTCCTCTATTGAGAATTCTGTTTAGCTCTGTATCCCATTTTTTAATTGGATTACTTGGTTTGTTGGTGTTTAACGTTTAAAAAATTTATTTATTTTTAAATTAATTATATTTTATTCACTTTGTAACCTAACTGTAGCCCCCTATCTCATCCCCTCCCAATCTCACCCTTCCTCCCTGTTCTTCACCCATGCCTTTCACTCAGTGCACTGATAGGGGAGGTCCTCCTCCCCTTCCATCTGATTCTAGTCTATCAGGTCTCATCAAGAGTGGCTGCATTGTCTTCCTCTGTGGCCTGGTAAGGCTTCACCTTCCTCAGGGGGAAGGGCCATTCATGGAGATAACCTAGAACCCCTGCACAGATGTAGCCTATGGCAGCTCAGTGCCCAAGTTGGTTCCCTAGTAATGGGAACAGGGACTGCGGCTGACATGAACTCAGTGGCCTTCTCTTTGGTGTTTAACTTCTTAAGTTCTTTATATATTCTGGATATCAGCCCTCTGTCACATTGATTGGTGAAGATTCTTTCCCAGTCTGTCGGCTGTCGTTTTGTTCTGATGACAGTGTCTTTTGCTTTACAGAAGCTTTTCAGTTTCATGAGGTCCCATTTATTGATTGTTGCTCTTAGAGTCTGTGCTGTTGGCGTTCTGTTCAGGAAGTTTTCTCCTGTGTCAATGAACTCAAGGCTTTTCCCTACTTTTTCTTCTAACACCACATCCTTCTTTAGGCTTCCGAGTTTTATCTGTAAAAGCAGAAGAAGAGGAAGGAAGTCAGTTTGCTATGCAAACTTGAAGACCTGAGTTCAGATCCCCTGTACTCACATAAAAACCAGATGCAGAGATGTGTGTCTGCAGCTCCAGCACTGGGGGTGTGGCCACAGGTGGATCCTGGGGGCTCAGTGGCTGGCCAGACCAGCAAAATGATGTACTCCAGGGTCAAAACTAAGCTGGAGAGCAATAGAGGAAGAAAAGGTCAAACTTATGCTGCCATGTGCGCACACACACACACACACACACACTACACACACACACACACACATACACACACACATCAAAATAAAAACACTCCCCTCCTCCCAAATCCATGAAGGTCAGGAAACATGTTGTTTGGGATGAGCCATCAGTGTTATTTCCAGAGAATGCAGAAGTTCAGAGAGCTAATTCCTACTGCGGTTTTACCCCTAGTCATTCTGTGTTAATCTTCTTTTAAAATATTTTTTTTTGATTGAGACATAACCTTTGTTCATTATTGGAGCACACATTATAACAATTCTATACACCTTCCAGGTCAGCAGAGGGAACACCCAGGCACGGCATAAAGACAAAGTGAGTTTATTTCTCTCCTATCCATGCATCCGTAAAACCAGTAGGTGGCTTGGCTGCCTCAAACACTTTTTGGACTGATGTCAGGCCTGGAAGGAAAGCAGCTGGCCTGGGAATTTCAGTATTAGCAGTGAGAGATCTGGCCCGAGGGGATGAGGATGGGTGGGTGCCATGTCCTTGATCCAGATGTTGCCCTAGAAAACCTAACAGCTCCTGGAAGGCAGGGCTGAAGTGCTTTCGTCCACTTTGCTCCTATTCCCCGTCTGTTCATTCCAGCTGCCTGACCTCAAACTTGGCTTCCCAGAACAGATGTGTACACAAAGCTCCACAGGAGCTCGCTCCTGGCCACTCTCTCCAGATGCAGGGCTCAGCACTCCTTCCGAGGCTGTGAGGACACCCAGTGTCACATGGGTGGACTGAGTCTTCTCTGCCATGGTGACATTCCCTCTGGCACCTGTGAAAAAAGATGCCACCATGCAGACGGTGACTGTACTGACATGACTGGCTGTTAACACGTGGCCCGGGAGTGTTGACATGAATGACAATTTGTTTCTGGAGCTGACGGAGGGTTGTCACTTCTGTCTTTAGGAGCCTCTCAGTGTGTTCAGTCAGGGTTCTCAGGAAGTTTCCATCAAGTCTCCTGTTCCGAGTTCAGGTGTGGTGTCCTTTCTTCTTCTTCCACTCTTCAGGCTTACTATAAGCTACCTGGAAGAACTCACAGCATCGCCGGAGATACGGCTCTCATGGTCCTTTTTGTAAGAAGAGGAGGATGAATCAGCTCAGGGCATCTTCTCTCTGTGCTACAAGCTAAGCTGCTCCATGCTCCTCTCACATGCCTGTTCATGGGGAAGGAGGGTGATATGGCCTTAAGCGTTTACTCAGGGGACTCTTCTTTTTTGAAAAGATTTTATTTTTATTTATGCATGTGTGTGCCTGTCTGTGTGAGTGTTTTCCATGTGTCTGGGTTTCCTTGAAGACTAGAAGAGGAAGCAAGAACTGGAGTTACAGGCAGTTTTGGGTTGCCCAGTGTAGGGCTTGCTTGCTGAATGCACTCTGGTCCTCTGCAAGAGCAGCAAGCGCTCTTAACCACAGGGCCATCTCTCTAGCCTCAGGGAATTCCTCTTCAATCTCCATTATGTTTTGAACTTTGCTTACACAATTTTCATGGAGAGAAGTCACTCCTTTTTTTAAAGTGAGAAAAGTTTATAAACCAATGGAATAAGTATACACCTTTCTTTTCTTCTTTCTTTCTTTCTTTCTTTCTTTCTTTCTTTCTTTCTTTCTTTCTTTCTTTCTTTCTTTCTTTCTTTCTTTTTTATTTTTTGGTAACCTGCACTGCCCACTAGGCTGTGGTATGTAGGCCTTAATTCAGATTCATTATTTACAATTGCACAGCTACTCTGGCCCCTTGAGCTCTACGTCACTTTATTCAGCAGCTTTTTATTCCACACACCCAGGACTCGGTCCCTCAAGTTCTTTGTGCTGCAGTAACACCGTACTCAGCCAATGTGCAGGGCTCTCTGGAAGTCCTGGAGACGGACTCCTGCAGGAATAGCCTTTGCGGGATAGGTTGGAGTTACTAGCAAACAGCCCTTAGTGTAGGCAGCCAGGGTGTCTATGCTACGTTGTGTCTTGGAAATCCCACTGGGAGCATCACTCAACTGCATACCGACACATGATGTCTTATCCATTTCTTTCTCAAATCCCCCCCCCACTGCTGCTTTCCAGGGCCACTCCCAGATGAAGGGCTTGCACTTGAGTACTTTGTTAAATGACGGCTCTGATAAGGGACAAGGACTCCCAATCCATTCTGTGGAGCGTATGGTGTCATGAGTACAAATGTTTATTAGGTCATGGCTGAGGTCCCTTCCAGCTCTGCTTAACCAAGGGAGCAGGGCCAAGGACCTGAAAATGCCTTTGACTTCCTCAGCCTTTTAATCAGACTTCTGATTAGGCTGCTAAATATTTACCGAGTGCCAAGTGTGAGCTAGTTTTGTACTGGGATCTGGAACGGAAAGACAAGCACCAGGGTGAAAAAAATGTTCCTGCAAAATCCTCCTAGCATCCACTGATGTTTTCTTGATTTGAGGACCTAGGAGTTAGTTCTAGCCCATATATAAGTGTACATATGTGTATATATACACATATATGTACATAGACACATACACATGCATATACATATAAACTAGATGTATAGTCTGGAAAGGGAAGGAAAGAGAAACCTACTCTGTTGGTAACCCTCATTATCAATCTGACTGGGTTTGAAACCACCTAGAAAACACACCTATGGGAAGCTTTAGGGGCATCTCCAGAGATCCTTAACTGAGGAGAAATGATCCACTCTGCATGTAGGCTCCTCCGTCCCTTGAGCTGAAGACCCAGATCAAATAAAAAAGGATCAAGCAAGCTGAGCTCGTATCCTCTCAAACCAGGAGCCACCCCAAGCCCTTCCTTTCTTAAGATGCATTTGTCAGTGGTTTTGTCTCGGCAACCTTAAAGTGACAAACACAGCCTCAAGGTGATTCAAGATAAGACAGTGGGGGGTGAAGTTCTTGGGTTGCCTTGCTCCTCACAGGCACAAGATGTAGGATACATGCTTATATCTTTATAGATACATATGTCCCAAATTACGTATGATCATCCGTGTGTGCATGTCAATAGTAGATACTTGTCTCAATCTTTGGAAGCATGGAGGGCCTTGGTTCTTCAGGCCAGCTAAGCAGGTTGGTCACTGGAGGACCCTATTTGTGGACATGAGGATTCTCTTCAGTGCATAGGCCATGGGAGTCAGGGCACATCATACCACAACGTGAGTTGTAAGGACTAGGTGTGTCTCTAGAGCAGCGGATCTCACTCAACCTGTGGGCTCCAACACCTTTGGGGGTTGATGGACTATTTCACAGAGGGGAGCTAAGACCATCGGGAGACACAGATACTTACATTACGATTCATAACAGTAGCAACGAAAATAATTTTACCATGGGGGGGGGTCACCACAACATGAGAAACTGAATTAAAGGGTTGCAGCATTAGAAATGTCGAGAACCACTGTTCTAGAGCCTTCCAGTCTTCGTAAGTGGAATCCCACCAGGGGAAGATTTTAAATTGCGACTGGGTCCAGCTCCAAAGAGAGCTGTTGTCCGCTGAGTTCCAAGGGCCTAGAACCTTCATCACACAGAGAACGCTGGGTCTGGCTTTCTCCTCCAGCCAGCACATTGGCTCACGTCACAGCCGGCGTGTTTAAGTTGCACGTTTCAACAGCCAGGCAGGTGTGCGAGGCTTTTACGTGAGAAACTTTGTCAAGCTGCAGTGAAAGGAGAAAGGCTGCGCTGCGCCAGCAAGGCAACAATGACTCTGTTTGTTCAGTTCAGTTCCAGAGCAGAGAGACAATGTGGATGGTTGTTTTGCGACCCAAACTGCCGGCCCAATGAGGAATTCTTTGTGTTTCACCTGAAGCCTTTCAACGTGTCCCCTCAGCCATTCTCTAGCTCCCGGTAGTCACCTCCCGCCTCTATTTCCTTCTTTTATTTGTAATGGATTAAATCGACTGGAAAGGATCGTTGCCAGTTTTTACGTCATGGAGACATGGGTTATCAAATGGCCAGTTGCAGGGGTTGAGGAGGTAGGGCAAATTGGAGAAGGCTGTAGCTCGTCTTTCTTCTTGTTTGTTTCTGAGATCCAGCCCTGTGGTTCAAAGAAGCAGTCCTTCCCTACTCCCCTCACCCCCGAAGAAGGAAGAAGATCTAAATAACACAGGTGGTTTTTTTTCTTTGTTTGTTTTTTTGCCAGGCAGTTGTCGGGTATATGCCATGTGACTGGAGTCTCCTGAGGATGTGGCGATGGTCCTGCAGTGTAGCTCACCTCGGTTCGTCCCAGTCCTCACACGCTGCAGAGACTCAATCCATGTTCAAAGCAAAAGTCTCTAAATCAACTGGATCATTAGTGTCTACATGAGGAGAGAGGCAGTATCTCACTCCACTGAGAAATTAATTAGTTAAAATTTAACTGTATGTGCACCTTTAAGCTTGTCTGTATGCGCACCATGTGCTTGTAATGCTGGTGGAGACCAGAAGGGGGAGCTAGATAACCTGGAACTGGAGTTAAAGGTGGTCGTGGAACAACCAACGGCTATCTCTCCACCCCCGTCTCTACCCTGATGACAGAGTAAGGAACAAGAGCAAACTTTCTTCACCACCAACTGTCCTCCTTTGGTTAGGGGACAGAAGGCACAGTTTTGGGAGGTGGCTGCTTCTAAGGTGAATGTCTAAGAAGAACGGTAGGGTTCAAACTTCCTGTGAGCATCCCTCAGAAGGGGATCTGGCTCTCGGAGACAGATAATGACAAAACATGGCTACTTTTCGCCCAGAATTGGACCGTATTGGACCGTGATACTTCTCGGAGCTTCAGGCGATGTACCTGGCTCACATGTAAGAACGGTGAAAAAGTGTGCCTTTAAGTTGTAGGGTCCCTGTCCCCATGCACTGTGGTGGAGAGGAACCACTGGACAGCTCGTGTCTCACACTTATCTGGCTGTTATGGTCTAGAGGGACAGGGGAGCATGGCTTACTCAGTTTCCCTCCTCCGTCTCTTTTGTTTGCTTGTCTGAACGCAGTCGGTTGATCTGCACGAGTTGCGTGGGTAATACCATATGTTGCACTTTAGAGCTTTAAAAGTTTTATTTATTAATTATTTTATGTTGGTCATGGTGTGTGTGTGTGTGTGTGTGTGTGTGTGTGTGTGTGTGTGTGTTGGGGACGCATGCGCCGTGACATGTGTGTGGAGGTCAGAGGACAACTCTGAAGTCAGTTCTCTGTTTTCACCTTTATGTGGGCTCTGGAGATTGAAATCACGTCACTGGATCTGTGCAGCCCAGCGCCTTCACCTGACGAGCCCTCTCGCTGGCAGCCTGAGGTTTAGATCTTACGCATCCTCAAAGGTCTGTATGTTAAAAGCCCGCTCTGCAGCTTGGTCCTATTGAGGGGCAGTAGGTAGGCCCTTGGCGGAAGGTCTTTGGTCAGTGGGGTGTACTTGGAAGAGATTGTGAAGCCACGGTCTCTTCTTTCGCTCTCTTTCGTACCTGGCTGTAAGGCCACCTGTCCCTTCTATCACAGAAAAACTGTGAGTCTGAATAAGCCTTTCTTCCATTTATGTTGATCCACCTCTGGAGTTTCATTGCAGCAACAGAAAGCCGACCAACTAATTTAGAAAGGATAGCCTTTCTAAATTAATGCTGCCTTTCTCTGTCTTCTGACCTTGACTGCCTGCTTCATTCTCTGTCTTTTTTTTTTTTTTTTTTTTTGTCTGAAAAATGGGAATAATAACACTTGCCTGTTTGGCTCCTTGCCAGACTTACCTGAGAAGACAGGTGCTAGGTTCTAGGTCCGGGGCTTGGCTCGTGCAAATACTCAACAGCTGCCTGCGATACACATGGAGACTATCACACTGAAAGCTCAGTGGTTTTCTTGGGAGTAAATATTGTGTGAACACAAACCCCTTCTGTTCAGGATTTCATGGATTTTCTCCAACATTTATTTTCTCCTTCTTTTATTTGTTGTGGTTTGTATTTCTGTGAACCAACTTGAATATCAATGAAAGCCACAAGGATGAAAGTTTTTGCCTTGTGTTACTGATCCCAGGCAGTGTGTAAGCACACACATAGTGTGTGTGTGTGTGTGTGTGTGTGTGTGTGTGTGCGCGCGCGTGCATGTGTGTCCCCTTCCCTCTGGATGGGACAAAGATGTTTTCTAGCTGGCACCCAGCTAGAATCCTCAAAGGTCTGTATGTTAAAAGCCTGGAGAAGGAATGGAGTGCACTAAATGTAACGCCGACCTGATGACAGAAAACTTGCACCAGAGACAGCAATTACCCAATAATTAATAATTTGGACTAATTATGATTTGTAAATTAAGCATTCAGAGACATGGACTCTAAGTTTCTGTGTTGGGTAGTCCCAATAAGTCCTTGAACCTGTTGCTACTTTGTGGGTCTCAGTTTTGGTATTTATACGATGAAAAGGTTGATCTGTTTTTATTAGTGAAAAACCTTTCGTTAGGAGAAGTCCCATACAGTCCTGTGAAAGAACAAACAGGAGCAACAAGATGAAGCAAAAGAAAACAGGCCCAAGTGTGGTAACCCTGCATGGCTTGTATTTTCCCCAAGAGAGGTCCTGATTGTCTCCTCAAAGAGCTTATGTTGGGTCTTCAAGATAAGAGTATGACTTTAAAAAAGTGAGCTGTGTATGTGTGTGTGTGTGTGTGTGTGCGCGCATTCACGTGTGTGAGGGTATATATGTCTGTGTGGGGATCAGAGGTTGACTTTAGTTGTTTTCCTTACACTATCTTATTCTTTTAAAATTTTATTTTATTTACTCATTGCACTTTACCATCAAAACATTGGAAGTAAATAAAAACATCACACACCAAAATCAACCAGACAATTTAAGACATTGTATATATGCATATATGTTTATGTGTGTGCATATGTGTGTATGCATGTGTGTATGTGTGTGTGTGTGTGTGACTGTGGTACCTCTGGTAGTCAGAAGAGGGCATCAGATCTCTTGACACTAAAGTTAAGGGCTCTTGTGAGTCCGATGATGTTGGTGCTGGGAGTCAAACCTGGGTTTTTGGCAGGAACAGTACGCACTCTTATCCACCTAGCCATGTCTCTAGATCCCATTCTAAGTAGTTTTGATTGACAGTTCCACTTTTAATAGTCTAGAATCTTCCATATCTCCATAAGAAAGGAACTAGACCTAAGCTTGGCATCTTAGGTTTCTATAGCAGTAAATAGCTCAGCTGCCATCTTGGACTTTCTCTGAGAATAGCTTTGTACCTAGCATCTTGCAGACACACCAGTCCTAGCAACCTTTATTGAAAATGGCCATTATTATTTCCAATTTTTCCAAGAGGAAGCTGAGACTTAGAGAGGTTTAGTGGCCCAAAGTGGCATAGCTGTAGCAAGGGCTCATGTTCTTTGCCATTTATCCAGCCTCTGGCTGCTGATGCTAAGGGCAGAGGGGTTCAACCAGCTGCTATGTTTTATTGCATGGTTTACTAGTGAAAACCAGAGGGTCTGTGACTGTTTAGAAATCATTGCCAGGCATGATTTTTTGTTAACTGATCTGTGTAAACTCACATACCGTGAACATAAATAATTCACACCCTGGATGCACTTGTTCCCTTGTGAGCCCTCTTTGCCAACAATGAGGTGTGGAAGAATCATTACAGGTGGACCTTGGAGGCAGATGACTGGTTGAGTTTCATAGATGATCTAGACATCCTTGGGCCAGGTGGGGAATGTTGCTTTCTCTTTTGGTTTTAGTCATAGCTCTCTTCATTTACTCGCCAAATTCATGAGCTTATCCCCGCTAAGTCAGCCAACTAATCAGGTGGAGTCGAACTTTGGATAAACCAGACACCTGTTACTCAGGGTGACTCAAGGCAAGACTAAGCCAACAGCTGTCCTGACAGTTCAGTGATACACATGGCCCAGGAAACATGCTGGCCCCAAACTGTCCCACTGACTCACTGCCTTCTGTATGACTGGACTCTCTTGTTCCTCTCTCTCTTGCCTGGGCTGATTTTCCATTTACAAAGCACTTTAAAATCCATTCTTTTACTCACCTCCCGCCCTACCCCCCATTACCCCTAGAAACCCTGTACTCCTGGTCTCTGTTTCCAGATGCAGAAACTACATCCATGTGGAGCTCACATCCATGTGGAGCTCACGACTTGTCCCAAATATCAGACTTACTAATCAGCAGAAGAATGACTCAAACACAGACTTTCTGTCTCCAAGTGACATATCCCAACTCTGACTCAGACAAAGTGATTTGAAATTCTCTACCTTCCTCCCCTCCCAGCCTGACCCTGACTTCATCAGCTTCAGGCTGTCCATCTCTGAGGCTGACCATTTCTACTGTAGACTCTTGGGCATAATTTCTTATAGAATAGACAGCATGATGACTCCATGTGCCTGCAAGTCTATTCTTTCACTGTGCTATTTGGTCACCAACATTTACGAAGTGTCTACTGTGTATGTGACACTGAGTTTAAGGCTAAAAGGAGCAATGAAAGTTCCCGGCTTTCTCATCAGGCTGGAGAACCTTGCATTATTTCTCCTCTTCACTGTTGTTGGTTCCTTCTTCTATTCCAGTGTCTTAAATCTTATTTGTCCTTCCTCAAGAAAACAAAAACTGAAATAAATAAAAAAAAAAAAACACTGCCACTCCTCAAGTGAACAGGAGGACTTGGGAGGACAAGGACAGATCTACAACTATGGGGAGGAATGGACTAGAGTGTCAACTGTGGAGCATGGCTCAGGCTTGGTGATTGAAGTTACTGCAGGGACAGGGTACAGAGATGCTGTAGGCTGCAGCTGTATGAACAGGCTCTTGTGGGCACCTCCATGGGAGTTTACGAAAAAGAAAATAATCACTAGCATTTAAAAATCAAACTAATTTGAATATAAACCAAATCTTGGTTCTTAGATTCTTCTTGGCTTCTTCTTCTTCTTCTTCTTCTTCTTCTTCTTCTTCTTCTTCTTCTTCTTCTTCTTCTTCTTCTTCTTCTTCTTCTTCTTCTCCTCCTCCTCCTCCTCCTCCTCCTCCTCCTCCTCCTCCTTCTTCTTCTTCTTCTTCTTATTCTTATTCTTATTCTTCTTATTCTTCTTCCTCCTCCTCCTCCTCCTCCTCCTCCTCCTCCTCTTCTTCTTCTTCCTTTCTCCTCCTTCTCATTCTTCTTTTGATACAGATTCCTACATAGTCCCGGCTGTTCTCATACTTACTACATAGCTGAGGATGATCTTGAACATCTGATCCTTTTGACTCCACCTCCTAAGTGCTGGGATGACAGTCTTTTACCACCACACCTATTTTATGTAGTAGTTAGGAGGCTTTGAGCATGCTAGGCAAGCATTCTGCCATTAGAGTCACATCCTCACCTGAATCTTGGCTTCTTATTAGCTGTGGGACTAGCTTTAGGTGACATGTTTGAATCACAAGGAAACAGGTGATGGGGGCTGAGCAGTCCTCTGAGAGATGAACACAGTATCTTGCTTCCCAGGTGTTCCTAGGAGCCTACTCCTCTTACTCTAAAACCTGCCTTGCTGCTGAAGATGTGCACATTTGGGATCCACATGAAGAGTGAGGATGAAGAATGTAAGTACAGCCTGGCTATACCTACATTTACTGGAGCCTGTACTTCCAGGAAGAACTTTTTTCCACTCAATTTCTCCTATTCTTTCTGGTCTCCCTATAGGGATGGACGCTACAGAGTTTGCAAATGGGGAGTGGAGAAGACTTCCTGCTCATACTAAAGCATTGAGTCCAGTGTTCAGTTTCCAGAGTGGTTAGCCAGAGAAATACAGGAATTGAAAGGCTTCCAACTTTAGTATAGCGGTTCATGTGTTTAATCCCAAGACTCCAGAGACAGAGGTAGGCTCTCTGTGAGTTCAAAGTCAGCCTGGTCTACATATCAAATTCCAAGACAGCCAGGGCTATGTAGTGACATCCTATCTCAAAAAGTAATGCAAGCAAGCAAAAACAAGATTTCTAGCTCTAAGTACTAAAGCATAAAAAGAAGGAAGGCTGGGAATGTAATGTTTGCGAGAGGGCCCAGTAGCCACTCAGTGTGGGCTGGAACACAATTTGTTTGTTATTTTTCAGTTGCTGTTGGCCTGGTCTCACCCCAAGATGTAATCTTGTTAAGCAAAGGCTACTTGATGACCACACAGATTCATCCTCTGCTCTACAATGAGACAGATGCTCTCCCACTGCCCTTTTTGCTTCTATGAAAAGTCATCAAAGTGGTTTTCTGCTTCCTCCTGAGTATGCTTTTATGAAAAAAAAGGAGCCCAAAGGCATGTCTTACACATGTGCCAAAGCAAACACTATCCAGAGTTCTAAGTTGTTTTTGTGACCCGCCCGAATTCTTTGAAAACCCTGAAAATGATCTGATTTCCTTATTTATTTATTTGTCTTGTGAAGTAAAGTGGCTCATTGTAGCAGACGACTTCCTGGTAGTTATCCGTCATTCTAGGCCTCACAGGGGTAGATACTCACTTCCAAAGATGCTACTTATTAATTCACTTAACGTGTGTATGTTTGTGTGTTGTATGTGCGTGTGTGTAGTTTTCACGTGTGGTATTACATTTGTGTGTGCTTCCTTGGGAAGCCCAAAGTTGGCATCGGATGTCTTCCTCTCTACTTCTACTCACTCTCTACTTTATTGAGACAAAGTCTCCCATTGAACCCAAAGGCTTGCTGATTCCAGCTAGTCTAGCGAGCCGAATTGCTCCGAACCCTTAGTCCGGGTCTCTTCAGTACAGGGATCACTGATAGCTGTCACCTCTATCTGGTTTTCAGGGGTGTTCTGAGGACCCAAGTTCCAGTATTTATGCTTATGTGGCAAGTGCTTTATCCACTGAGTTGTCTCCCTAGTCCTATTTACTTATTTTATTGTTTTCTTCTTTAGTAGCAAATATTATTACTTTTTTTTTTTTAAATTTCTAGTGTGTGCATATACATGTGTTGTATGTGTGTCGAGGGCAAAGGATGGCTTGTGGGAGCTGGTTCTCTCCTTTGCTACAATGCGCAGAGGGATCAAACTCAGGCCATCCATCATAGCAGCAGGCACCTTTGCCCTCCGAGCCATCTCTCTGGCCCCTTATTAGAGTATAATAATTATATATAATTTATGTCTTTCTCTGGCCCTCCCAACTCCCTCTGATCTCCATCCTCTTTTCGATTAGTTCCTCTCCTATTTTCATGTCCTTCGAGTGTATGTAACCCAAGAGTCTCATTAGGGTTACTCACAGGAACATAGGTAAATGGTTATTTACAGGAACATGGGCAACTTAACCAATGCCTAAACCACTGAAGAAAATGCCTCTCCGTCTGTCAGCAGCCATTAATTTCCTACAGATCCCCAGGAAGGAACAGGGCCCACTGAGCTTCCCCAATCTCCTATGACAAAATGCTTATAGGCTCAACCTCATGAAGGTAATAAAAGCTGCAGTGAGTTCATGAGCATGTCAGTCCTGTTAAGGCATATAAGACAGCATTCTCCAGTGCTCTATCCCTTCCTCTGGTTCTCCGATTCTTTTCTATTCTTCCTCTGTGATGGAGATGTTCAGTTTAGGGCTGAGCAACCAATAGTCCTTTATGCACAGTGCTTTGGCCAGCTTTGAGTTTTCGCAGTAACCACTGTCCACAGCAGAAAGGAGCTTCACTGACGGAAGATGACACCAGCACCAATCAGTGGGCATAAGCTCAAATATTTAGAAGGCAAATTGATAGGTGAAATCTGTCTATTCAGCAAAACAACATTAGTAGGGTCCTCCTCCGGCTTCTATAGCTTCACCAGCCATAGCTTTTGACCAGGTTTCCAGTACCAGGAATAACTTCCTGGATAGAGGACCTCAAATATAATGAGAATGTGGTTGGTTACCCCCGTAACATTCATGCCACTGTTGCACCATTGTGCTCACTGTGTCCAGCATGTCAGTGCTGCAACATGCAGGGTTCACTGCATGAGACCATTTATGACTGTTCTCCCCCATCAGCCTGTGAAGCACCTTCTGCTCCTATGAAAGCTAGCCCTCACGGAAGAAGATTTTAGCTCAGTTCTTGCCTTGATTTCTCTATGTCTTGCAACCAGAGTGCATGGAACCTTCAGCAAAAGGGTCTTGTCATCTAGTTCTTGTGGGCAACAAATCACAATGCCAATAACATGTTTTCTTTTGGTGATAGCAGAGCCTGTGATTTGTTATGTTGACCAAGCTGGCTTAGAACTCATAGAGACCCTCCTGCTTCTACTTTCTGAGTGCTGGGATTAAAGATGTGAGCCACCATGATTGTCCAAATTTTTACAAAAATTGTTTTGCTTTAATTTGTTTACCTAGTATCAGCTTCCCTCATAGCTTTTTCATACTTCCTTAGTTTTGATTGATACTCCTCATCCTTTCTCCCCCATCTAAGGTATACCTTTGTACTTTCTAAAGACTTTCAATCATATCAGCACAATCAGTGTGTTAAGATCCTAAAACAATTTTGTTTCCAGCTCATGGTGTGACCTTCAAATGTCATTTCCCTGCTTTAAGATGTCATTTACCCTCTCTGAGTTTTAGAACCTTTCTTGGAATGTTCATGAGTTGAATTGACTCAGACCTCCCGAAAGTTAGTCATTTGAGTATCATTTTCACAATTTTTGCCGACATCTTCTATTATCTCTTTCAGGTTGACACACTCTTTTTGAGCTGGCTTTGAAATACTTATTTTACACATATTTTTTATTTTGTTGTTAAAAACAGAAGAACTGGACCATGTTCTCCAAGTGGAAGGTAACCTTATGTATAAGTCCAAGGATGAAAACACCATTACACTCCAGGCATGCCTCCCCCCCACCCCAAGCACACACCCATCACCTACATAAGGAGCTCCTACTCGCTGTGGCCAAGGCTGTGTCCTGTGAAGTTACTCACTGGTTTTTCTGGTTATGGTGTCAGAGCTCTGGGGGACCATGGGTTTATTTCAGCTTACAGGCCACAGTCCATCGCTGAGGAAAGTCAAGACAGAAACCTGAAGGCAGGCCTGCTGGATACTCCATAGGACACTTCTGACCAAGGAACTCATTTTTCTAGTCAAGGAAGTGCAGTAGGAACCAAAGGATGCTGCTAGCTGACTCTCACAGACAGGCTATGGTTAGCTAAGACTATCTGCCTAGGGAATGGTGCCATCCTTACTTGGCTGGGGCCTTCTACATCAATTAAGAATCAAAATAATTCTTCACAGACATGCCCACAGGCCAATCTAATCTAGGCAATTCCTTAACTCCTGTTATATGACTCCAGGCTGTGTCAAGTTGATTGTTAAAGCCAACCAGGGCAAACCCTTTCCATCAGGAAAAAAAAAAAAGGGGGGGTCTGGAGAGATGGCTTAGAGGGTGAGAGCACAGGCTGTTCTTCCAGAGGACCCTGGTTCAATTCCTAGCACCCACTCCCAAGGCAGCTCACAACTGTCTACAACTCCAGTTTAGGGGATCCTACACCCTCATAAGAACATACATGGAAACAAAACACCAATGCACATAAAAAATAAAAAGGAATAATCAAAACAAAAATTGAAGAGAAAAAAGAAAAAAAACATGGGTTTTTATAGGTATATAAAATAGATGTCAAACATTTACTGTTAAGAATTCATAAATAACTTTATTAAGACCCTCTTTTGGTATACATATGATTTTACCATTTAGCGAACATGGGCCAATTTGCATTTTAATGAAATGGGATGGATGTGCTTGTTTAACATGACACAATACAACTCAGAGATACACTAATTTGATACATAAGTGGTGGTAGGAAGACATTAAAAAGACTTTGTTTTCCATAATTAAACCATTACGTTTCCTTAAGAGCTGAGAATTTTTCATGTAATTAAGAACATGAAGTTCATAGTACACAACAGGTTCCAATTTGAGCTAAGCGGTTCCAGGCAGCCTATGGGTGCCTGTGGCTTGACACCACGGAATGGAACGTACGGTGCGAAGCGTGCATGCTGGGTGTTCAGTGAAGACGCATAACACAGTGAGCGCAGCCGGGAATTTTCAGAAGCACTTTATATTCATTACGTTTTGATTTTCAATTAAGTTTTGGTTGTCCTGTGATCGGGAAATCTTTCAGGGTTGCCAAATTTCTCCTGGCCCATGCCCCAGCGTCTAGTCACCCACAATATTAGATGCTTGACTCTGGTGAAGGAGGCTGTTATTAATCACGTCTTACATCTGAAAAAAAACAAAAAAAACAAAACAAAACAAATAAAAAAAAAAACCCAAGCTACTGAGCCTTTTATCCAGAGTCCTCGGCAGGTACTCAGCGGGGGTTGTAGCCCGAGGGCCTGCCGGGCACTGCTCATCTGTGCAGACCCTCCCTGCTGTTAGGAAAGGGAGATTAACTGTGTCTCAGGGTGTGGAAGCCTCACTCGCACTGAGAGAATTTCTCACTGATGTAATCAGAGGTGTCGAAAGAGGAAGGAGAGGGAAGAGTGCGCTCACCCAGTGACTCCTGTCCTCTGGCCTTGAGCTCATCGGGGTGGCTATTGTCTCCGGGGTCTGTAGGGCTGGAAAAAAAAAAAAAGCTCTATTTTTCAATTCACCCTCTTTGTATTTTCATTTCTTATCTTTCTCATTTTTAGCTGTTGAATATCGCTTTTTTTTGCCCTTAGCTATTTTTCTTAAACTAAATAATAATAATAATAATAAAAAGGGCACAGAATGGGCTTCCCCCCCCCCTTTCTTCTTTTTCATGCTAGGCTCTCCTCCATTAGGAACACAAAGGGAGCCAGAGATTAGCTCCAATCAGCGGAGCCCCACAATGCCACAATAATGACTTGGGGTATCTTTTAATAGCATTAACAAATCCTGGAGGGCCAGCATGGCAATTGCTCACAGCATCTCCCTTTCATCGCCGGCTCCTTGGGGATGCACGGCAGTGGATGGAGACGGCAGGTGGGGGGGTGGGGAGGGAGGAAAGCAGCTAGGTCGAAGCCTCAGGACAGCCTCTAGCTTGAAGATGGGGCTGGAAGTCTGACTCATAGCCGGCCCGGGGCCAGAGCCTTGAAAAGTTGATGCAACATTTGTTTGTGCAAAACGCTTCCCTGATGTGCGATTAAGGACCCCCGTCTATGTGACACAGTCTCCGTTCTTCTGTGGGAGCAGTGTGAACAAGCTGGCAGGTGCAATAGCCTGAATACTTCCTGGTAGAAGTGATTCAAACCCACTGGCTGAATCACTGCAAAGGCTGGGGGCCAGCTTTGCCTTTTAACTCAATAATTACAGTCTGTGCTGTGTGTGTGTGTGTGTGTGTGTGTGTGTGTGTGTGTGTGGCCGGGGGGTGGGGGGAGGCAGCAGAATAAGTGTTCAACCTTCATTTTCACAATAATTCTCCCCAAGGCTGTGGATGTGGCTTAGTTGAGTAGAGTGCTAACATGCGTGAAGTTCTGGGTTCAATCCCCAGTATCGAATATATCAGGAAAGGTGGCACACTCCTGTGATCCTAACACACAGAGGCAGGAGGGAGTGGGAGTTCCAGGTTATCTTTGGCTACATAGTGAGTTCGAGGCCAGCATGGGCTTCGTGAACCAGTTTATAAAACAAACAAACAAACAAACAAACAAACAAACACACAAATCTTCCCACTGTAGATTCCACACTGATTATCCTCAGAGTATAGACTGGAGAAGCTGAGTCTTGCAAAGCGAAGTAACTTACAGACAGTGAAGCTGAGATCAGAAGCCAGGCTTTTAAACCCCGTGACATGGGAAAGGAAGGCAGCCATTGGATATGGCTGGTCACTGTGTGGGAAGGAGAGAAATATTGTGTGGGCAGGAGACAGGGAGGCTGGAGACTGGCTCCTAAAGCCACTGCCATTAGATGATTCAGCTCTCGGCGAGCTTCAGCACATGCTGTGTCAGGGGCTGTCCCTGTGCTGTGGGGTTTAAAAGGTCCAAGAATGTGTCATGTATCATTGTCATCTGCCCCGGGTTCAGTTCTGACCCTGGAGGTTTGTGGATATCATGGTGTGGAATGTTGGGCAGGCGGAATCTGTTACAGGGGGAAAATACGCTCATCATTTAGGGCAGCTTCGGGGCATTAAGTACAATAAGACTTAGATCAACATCCGACACCCACAAGGCTCATCGTTAGTCCCACAGCTGCGTGTCCTGAGCCCACTTGCAGGGTCTACCTCTAGCAGCCTGTTCTGGGTTATGTCACCACTTGGCCTTTGTGGCCTCTGGAGAGCCTGGCCACACAGAGCTTGCTCTGTGGTCACAGCAGCAGCATTGTCTGGGCACATCCAAGTCCTCCTGAACCAGACTGCATTTAACAACATCCCCAAGGGGTGTGGAGGGAGAGGCACAGTCAGGTCAGAGTCAGCGTTAGGACTCTGGAAGGCCAACTGAAGAACGGAAGTGATTCTGGTTTCCTCCTCTTTCTTGGGGATCCAGCCAAATGCTGCATTCAGACCACAGGAGTGCAAGAAATATACTGTGGACCTCTGCATGACACTGTTTCTGTCACGTAGTAAACTTTGTTCTTGTCATACAACACATCCGAGGGGTGCCCAACACCAACACTTGATCCATTCCTTAGTTATGAAAACTGAGGCAGAGCTGGGTGTGAGTTTCAGTGTACGCTAGCTGCCAGATGCCAGGCAGAGTCAGGCCTAGGCTCCTGCTCTCCTAGTCCGGGGCTTGCTGTTTTAGAGAACGAATTGCTGTACCTTCTTTCTCCTTCTTGGATACATGGTAATGTCCTGTCTCCATGCCCCTCGACTTCATTCCGTGACCAGGATGTAGATTCAGGCTGTTGCTCAGCTCTTGTGATCATGGTGACGTCAGTTGTGTATGAGGACTCATGTCCACTTAGCATCTCTGCCCCTCTCCCCCTGAGATCCACACTGCTAGCGTCTGAGGTGTACCACAGAGGGCAAATTTAGGCTCCAAGGGAGGAAGGTGCTCAAAGCCAATCAGGTGAGTGTCAAGAATGGGAGGTGCCCATCTCCCTGCCATGGCAGCACCACCTGCTCTACTCACAGTGCTCTCTGAGTCCGGACAGCACAGGCTGACATCTTCCGCCCTCCTTCCATTGCAAGCCACGCCCCCTTTACACTCATTTGGGTCCACTCTTCTTTTGTCTAAGCCACTCCTTTAACTCCTGAGCAAGCAGCCCCCAGTGGGCAAGACCTGTTGGTCAGGTGTCCCAGGACTGCAACCCACGTGGAGTAAGTGCCCAGTGAATGGCATTAAATGAACACGGTCATTGCATAGCTTGACTTTTTCACCCGGGCTGTAGTTGTATAATGGGGAGAATCTGACGTGACATTTTTTATACTGTAGAGCTCCAGAAGGCTGTGCTGCCAGTATTCATCCTTATGAAGCCACGTGTTCCTCTCGGTTACTCCTTTACCCAATAAGCATTTGTTGATAGTCAAGAAGACAAATACTGGTATTCTGTCTCCTGGCTCTCTTATCTTCATGTAGGACAAGAAGAAGCCAGGCCTCTGCAGTCGCCCTGTGTATCCTATCTCAGGGACCTGGTGCAGATTCCTGGTGAGGAGATGTCTGACCCCAGAGGACACCATGGACTGAAATCCACTTCTCTGTCACAATGGCTCCTCTGACTACAGCCTGGTTCTGACTCACATGCCTGGCAGAGACCCATGGGAGGCTGGAGCCTATCCTTTCTCTGGATCCTTGGCACAAAGTGGTGCCAGCAAACTAGAGGAGGAATCTTTGCCTTTGAGGTATGAGCCAGCTGGGTTGTTGCAGATCAGCTAAGAAAATAACTCCTCCCATTCTCCTGAGGTTCACCCAAGGGCAACAGCCGGAGCGGGATGGGCAGATCTTCCTGGGAGGGCCAGAAGCTGCTGGAGATAACAGCTGAGATCAGGTGAATGCTCTTTGGTCTGAAGCCTGATTGTGGAAGCGTATGACTGATGCTTTTGTTGACAGGCTGGAGTCTCACCTCTACCTCCTGGCTTGGCCTCTGCGTGTTGTGGCTTACGAGCTGGGTGGGCAGGGGCTCCTGTATAGGTTTTCTTACAAGAGCACAGGTGGGGGCTGTTTTCAGGAGCATGCCAACTCGCTAGTGGCTACACTATTGAAGGGCATGCCTCTCTCTACTGCAGCAACCACTCAGTGCCCATATCACCCAGGGAGGGGCAGAGCCTTGTGAGTTTCTTCTTCTTTCATAGTGAAATATTGAGGAAACAAGTCTTGTGCAGGTCTTACACAGATAATCACTGAGGCTGAGTATTCTAGCGTGAAGTGGCCATGTCCTGTCCAGAAGGCAGCATTCCTTGAAGTTCCCCCCTTTCTATGTCTCTTCATTCTTCCTATGCCCTCTTTCTTGATGCTCCCTGGACCTTGGAGGGGCTGATACAGATGAGGGACCCTTTCTTCTGTTTCTAGTGGTGAGCAGATCCTTTTGGTTTGATCAGATGTGAAGGAGGGGGTCTGACGACCTTTCTCTTTAGCAGTCAAATCCTAGGAGTTGTCTTCCTGTATTCATGGTTCACCACCCACCCCTTACAGGAGTGCTGCCCTTGAGCTCTCTATCTTCATTGCTATGGATAGGGCAGGGTTTGCCTCAACAGATGTATGGTCCGGAAGATTAGTCCCTAGTTGGTTACCATCAAGGAGGAGGCGGAGCCCTTAAGTGGTAAGACCCAGTGGAAGGTAATAGGCTGTGGGAGTTTAACCCAAAAATGGTTCTATGCTGCCTTGCAGTGGTGCATCAGGTCCTATTAGACTTCTGTTAGAGAGCCTGGGCGCTTTCCAGTGTTTTGCTTCCTCTATCAATACCCAGATTCTCCCACACATACTCCTACCATTTGCTGTGTTGTGACATAGCCAAAAGCCCTTCCTCAGGGGCTGAAGGGATCCAGCTCTAAGCTAGCATCCTCTAGAACTGTGTGCCAAACATACCTTTTCTTTATAAAGCACCTAGCCTCTGGTATTTCATTACAGGAATGAAAGATGGATGAAGACATTTATCATCACCCAGTTATTCTGAACTTAATTCCTTATAAAGGTATAAGCAGTTACACTGTCAGGGTCGCAGAAAGACAGCCTTAAAATAGCAGAGGCAGATAAGGGGGACATCATGACTGGGAGGAGAGTCTCCAAGTGTTGCTTTCACAATGCTCCCTCCCATGTCTGCCTGCTGCCTCTTCATTCCACTGAATATTTCCCTCTTTGCTGGGATCTCATCCTACCCATTCACCTCAGAAGCTTCTGGTAGATGGCAACTGGCTGAGACTTGGCCTTAGGCAGGGAGACAGTCATGAAGGACAGCCAAATGATTCGTTTGGGAATGAAGGTGTTAGCTTGGCCTTTTTACTTCAGTGACTCCTGTCAGCAGAAGCAGCCTCACCTTACAGCTGGTCCGGTAATCTTCTGTTTTGTTTTGTTTGTTTGTTTGTTTTTGTTTTGTTCAGACAGGGTATTTTTCTACAGCTTTGGCTTTCTTGGCACTAGTTCTGCAGACCAGGCTGGCCTTGAACTCACAGAGATCCGCCTGCCTCTCTCTGCTTCCCGGGTGCTGGGATTAAAGGCATTTGCCACCACCACCTGGCTTTGGAATCTTTGTAAGAAATACTGTAATGTGTTTGGTGCCCCAGGAGAAGTGGGGGCACCCACTAATTCTCCTGAGGAATGTAATAAAAGGGCAGGATGGGCCTAGGCAGGTAGCAGAGGCCTCCATCTCCCGGAGCACCACAAAAGCATGCTACTTTCTGTGCTGTGCAGGGCTATTTCAAAACCTGAGTAGATTTGTGTGGCTTTCTTTGGAGGGCCCTCAAGGAGATAAGGAGACCTCACAGTGAAGGCTATTGGGATTGGGGTTCTTTGCTTCCTGCAGGGTACACAGAAAGTGGGCACGCCATACTTCTGAGGGGCAAGTCAAGAATTCATTAGTTTTATGAAAGATAGGTGGTTCTAGAGCCTTATTCATGACTGGAAGCAGAGTGGTTAGAACATTCCCATAAGGTTCCTGTGACTCTTCACTCTGGCAGACTAAGGCTTAGAGTAGGAAATCAATTGATTTTTTTTTTTAAAGAAGGGGACAACTATTAAGCTATTGAGCTTGAGTTTGATAGTTTGCGTGTGCCCTCTGGGTTTTTGGGTGAGACACAGTTTGGAGACAGTGGCTTTTTTCTCTCTCAGTTTCCCCCTATTTTCTCTGTTCCTTTGGCTTTCCTCATCTTCACTCACTTCCCAAACATCACCTCTGGTTTTACTACTGAGGCTGAGTAGAGAAGATTCATGGTGTGGAGATGGCCCCTTCTGGGCTGGAGACTCAGACTCACACACACACACACACACACACACACACACACACACCAGATAATCCTACAGACATTTATATATACACAGGAATTACAACCTAGAGGTAAGACCTACTGCTGCGAGGGTGGCGTGATGTGGGGGTGCTGGTGCAAGGGGATGGGTTTAGGAGAAGCAGGAAGCACCACCTGAACTGAGCTTTTTAAAAAATAAGATTTGTATTAATCATTAGAGAACTTTATTCACTTATGCAAGATATTGGATCATGTTCAACTCTACCTCCTCCTATAAGTCCTCCCAGATCCATCCCCTGACTTCCTCACAATTTTGTGTTCAAACAAACAAACAAACAACTACAACAACAAAAAACAAATCCACTGAGTGTAATTTGTGTTGGCAGTATACTCATGGAAGTAGAACCATCCACTGGAACTTGAGCAACCTACCGGGGGTTATACTCTTAAGAGAAAATTGACTTTCCTTCCCCTAGAATTCTTCAACTGTCAATAGCTCTTCAGCTAGGAGTGGGGCCTCATAAGCTCCTCCCCCTACAATGAATGCTGAATGGCTTGATCTTGGACAAGTCTTGTACAGCCAACCACAGCTGCACAGTTCTTGAGTTTAGTAGGATCACCACGTCCAGAAGACACTGTGTTGCTCCAAGCTTTCCTGGCTTCTAGCTCTTATAATCTTTCTGCTTTCTCTTCCACAATGGTCCTTGTGAGCTGAGTTGTTGAAATGAGATGTGGTGTGTATGTACACACAGGTACTTGCTTGTGCATATAGAGTGCGTATTTGACTGAGAAGGGAGAATATTCTGGAGGGCTGTCAGGTTGGAGAAGTGTTAAGCCTGAAATCACTCAATGGGACCACTACCACAAATGCAATTGACAACAGTGCTTTATTTCAAGAAAGCCTACATGCAGGGGTCAAACCCTTTTACAAAATGGTGACCTTAGACAAAGATGTGCAGGCCTTTTCATAGGAAACTAGGGGAATACTAGCAAGGGTTAGGCAATCTAAAACCTCACTGGTTGGTGCTTGGGAAGTTACAAGGGTCAATTCCTCATTGGATTGTGTCCAGGTGGTCAGTGGGCTGCATTCCTGTGCAATGAATGTTTAACTACAGGATAAGATAAGACTGCCCAGCACAGATGCCCCAACCTGGGACAAGATATTTTCCCATTATTTCCAGGCTGTTTCTTGGGTAAGGAATTTTGTGGTCTTGTTCCTGGAATTGGTGGCCTATGGCCCAATTCCTGGGAATATGACTTTTCTTTTAAAGTCAGGCCTGGTCCTAAAATGGAGACAAAATGGAGTTTATGTCGTCCTCTCAGGAAAAAGTGAAGTGTGGTAAGGACAGTAAGGAAACCTGTGAGTACACAGTAGTAATGTCCAGGAAGGAATAGGAGCAAGGTCACTCAGTACCTTGGGTATCAGGTTGGGCAGTAGGACCTATATTGTAAGAGCAATGGGAGGCCACTGAAGGTTTTTCAGGCTGAAGGTCATGGGATCTTATTTGCTTTTCTCAAGGATTATCCTAACTGGTGTGAGTAGGACAGGTAAAAAACACAAGCAGGGAGACCAGGGTTTTCTAGGGAGATGGAATCTTTTGCAACCACGTGGGAGATGCTCAAATGTTAGTGAGTGGAAAACAAAACAAACACAACCCAGATCCACACGTGTGGTGCTTGTACTTTTAAAGAGCATATGCAGATCTATGCAAATGTGTTCGCACCACACAGGCTTGTGTACACACACAGCCCCTTCCCAGGCTTGTTGCTGTTACGACACTTCCTTGTAGAATGGACAGTGTCTCAGATCCGTGGGCCACAAGCGTGCTGCTGTAGTCACTGATGTTGTCAGCGTGGTTTAGTTTCTTAGTTTTCCCTTCGGCAGACTAGGGTGTCGACGCGTTGTCTAAGCCTTGGGAAGGCAGAGACACAGGCAGATCCCTGCCTGCCCAGCCTACCTGGCAAATTCCGGGCCAATGAGAGAAACTGTCTGACAGAAAAGAAAGATTAAGGTGGACAGCGCATGGGCAATGATAGCTGAAGCTGTCTTCCAAGTGCGAAATGCACGTGCTCACACGTGCTTATGCCTTCTCCTTACCTGCACCTGCACACGCAAGCACTCATGCATATGTGCAAGAAGATGTTAGACTGGGCAAGCTGTAGGGCAAGCTCTTTCCACTGTTGGACTCCTGTGCCTTTGGGCAGAGAGGCAGTGTGCCTAGGGTAGGCTGTGTGTGTTATGCGGGTGAGTCACCTACTTTGGCTCAGTGTCAAGGCTGCAGAGTCAGGGTGACATTCCAGAAGAGCCACAGCAGGATGGTGGAGAGGGAGGTCATCTCACAGAAGGAGGAGTGGGCAGCTGTCTCCAGCTATGACTTACAACCTGCTGGACTAAAACAGCCCTATCTCCCGGCCTGGTCAAGAAAGCTCCTTCCAGGAAAGATTACATTAATGTGTCCAGGATGGATGCTAGAGTTGCATAGAGCTATTCCCATCTGGGGTCCTGTGAAGCCAGGCCATAGAGTTATGCTGGCAAAAATGAAGAAGACCAGAGGAAAGGGAGGACTGGAGACCAGGCCAGTTTGGGAAGCTTCCTTGGGTCCGACCTGATTGGGGTGAGGAGTCTAATTAGCTAGGAAGAGGGGTTATACCTAGCAACAGAAGGTCTGCAGGATGGAACAGGGGTCACTCAAAAGGGTGATTTCCCACTCAGAGACCAAGTGAAGGATTTGTGTAAACAAAGCTGAGCTCATTAGAGCTTTAGCAAGCTAGCTTCACCATGAAGGGTTGAGGAGCTGAAAGTAATGTGCAGTGTGTCCACCTTTGGTCTTTTGCTTTTATATTATGCTTTCCAACTTTGTGGTTGGTTTTGTGATGTCCCATTATCTATTTATTTACTTATTTGTGTGTGTGTGTGTGTGTGTGTGTGTGTTTCTTGTGCCGTTTACTTGGCGTTATTCTGTTTAAATTTTTTTTCATTTGTCTATTGAGAAAGAATCCATAAAGTTGGATGGGTGGAGAGATGCGGAGATGGGGAGGGGGAAACTTCAATCCGAAGGTGCGTACAAACTTTCAGTTTGAGCAAGGAGTGCTCATTCATGGTGCAGTGTCCCTCTAAGCACTCTATAGGAATAAAAGACAAAGACATGCTGTAAGTGACTGGTTCTGATGAGTGAGGTCTGTGAGAAGGACATGGAAGTTAGATTACAGCACTGAAGGTTTCTAAACTTTGTATGTGTGTGTGAGTGTGTGTGTTTGAGAGAGAGAGAAGAGAAGAGAAGAGAAGAGAAGAGAAGAGAAGAGAAGAGAAGAGAAAGGGGCAGGGAAGGGAAAGGGGGAGAGGGAGAGGGAAAAGAAAAAAGTGAGGGAGAGGGAGAGAGAGAGAGAAAGAGAGAGTAGGGATAAAGCTTAGGTTTTTGTACATACAATCACTATCACTGTGTTATATTCCTAGCATTGAAGTTGCTATAGAGTCAATGGTGACCTTGAATTTCTGACCTTCCTATCAGTCTCCTGAGTGGTGGGATCACACTCCTTTGTGCAGTGGGTGCTGGGGTGTGGAACGCAGGGCTTTGTGCTTGCTAAGCAAACACTCTACCAGCTGAGCTATAGCCCTGGGTCTTTTCCTTGCTTGAGACAGTCCCACTAAGTCTGTAGAGTAGCCTTGAATTCACTCGGTAGCCCAGAGCTCTTCATGAGCTTGTGGTCTTCCTGCCTCAGCTTCCCAAATAGCTGAGCTCACAGGCCTGTGTCTGTGTTACCATGGGGCTAGGACATACCCACATGTCCACATTCCTTTATAATTCTTAATAGTTCTTATCATAGGAGACTTTCATTGATATCAGTAGAGTGGTCATGCTAACTTCATGAGAATAATTTTCCCATAAACTTTTAGTCTTCTATTCTCTGACCTCATTTCAATGTGCATCTATTGACAAGTAATCAACAGGAAACCTGAATGCAAGCTGTCCTGATCACTAGTACATAGCAGTGCCAATGAGCCAGTTACCTAAAACTTTAGAACCTTGATGTCCTTGCATTTGAAGGTCAGGTTATGGGTTATGCACAGCTTTGCAGAGGCAAAATAGGGGCACTCTCAAAGGTTTGATAACTGGCTGTGTCACAGGCTGTGCTCAAGTCAGATGCCCTTATGTGCTGACACTCTGAAATCTCCATGTTGGTTTAGCTTTGGGGCGTGGTTCCGATGGAGGCATGAGGAACTTAGGGGTGCCACACATCTGCTCGTTTATCACCACCCAAAGCAAGCCAGCAGGTGAAGCTAAACACACAGAGGCCAGGGATGAGTCACTATTCCATGGGAAGGCATTGGAAGTCAGTGGCGGAGATGTCCCGTCTCTGTCCTAACAACTGCTGGGAATATTGACACAGTCTTCTACAGCCAAGAGGCTATGAGAGCTGTTTCAGAATGCAGTTTCAGAATGCCTGGTTCTCTTCTAGAATGAATGCAAGCTTGACAGAAAACTTTGAGAAGCTGGTTTTTTTAATGGTACAATGAAAGCCAGATGATCGTTTTTGGGGACCCCGAGTAGAAAGTGAGCTTCTGCTTGCTGGCAATTGACAGAAAAATACTAGAATGAGTATCTGCAGGGTGATGAGCAATTGGGTTAAGGAGTGGTTTGGGTGATTCAGCTGGGTTCTCTAAGAACCGTGCCAGATGGAGCTCATTTTGGTTTTGAGTGGCTCTGAGATGGGCCATGTGGCATGTGCAAGGGAGTCTGGGTTTCAGCAGAACTTTGGACCATCTCCTGGCTGAAATGAGCTATAGGGCTGCATGGCTCATTTGTTCCCACTGACCCAATGAAGATTAGCAGGTTCGCTGTGAAGTCTGAGGGCTCTGCACTTGGAAACTCCCCATTTGTGTGTATGCATGCACAGCTGGAGGCCAGAATTAGACATCAGGTGGTTTCCTCAGTGGCTCTCCACCTTATTCTTTGAGACAGGGTCTCTCACTAAACCTGGAGCCAACCACTCTGGCCTAATTGGTCTTCTAGTGAGTTGCAGGGAATGGACCTGCCTCTGCCTCTTCAGTGCTGGGTCTGCAGATATGTACCACTGTACTCAGCTTTTACAGGGGTGCTAGGGATTTGAACTCAGGTCTTCATGCTTGCATAACACATACTTGGCTGACTTAGTCATCTCTCCTGCTTTTGCGCCATATTTTTTTTAACAATACTTATATTGAACCACAGTTACCAGATCTATCCTGATGTTCACCTGGAAGGGTTTTAAGTGCCTGGTATGACAGAGTAGGGATCTCACAATTCTAGGCAGGGATTATGGATAAAACCACCATCTTGAAAGGAAACACAAGTAGTTTTAAACATTTCAACATGGGTTGTCACATGTTCCAGGCTGGCCTTGAACTTGCTGGGCGTTTGAGGATGGACTTCCTCCTGCCTCCATCTTCCCGACACACAGGTCTATGCCACCATGCCTGTTTCATGCTATGCTAAGGTGTGAACCCATGCCTTCATTCCTGGTAGGCAAAGGATAGATTTTAAAAAAGTACCTTACTTTTTAATTATGTGTATGTATGTGTATGTATGTACACGTACAGTGCAGATACCCACACAGGTCAGAAGAGGGCAAAGGATCCCCTGGAGCTAGAGTTATGTGCTGTTTGTGTGATGTGGGTGCTGAAAACTGAATTCTGGTCTTCTGGGAGAGCGGTCATCACCCTTAATTGCTTGTCCGTCTCCCAAAACTCAAAGGAGTAGATTTTAAAGTAAGTATTTAGATTCTGAAAACTGATAGAGTGTTAGGTTGATATGGCTAGATAAGTGCCTTTCTGCTAAAAGATTACAAGTTATGGAAGAGTCATTGAGAATAAGCTTAAGATAAGGTAGTATGGAGTGACTCTTGAGAGTGTAATGTAGGCAATATAAAGTCTTTCTAGACTGTGGGCTTAGATAGGAAAGCTGGATTAGGAATGGAGGAAGGGAGAGAAATGTTGGGAGACACAGACATAGGCATGAACACACACACACAGACACACACAGACAGGAGAGAGGGGGCAGGAAGATAGAGATCAGTTCATCTATCAGTTCAGCTCCAATACTTCAGCTCCTTGCTTATTCTGTGTCTCAGTTAGTGTATGATTCAGGTTGAAAAGAACTGGGATTTGTTGATCTGCTCATCTTTTTTGGCTAGCCTCACTTCCTCGATATTTCTGAGTACAAGCACTTTGCTGTTCTCTGAGCCTGATTCTTCTGTAGACAGATACGTAATTCCATCCAAGTTTAAATGGCAAGGTGCCTCCTGAAGGGAAGCCACTGATTGTGTAGGTCAGTGAACAGCAGCGATCTCCTCCAGGATGAAGCCTGATGCTGAGGTTCTTGAGTGACAACGTTCTTCTTCAGAGTGGGACCTCTCTTTGATGATGATGTGGGAGACAGTTCTAGAGGGCTGGTTTTTGAGTTCACTTTCCCCTGAGATTTAAACTCTTCTCGTTTTGTGATTATTTGGTTTTCTGAGAACAGAGCTGGATGGTGCATGGAAGTTGTATGTGGCTGAGTGTTTGTTTGGTTGTTTGGTTGTTTTGTTTTTTCTTTTTCTTTTCTTTTTTTTCTTTCTTTTATTTATTTATTTTTTTTCCTGAGACAGGGTTTCACTGTAGACTTTGCTGTCCAGGAACTCAAGCTGGCCTCAAACTCACACAGCTCCTCCTGCCTCTGCCTCCCAAGTGCTGGGACTAAAGGCATGTGTTACCATCACACAGTCCAGTGTAAGAATTTTCTAATATTGTAGCACAAACGGTAGAACAGAGGGCTTTCTTTTCTTTTTCTTTTTCTTTTCTTCTTTGATACAGGGTTTCTCTGTGAAGGCGTGGCTGTCCTGGACTCCCTTTGTAGACCAGGCTGGCCTCAAACTGACAGCAATCCACCTGAGTGCTGGGATTAAAAGCGTGCACCACCATTCCCGATGGCAGAGGGCTTTCTTTCTTTTCTTCCTTCCTTCCTTCCTTCCTTCCTTCCTTCCTTCCTTCCTTTCTTTCTTTCTTTCTTTCTTTCTTTCTTTCTCTCTCTCTCTCTCGCTCTCTCTTTCTTTCATTCTTTCTCTCTTTCTTTTTTAATGTTGGACACCATTTTATTAATCTTCAACTTCAATGGAAAAATAGAAGCTTTTTCCTAGTGTTAGTCTCATCACAACAGTTGTAGTTAGTGTGTGTATATGTGTATTTGAATATATGCTGTCTTATTGGTTAGTGGGTTTTGAAGTGCAAAGGGCTTTCTTAAAGACACCCAGTTCCTTGTTCTCAGAGGTGACCTCATATAATTTGGAAGATGTATTTGAGATGTCCATGAAGTAGTTTGTGACAGATACCTATTTCCTTTCTGGCTTCTTTGGTTGATTTTTCTCTAAGAATTCCTGCCAAGATCTCTCCCTGCAAACTCTTTGTTTCAGGCAAAATTGTGGAATTCTGCCTAGGCCTTTCAGATGAGCCTGTGAGATCCCGACCTGCCATCTGTCCTCTGGTTAGTTGGGGATAGGCATGTGACCTATTTCTGTAGAAAGAAAACCGCAGAGCAAGAATCCTGGCTCTTCTCCCCACTGGGCTGACAGCGGAAGGAGTAAGAAGATACCTTCCTTGACACCATGAAAATGGAGAGGGGCAGAGTTGACAGGTGTCGAGGGATCAGGTTCTGGTGAACGTGAAATCACGATTGAAACTGGTACTTTTGCAGGATCACTCATAGGAGCCGACATGTTTTAGCGTGTGGCGAGACACTGTGAGGAGGAATTTCAGTCACTTGCAAACAAGAGCCCTTGGTGATATGTGCCACAGGCTATACCTCTCCGTGTCATGAGTTACAGTGTTACTTCCCCACATAACTCTCTGATGTGTCAATGGAGGAGCTAAATGCCACCACCAGGCTCTTGAGCGGTGGTATACTGTGAGTGGCAGAAAACTGCGCTCAGAGCTGGAGCCATGTTTTTGTTTTTTTGTGTTTTTTTTCCTAAGCATACCCAGAAGATCTCTGCTTGTGATAGAAGTGGGAAAGGTAATGTTTCAAAAAGAAAAGGACAGTGTTTAATCTTATACTCTTCTAGTATTGGTGAAGTCACTTAAAAATCTCCATTCATCTACACAGAAGTGACCTGATGTGTGTAAGTGCTGAAGATGGCGGGCTGGGTTGCTACCACTGCATCAAAGGAATTAAAAAAAATGATTTATTTAATTCTATCCTATCCCTTGAAATTGGCATTACAGACAGTTGTGAGCTACCATGTTCTGGGTTCTGAGAATTGAACCTGGGTACTTTGGAAGAGCAGACAGCGCTCTTAACCACTGAGAAATCTTTCCAGCCCCACTTGGAAGGAATTTTGAGAGCTCAGACACAGAAAAAAAAAAAAAAAGATTGTGGTGTCATCTGTACCCAGAAATGAAGAGCCACCTTCTCAAAATCTAGAGTGTGATAGCAGTACATGGAAGCTGTGGTCGTCTTGTCCCAAACTCCAGGTCCCTGTGTCTCCTTTGCCACTGAAAAGAAAGACCCAGACACAGTGGTATATAAAGACCCAGACACAGTGGTATATATTCGTTTCACAAATATTATCCACACTGCCAGTCAGCTGCTGGATATGCTTCAAGAACAAGCTAAGACCCCGGTCTCATGGAGAGTTTGCCTTCTTTGAGCAAAGACTGAGATTAACAAACTCATATGCATTATAATGTCGTTTGTGCTGGAAAAATAATAGCCACCAACCTCTTGGCTCAGCGTGACTCAATTCATTATCTTCTAGATCTGAGATCCAGCAGCTGGGTGTGGGTGTCCCTAGGTTAGAAATCAGAGTGCTGGTAGAGCTGTGTCCCTTCTGGGTGTTTCGGGGGCGTCCCTATTTTCTATCCTTTCCCAGTTTCTAGAAGCTTCTCACATTCTTGAGGTCATGCCTTCTTCTCATCACTGAGACTTCTGCTTCTACTGCCACAGCTTCCCCTGACCCTCTGCTTCCCTCTGGTAAAGACACTCTGGTCCTCTAGCATACTTCAGCACCATGTCCCTGACTCGTCTGTCTATCTGGTAAGGTGACATACACACCGGGTCCAGAGCTTAGGATATGGACATCTCTGGAAGCCACACTGCAGGCTGCAGTAGGTAGAGGTGTTCTAAAGTAAAGCAATGTAAGGTGTAGCTAGGTCACTGCAGAGCAGAAGGTACCCAAAAGGGGTATGTTAATTACTCTTCTCATTGCTGTAGTCAAATAAACAGGAAGACAGTCTAAAGGGGAAGAGTTTTTCTGTCTTACAGTTTGAAGGGTTCATTCCATTCTGGTGGGGAAGACGTGGCTCAGGAAGAGGAGAAGGGCAGCTGGTTACCATCCATCTATAGTCAGAAAACAGAGGGTGAAGAGGAAGTGGGGTTCAGGACAGAAGGTTCTAGGACCTCCCCACACCCAGCTCACTGAAGCCAAATGTTTGGGGGGAGGAGACGAATGTTCACATTTAAAGCCAGGTTCCCTGTGATCTAAGTGTAGCTGTGATCTACAGTCAGGGCTCTGCGTCACCGTGCCTTGAAATGGACAGTGTGTGGAGTTCCCTACTCTTGGCCACAGGAGCTACTTGCTTTGGAGAAACTACCAAGAAAGTTTGATTCTTTGAAATCTCTTCCTTTGCATCCAAACTTCAATTTTCTCCCTTTCACTTTCCTTCCATCTCAATAAGCTATCACTGGATCCTGCCCTCCCAGTGGAAAATAATATTTTCCCAGTGGAAAATATTAATGTTTTATATGTGCAGGTTCCAAGGGTGTGGTGTGTTTGGCTAAGAAAGCAGAGCTTTGTAGACTCATGAGGAAGCTCAAAGGACATATTTTTTCCCCTCCCTGATGTTTGTCCCTCAACAAGAAAATCATCTATTTTTTACGACCCCACTCAGCTTCACAGTTTCTGAAAGCCCCATCCATTCCTTCCCTTTGCCTTGAGCAAAAGATGCTTGTCTCCATAGAAGCATCATTATGCTCAGAAATTTGCTTCCTATCAGGTGTATTTCGAGTGTAGACTAGCAAGATGCTGGGTGTCAAGGGTTTGTTCCTTGTCAATGGGCTGAGTGACAGGCATGCCCTGGCTGTGTGGCCAAAAGGGGCTCCATTCACTTTGGGGGAGTGCTCTCCTTTCTTCCTTCAAACTCAGTCACCAAACGATTCCTGTGTGTTTCAGCAGATATGAGTGGGGTAGAGGCTAAGGTGGTTATTCTAATAGGGCTGACGAGTGGGAAACAGTGGGCAAATTTCACCATCATGACCATGTTTAGGTGTGGAGCATCCAAACATTTTGCGATCTTCCTGGAGCCTGTGGTCTTTCTTTCTTTCTTTCTTTCTTTCTTTCTTTCTTTCTTTCTTTCTTTCTTTCTTCTTTGTGTTCTCTCTGGCCCCGTGGTTTCCTATTCAGGCACCATTGTGCAGCTCTCTTCTTGCTTGAGGACTCTTCTTCCTTAGCTCAGTATGTTAGCAATCTGTGCCTATTCAGCAGATAGAGACACTGTGAGGAGGAATTTCAGTCACTTGCAAACAAGAGCCCTTGGTGATATGTGCCACAGGCTATACCTCTCCGTGTCATGAGTTACAGTGTACTTCCCCACATAACTCTCTGATGTGTCAATGGAGGAGCTAAATGCCACCACCAGGCTCTTGAGCGGTGGTATACTGTGAGTGGCAGAAAACTGCGCTTTAGGAAGTCTCTATCAACTCCCTATATCCAATATCCACTTCTTGCCCTCCCTTGTCTGTAACAGATATATGAGGCTCCTCACTCTCTTTCACACACACACACACACACACACACACACACTGCCAGTTCACTTCTCAAGAAAAGGGTGGAGAGACTTGTGTAGCTGGGAGGGAAGGAAAGAGATGTACAGAAGGCTGCGACGTGACCCTGTGATGGTCACCTCCTTAGAGAGTCATGCTCTTGCCGACTCTCACTATTTTACCATACCTCATGATTCTTGCAAGGATTCTGCCCACATAGCAACGTTACATTTATGCCTTGCCTGGTTAATGTTCAACCCTGTCAGCCCTTGAGAGATGACTGAGCCTACCTGACCCCAAATATATCCAGAGACAAAGGAACCGATGTCCTCCAGCTCAGCGCCCTGTGCTGCAGGTGCCACTAAGCTCTTTCTATGATTCGCCATCCAGGCCTCCTAGTTCCTGGGACTACTCTCTTGTGCACATAGCAGTTTCTCTGGCATTCATAGTTGGATGGGCTGCGATTGTATCAGTATTTTTTTCCATAGCAGGATTCAATAACAGTTCCTTTTCTATGAATGATGTTTTTAATATTATGAATGAGTATTAAGTGCCAGTTTTGAGCATTTGGCAAATGGATATGTTCGAGTCAGCAAAGAGAAAACAGGGTGTCAGGGTTCTGTGGGCATTTTAGAAACCTTTAGCTTGCGATCCTAGGTAGCCTGACATGCTCTTTGGGATGAACAACATGAGGCTGCCTGTGGGCTTGTGGTTCTCACATCACACCTGGGCTGCCAGGGAAATCCTGGGCTGGATTAGTGATGGTTTCCTGGAAGAAGGGGCTGAGGGCGTGGAGCGTTATTTATAACCCATCAAAAACCCCAGATGTTAAGCAACTTCCAAGGCCAGTTTCTAGGACAGGCCCTGCTCTATTGCCTTCCACCTTGTTCCTTTGAGACACAACAATATCTCATTGAACCCGGAGCTCGTCTGGTCATCAGTAAGCCCCAGTGATCTCCCTGTCTTCCTGCCCCAGCTCTAGAGTTACAGGTGTTCATGGCCATATCCTGCTTTTGTGTGGGTACCAGAGACTCACACTCAGGTCCTGAGAGTTACACAGCAAATGCTCCTTCCCACTGAACCACCTCCCCAAGCTCCTATCTTTAAGCTTTTATGCTTCTGACTGAAATGCCTCATTGCTGTTGAAATTCAGAAGCCAATAAACTGTGCATTGAGACATTAGTGGTTTACTCATTTTCCTCTTATTTTCTTGCTTCTCAGCTGCCTCGACTACCTTCTTGTGCATTTCTTTGCTTAGTTAAGGAAAAGAAAATTGTCTAGCTTCTTCCTCTGCCATTCTTTTTTGGAAGGAACAATAATCATTCTTTAATGAGCCTGTGACTCTGAACTGAGGTAGAATAATTTCTGTGACTCTGCACCTTCCATTGATGGAAATACATTTATATTAGAAGTTGATGACCTGTGGGAAAAGACTATTATTCTAAATATCACAGTGAGGTCATTGGAGCCGATGGAGAGCTTGAAGAGAGAGGGGAAAGAGAGCCAAGAAGACCAGTGAGAATCAGACTTGCATATGCATGAAAATGGACTGCTTTTTGTTCTGAGTCAGAGATCTTTGCTGATGGCTCTCCAGGGGTGTTGGTGCAAAAATCACATAAATGGAGTAGATTCTGGAGGCTGATTCAGCTAGGGTGCCATCAGATGATGTGATGGATGGTGAGAGAGGCCAGCCTTAGATCTGAGGGTGGCAAGCTCGAGGGTGCCACAGGTGTTGGGAGCATGATGGTTAGTGACCTTGTGTCACCTCAGCTTAGACTACATTCTGTATGAAAATTTCACATGAATCATCATAGTTTTTATTCCATAAAAAGGCAGAGAAGCAAAAACAGTAGATAAACAGAAGCGCATAGTCACACATAATCCGAGCTCCCATCAGTATCACTAAACATATGCAAGTACACAAGCACAAACACACACACAGATAGACATGCATATGCATGTATTTTGTAGGATGAAGATATGAGCTGGTGTGCTGTTTTATGTGTGTGTTTGTGTGTGTGAGTGTGTGTGTGTGTAATACGTTGTGAGCCTCTTCCTTGGTAAACAATACCGATGTGGGATATATCGAGCAGTCATCCTTTGTCTTTCTAACTATTGTTCCTACCTCTTTATTTCTTAACAGAACTTGGGATTTCCAAGCAAAGTGACAGAGAGTCACTGTGCTGTCCTCTGCAGAGTGCACTTTGGTGAGCTCTGCCAATCAGATGATCTTATTGTGCAGTTCTTGGTGAACGTGCACTTGAACCAGTTTGCACCAAATAGGAGACATTTGGAGAGGAGTTCTCTGGTAGAAAGTTTCATCTTCACGGAAGAATTTGGAATTGATGATTTCTATTCTCTTGGATAGTCAGGCTTAAGAAGGTGGTATTTTAAGTTTTTGTGGCAGTGGCCACTAGTAAGAAAAGGGAGCGTTGAGACTGAAGATACATAGCAGAATTGAGACTATGATAGAAATATAAATCTTCAGACTCCATCAGGAACTTCTGGGTCAAACCATACCTGAGGTCAAACCACTTCTAGACTTTTCAATTGAATGTGATCCTGTTTGAGTTAGATGATGATGATGATGATGATGATGATGATTATTTTGTTGCTACCCACCTCAGATAACCTAAAGAATGGAATAATATGCCTTAAATGTTTTCTTGTCTACTGTCCAATTTGACCCTCAAACTGTTGCATGAGACAAGCATATGTCTGTTTGATGAACAAAAGTTAAGAACCAGAGGGGACAATGGACCTTCTCAAGCTTGCTGACCTATATAAGGTCCCACAGTCAATTGGTAGCAGAATCAGATTCTCAGAGTGATGCTTTTTCTTTTGGTAATTCCTCAAGATAGGGAGATTGAATTCCCGAGGAAAGAACAGCTCTAGAAGATGAAACCACATTAGCAGGCTGAGAGTGAGGATGTAAGGTGACCCAGAGTCCAAGTCCATAGTGTCTTGAACTTGAAGTCATAGCTACAAAGCATGAAGAGATTTAGTGATTAGAGCAGCAATTCTCACAGTGTACACGGGGAGGCCTTTTCAGGAGGTTTGTGATGCTAAAGCTGTTTTAATATAATGTTAACATGGTATTTGACCTTTTCTTTTCCTCAAGTCAACAGGAGAGGGTGGGAGGGGTTACTGGGTATGCAAGACATAGCAGGCTAAATGCCGCAGGAAGTATGAGAGTTTGCTGTCTAGTGTAAAGGCAGGTGTAATGTAGGGAACCTGCAGAAATGTCAAAAGGGCGCAGAAATTGCACCCTACTCATTACGGAGAGACACAACTCACTGTTAAATATAGCTGACTGAGGCTTTGGGATTTTGATGACTGTGAAGGTGTTCTGAGACCACACAAATGGAACCTCTGGTTTAAAGGATAAACATGATCTGCAATTAATTCTTCTCAAAGACCATTCAAACAAATCAGGTTTTCTTTTGGCTTCTGACATCCAGACAGAACATGACATGAAGCAGAAGTCTGGCTATGATTGATGGGTCATGTGATCAACATGGCTTAAATTACATTGTATCATTTCGGTTCAAAGTTCACTTGGGGATGGAAATGATTTTGTTGAGTGTGTTGATGCTTTTGATTAGAAATTGTTTGCTACTTTGTGGTTTGTAGACTCGTAAAGGCACTGCAGTTGTGTGATGAGAGGTATCTATCTAGCATGAGTCATCAAGCTCTCTGGTGAATAACTACAGCATCTGAAGGCTGATTGGCCAGAGAAGAGAGTATGCAAAAGATAATGGGAGCTTTAGTTGACAGCTGAAAACTGACAGCGGAAAATGCCATTCTACTGAACCCAGCACTGCCCTTCCTATTGTCCTACCAAACCCAGGTGATTATACTATGCACAGATGTGATCCTTGGATGTTGTCAACCACAGCAGCTAGATCCTCACTAGCATCCATGCTCCCAGACATCCTCTGCTTCAGTTAACATCTTCAGAATCATATTAAGAGAGAGTTTAGACACAAGCTATCCTCTGAACTGCAAGGGAGGCTGGAGTTTGGTTTTCCTGTCTGGGCTTTGCACATGCTAACAGCTGTGAGACCCAAGGCAAGACAATGCCTGTGGATACGCAAAGCTTCAGTGATGGTATCCATTTTCTCTGGTAGGTAAGAAGATTAAGTTTCTTTTCTGGGACTGATTACATCATCGTCATCATCACCATTATCATCATCATCTTGATAGCATGATTCATTATAATACTGTGTGCACCAAAGAGGCACCCCCAAAGAGAAATCTTCTCCACAGACAATTTCTCCCCCTCATGGTAAGGAGGAACCAGAGAATCAGGAGGCTAGAGCAGTTCCCATCAAGACATACTTCTGAACTCAGGTGCTGGGCCCTGCTTGTCTTGGGCAGGAGTAGTGAAGTGATGAACAACTGATGTTTCGGCTGGTTGTTTTAAGACGGGAAGGTGGGAAGGGAATTTTATTAATCCTTCTCACTCTTTCTGTGACGTGTAACGTTTTACTAATGAGTACACAGCATTGAAACTGGTTTTAAAAATTCAAAAATAGCAGCAAAGCTGCTCTCATATCAGTGTGAGTTCCCCTTAGACTTGAGCCTGAGATGAGCAGGTGAGAGCGGAGTATGCATGTAGGACATGATCTAAGATTCATTCCAGGTGTTCTAATATACACTGAAAGGTGACACAGGTTTTCAAGTGTGGAGCGATGATCAAAGGTGCTACCAGGATTATCCAAGAAGCAGGTTTCCATGACAAACTGAGTTTGGGAGACACAGGGACAAATTTTTTTACAGTGTGACTTTTCCAGGCCTTCACCCTGCCAATGCTGCTCAAGGAGCCCTGTGAGGGACTCCCAGCTTCGACACTTCTTCTCACCCAAGGTGACTTGACAGGAGAAATATTCTGGTGAGCACATTTCAGGAAATGCTGAATGAGCTCAGGGGCCACTTCTAGCTATAAATTTTGCTGAGTCCTGTGATCTCACTGAAGCTTTTTTGCATGTAAGCAAGGTGAGGGACTATGGTTCAAATCACTTGTCAAAACCAAGGCTAGCCACTGACAGACTGGGACCCACACTTACACCTTTCCAGCCTCCAGCTTTTCTAGCAGACACATGGTGTGGGGAGGACAGAGGTGAAGAGTTAATTATGTAGCCCCTGTGACAAGGTCTGTTGAGTTTCTACTCCCAAGGACTTCAGAATGACCAGATTTGAAAAGAGCACCTTATAGAAGTACAAAAATATTAAAATGAGGTTGTTAACGTAGGTACTGGCTCTAATCCCTTACAGAAATGGGAAATTTGTCTTAGTTTCAAACATGCTGGCTGAGCAAGCACGAGAACCCAAGTTCAACACCCACAAAAAAAGAGCCACATATGGTGGGTACTCTCAGAGAAGGGTAGTCTGGATCCTTGGGGCTAACTGGCCAGCCTAGCCTAATGGCAAAGCTCCAGGCCAGTGAGAGAGCCTGTCTCAAAAACAAACTAAAGCAAACAAACAAAGTTACAAGATGGACAGTATCTGGGGAGCAATGAACCTGGGACTGTCCACTAGCCTTCACACACATATGCACATACATGAGCGTGTACGCCCGTATACTGTGTCCACTTAGGCCAATGAACACGCACTCGCGCGCACACACTAACACATGAAAGAGAGAGAGGGAGAGGGAAGGAGAGTGAGAGAAAGAGAGAGATATGCAGAAGGAAGACATGGGGAAGACCACATGAAAACAGAAGCAAGAGGGTTCTGGGATGAGGCTCAGAGGCGAGCGTCTACCCGTTTTGCACAGGGCCTTGGTTTGCTCCTCAGCCCTCAAGGCGGTTTAGCATGGGAAAAAGAGGCAGAGGTTGGAATAGCGCTGCCATCAGCCATGGACCCTCAGAATTTGGGAGAGGTAGAAAGACTTCCACACTGCAGATTCTAGGAGGACCACAGGCTGCTGGTACCTTGACGTTGGGCTGCCAATCTCCAGGGCTGAAGCACAATAGTTTCTGTGGCTCTAAGAAACCAGTTTGAGGTGCTTTGTCATGGATACCCAGACATGGATACAGCAGATGTGACAGAGCTTTGAAATGGCACACCTGGCCTCTCTTTAAGCCAAGCTGGGTCTGAGTTCTACAGGGGACTGATCAGTTTGACTGCAGTGGAATCAATCCACTGGCCTCTCTGTTGAACCAAGAACCCCTCCTCTCTCCTCCTCTTGCCTCAGAAACAAGGAAGAGAACCTGGAAGTTCAGAATTAAAAAAAATAAATAAACAAAACAAAACAAACCAGAGCCCCTAATGTTTTGTATCTGACAGCCCTGTTTTTCTGTCCAAGGAATGTGACCTCTCTGAAGGAAGAGCCAAGGGCAGGTGTTGTCAGGATGCTGGGAAGCTACCATGCTGCCTGGGTGAGGTGCCTTTTTGTGTTTATCTGTGACCTCATGGGGTGCTCAGCGTCCCAGGGAGAGCCTGAGCTTTAGGGCATATGGGAGTTACTTCTGCATCTGTGGGATAAGGTCTTTCAAGGATGTGCTTTTGAGGACTCAGAAGCACATGGGCCAGCTTAACTCCCATGCTGGCAGTAAGATGGGCAGGGAATGTTCACATTATTCTGTTGAGAAAACCAAGGTCCTGAGTATTTGAGAAGTTTTAATTTGTTTCATCAAGTGAGGCCATCCTTCTTGGGGATCTATAGGCAAGAAATGGTTACGAAAGGTGGGCAGACATTTTCTTTAGTGTTATAGCCACTGGTCAGGGTGCCCACGCCCCTGTAAATAACCCTACAAGAATTCACAATTCACTGAGTCTCTCTCTCTCTCTCTCTCTCTCTCTCTCTCTCACACACACACGCACAACATAAAACTAAAAAGGAAGAGGGAGGGATCACTAGGCCTGGGAGGAAGACAAGAAAAGTACTGGGAATTAATAGGCACAAAACATATCATATACATGTATTAAAATGTCAATGAAATTCCCTTATATATATACAATATACACTAATAAATACATAATATATAGTTAATATACACTAGTAAAGACATAAAAACAATTCATTCATAATAAATTTGAGCCTGTGCCTAGCCCAGCAGATGAGAAGAACTTGGTAATTTACTAGAGAAAATACAGGATCAAAGTAATGGGTCCCAAGGGGCAGCTCCCTAGGGAGGTACAGAGAAGAGTGATTGGAGGGGCAAGGAGATCCAGCTTTGGAGTCAGAGCCAGGGTTGGATATGAGCTGTGGGCCAACAAGTCATTCTGTGTATAAATGAAGACAATAATTACATGTTTTCTGAGATTGTCTTGACTTAGATGGAAGAGGACACGTTTAAACTGGTGCTCGAAGTATGGTAATCACTGGGTAAGGTACAGGTGTGTGGTGCTTGCTAGCAGCCTGACCACCCTGTGCCTTTGCCTGGAGATGGCCTCATGTAAAGTTGGCTGCAAGTTGGGAAAGAAGGTGATTGCCCTGATAGGGGCGAAGGGTGCTGGGGATGGACCTAGGTAGGCTGTGATGGGTTCTTGGCAGCCCATGGGAGAAGAATGATGGGAGAGTGAGTGCTCAGAGGCTGTTGCTGCCGTTTCCTTCAAGGGTCTATGAACAGAACAAAATAAAATCTGGCACAAAGTTTCCAGAATTCTCTCAAGTGCTGCCAACCCTGAATGTGTTTTCTGAGCCCCACTGAGGCAGCTTCGTCTGCACTCCTTTCAAAGTTTGCAAGCACTGTGACCTTGTGGGGTCAAGAATCCACCTTGAGCAATGGAGCAACACAGGACCCAGCTCATTTCCCCAGCGAGGCTCTTGGCTCTGGCTCCTGTCCTCCCCTCACCAAGTTGGGCCAAAGAGTGAAGAAACAGGATTGGAGAGAATGCAAGTTTGGGAGGTCAGCCCTGCCGAAGGTGAACATTAACCCCATAGCCCTCTGGGATTGAACAGGAGGGCAAAGTTCTCAGACTCCTCACTCTTCTGTGAAGAAGTACTGTTTACCAACCTTGACTGACAGCCATGCTTCTTGCTTCCACATCCCTGTGGGATGAGACTGAAATTTCTTGGCCTGGCATTCAAAGCCCTGGAGGTGACCTTGCTCTTCTTCAGCAGCTTGCTCCATTTTGGGTTTGTCACATGAGACCACACTTCAACCATCCCCAGGCCTAGCAGTTTGTTTCCCATTGCCAGAGAGTTGTGCTACAGGAGTGGATGGATCAATGGGGCACAGGGTATACCCAGTCTATGCCTGTTGACTTGAGTCATACTTTGTTTTCCCTCTTGTCTTCTAAAAAAACAAAAAAGGCAGTGAGAATACAAACACAGCCAAACATGTCTGTAAACCCTGAGTTTGAATACCAGGAAAGCTCATTACGTTGCATGATTGTCCTGTGTCATGACTGCAGGAGGCTTGTCCATCACCAGAAAGAGGAAGTTGAAACCACCCCCTGTTCTTTGGCAGCAAATAGCCCTGGATTGGAATATCCAACACCCCCGTGAATCTTTGCCTCCCACTCAGTGTCACTATGAAGAACACAATGCTATTACATAAAGAGCCTGAGAATCAGAGAATATGCAGGCAAAACATTCCTCAGGAGACCATTTGCCCTCTTCTCTCTTAGGGACTGCTTTGTATTGTCTCTGATTTGGTAGCTAAAACCATTTTGTAGGGAGGGCTTTTGGATTTAAAACACACACACACACACACACACACACACACACACACAAATTAACTTCCCAGACGTAATGGCTTGTAGGGTTTATATAAGCATCTTTCATCTAGGTTTGACTGGGTCTTTATCACCCAGGGACATTTGGCAGCATAGAGTGCCTCAAGACAATTTGGGTCATGAGGACCAATTCTTCCTGATATCTGGTGGGCAGCAGACAAAAAAAAAAAAAAATCACTGTTAGGGGATTACCTTGATTTCTTTAATTTGGGTAGGCAAGCCCATCCTCTGTGGGGGGCACTATTTCCTAGGCAGGAGTTATCCTAATGTGGAGAAAACAGAACTGAACATCAGCATGCATGCATTCGTTGCTCTCTGTTCTGATTATGAACATAATATGTTCACCTTCCTCAGGCTCTCTGCAACAGTGAGCTGTCACTGTGAGCTAAAATAAAGAGTTTCTTTCTTAAATTGCTTTAGTCCAGAGCTGGTTTTGATCATGAGGGTGTGGGTGAGCCTGCCCTGACCCTTGTCTGCTGTGGGGTGGAGTGAGGATGGAGGTAGCACCCTCTCACCCTTACCCCTCTCCACCTTCGGTAATCTAGAGAGTTGGCCCTGAGGTTATGAGAGTGGGAGAGCTATCCCTGACCCTCAGTTGCTGTAGCGCTCAGGAAAGCAGGCCCTGCACCTTGGCTGGGTAGCACAGTGGAGCTGACTCTGGAGGCATGGGTGCAGGTGAGCCGGTCCCCAGGGCATGAAACCTGGAGAGATGACCCAGCCTCCTGTAGATGGTGGTATTGGGTGGCTTGAATTAATTTGGTGTTTTGTAAATGATCTAGGTATTTGTTACCTAGAGGAAAACAAATCTTGATTTTTGTTGTTGTTTGAGAGACAGGTCTTACCTAGTCCAGGGTGGCTGGCCTTGAACTCACAATGCAGCTGCAGATATCCTTGAATTCATGATACTCCTGTCTCCACTTCCTGAGTGATGGATGTATAAGCGTGAGCCACTCTACTTGGCTCTCAAGTCTTTGAAGATAAGAAAGTCTCATTGAGATTTCAGGTGGCAGAATGCTCATTTCAGTTGGGAGAACAGTGTTAACTTCAGTGGGGGTGGGGTGGGCACAAGTTGCTTGAGCAACAGTGGCATTTCACCTACAGTGCGCTGCTTGTCCTGAGTGTGCAGGGCTGGGACCCTTCAGTCTCTCACTCACTCACATTAGAGCAACTGACTTTTCATTTCCTGCAAGAACTGTGGTGATAAGACCAAGGAATTTACATAGAAACCCAGTGGATTGGCTCACTCTTTCTTGGAGTCTTTTTTTTAATGACTTATTTATTTATTATTTATATAGTGTTGTACCTATGTATATGCCTGCAGGCCAGAAGGGGGTACCAGAGCTCATTGTAGATGGTTGTGAGACACCATGTGGTTTCTGGAAACTGAACTCAGGACCTTTGAAAGAACAGCCAGTGTCCTTAACCTCTGAGCCATCTCTCCAGCTCCGGCACACACTGTCTTTTGTAGCAAGAGGACACAGAGACTTAATGTGGATGGAGAGGTTTCCTTTCATTTTCCAGAGACTATGAGACTCAATTGTGAAAGCAGGTATAAACATTACTGTGTGAGACAACAGCCCCAACACCATGGTCAAACCAGTTTCATCATCTGGTTCCTCAGGATCCCTCGATGAAATCCTGTGAGTGTACCTATTAGTTATTATAATTGATTGGCTATGCACAGAATTACATCCTGTTCTCCATCTCCAGTTAATACTATGAATTCTTAGCCTCAAGACTGACCGTATTTGGAGATGGGGTTTTAAGAAGCCTTCAAGGTTGAATTAGGGCAGAAGGATGGCGCTCTAGTCTGATAGGATAGGGGATGGTTGAAGAGTGAGAGATAGCCCTTCTCTGCACTCACATGGTGAGAAAAGGCCATGTAAGGGCTCAGCAAGAAGGAGCCTTCTATAAGCCAGAAAGTTGAACCCTCTCCAGCAGCTGAACTACCAATGCCTTGGATGTCTTGCCTCCAGAGCCAAGAGATGTATGCTTCTGTTGTTTAAGACACTTAGTCTTAGGCATTTTACTATGGACACTGGAGCAGAGTAACATCTCCCTATTTGCATGTGAATCTTTTTAGTCCATTACTTATACAAGAGAGAGAATCTTTGAAAATTATAGATTACTTATGTCCATTGCCTTCCCTTGCCCAGTTGGACTGTGTTTAATGGTACTGAGATTACGCATGCTTGTGTTGCCAGACTTATCTCTCGTCTCGGTTCTGTAACTGCATTATGTACTTTTATCATTTCTGCCTCAAGACCTTTATACTTCTGCTCCCAATCACAAAATGATTATCTCCAGGTCATAACTCAGATTAATCGGATCCTTCTCATGAAGGTTTTCCCTTACCACATTTTAGTCACCTCCTGTCTTAGTTAGGGTTTCTACTGTTGTGCAAAAATACCATGACTAAAAGTAACTTGGGGAGGAAAGGGTTTATTTAATTTTACAGTTTGTAGCCCATCATCCAGGGAAGTCAGGGAAAGAACACAAAGGAGGAACTTATGCAAAGACCATGAAGGAGTGCTCCTTCCTGCCTTGCTCCCCATGGCTTTCTCAACTTATTTTTTATAACACTCAGGACCACTAGCTTTGGAGCGGTTCCACTGACACTGATCTGAGCCCTCCCACATCAACCATCAGTCAAGAAACCATGGATTTGCGGTGGGTGCATTTTCTCAATTGAAGTTCCTCTCTCCCAAATAGCTTGTGTCAAGTTGACACAAAACTAGCTAGCATACTGTCTATGACAACTTCATTTAATATTCTTCAGAATATTTAACAGATGAAAATAATGTGTGCACTCATCTATGCCCACCACCAGCAAGAGAGCAGAGGTCCCACCTGTCTGTCTTATTACCTCCTGTATCCCAGGGTCTAGAGCAATGACAGGCAGTGGAATGCTGTCATACCTGTTGAGAGGATGCAGAGCTGGAGATGACATTACAGCCTACTCATCCACGTTTGTTGAATTCCCATTCACCCCTCTTAGATGGGGCCTAAGCCCTACCTCTTCATGTAACTCTTTCGTTTAAAAAAATTGTGTTTATTTACCTATTAATTTTTTTAAAAAATATTTATTCATATTTCATGTGCATGAGTGTTTTGTCTGCATGTATGTCTGTGTACTATGGGCGTGTGGTGCCCATGGAGGATGTAAGAGGGTGTTGGATCCCTTGGCACTGGAGCTACCGATGGTTGTAAACCACTATGTGGGTACTGGAAATTGAATGAGCTTCTAGAAGAGCATGAAGGGCTCTTAATCATTGAGTCATTGCTGCAGCTCTTTGTGTGTGTGTATGTGTGTGTGTGTTTGTGTGTATAAAAAAGTGAGGGAAAGAGAGAGAGAGAAAGAGACTCTGTGCCTGTGGAGGTTGGAAACAACTTGAAGGAATTGGTTCTTTCCTTTCACCATGTGGATCCCTGGAATTGAACTCAGTTAAAGGCATCCAGCCTTGGTGATAAGGGACTTGACCTATTGAATCACCTTGCAGTTTCTTGTCTTATTAATTTTTTTATTCCTCGTAGCATTTTATAACTAATAGATCTTCGTTTTACTGGGGCCTACTCGGGGCTCCTTGAGCAGGGTGTGAAACCCCATGCCGTACTATAATCTCTTTGAGGTGTGAGGTGTACCCATGATGTCTGTCTGGTAGTTGCTGACCTGTTTGCACGAGTCTATTTTGATTGCCAGCACAGAAGAGCTGGAGAGCTTTCTTCTCCTCCAGCTTCTTCAGGAGAGTAAAGTGATACAGTCTTTAGTAAAGTAGATTTCACACTGACTGAATTCTCAAGTGGGGGAGTAATTGGTAAGGCGGGAGATTGTTGCGTCTGGCTATCGTTGAACACTTCTAAGTGTGTTTATTCTCAGCAGAACCGAAGAAATTATGAAAGGAGAAGTGGAGGCCTGCAATAGTTGTGAATTCCACACTATCAAGGAGACAGAGCTTCATGTCTCCACTCAACTGCTCCTCTAGCCAGGCCCGAGCAATGTTCTGTGACTCTCTTTTGCTAGAATAATTTCACCTAAGAATAGTAAGCATCAGAGTCCAGACCATTCAAGCTGGAAGGGAGATCACCCACCTGACTCTGCTCATAAGAAAAGAACCTGCAGCTCTAACATTCCCCAATAGGAGGTCACTCAGGAGGCCCATGTGGGTCTGCAGACTCAATGCTGCTCCTACCTCAGCGCTAGTCCTGTCCCAGCAACTCTTGTCATGCTGTCACATAACATGTTTTCATCCGCACATTGCTGTTCACAACCCTTGGGCGGCCTGACTGTGCAAGTGGAACATGGTTTGATGTCACACACACCGCAAGAGCACAAGCTCTGCTTCACCGGCTCCTTCTCACAGTTTGACCTGTCATTGACACCTGGACTTGCACCATAAGGACAAGATACATTTTGCTCAGATGTAATTGGATTTTGGAACCAAAGAAGACCTGGGATTTCTATAGGGACCAGCAGGGAAGGGGAAAAAAAATGTGCATTGTCACAGGTAGGAGTGTGGTCTGAGGCACAGACCTTGTCCCAGGGCCCAAAGCAGCAACTACTGCTCTATACCTTTGCCCATGGAAAGAATATCTGTTTTTTCCATGGAAGCCAGAATACGGTTTTATTTTTATTTAAACCCTTGAATTTTAAACATAGGCATAAATTGAAAGTGCTCTCTGGTCAAAAATTAAACCTTAACTAATCCTTGCTCTTTTACGTAGAGATATAAAGTCACCCACCTATAGAATTTTCCTAATGATTTGGCTGCATCCCTTCTCAGGGAGCTGTATGCAAATGGAGGTTTGGGGGGTGTGCATGTAGGAAATAGAATTAGTATGAGGTGAGTGTGATAGTTGGGGTGCTCGCTGTTACGATCCACTCCAGCCTAGCATAACTCAGAGAGTGGTTTGCCAAGGTACTTCCCTGGACTTTCTGTGACTCCTGCCCAGTATCTGGGAGTGGGCAGGAGACAGGAGAGGTCCATGAAATCTGCAAATCAAGGCTGGGAGAAGAACCAGAAGGTAAAGGCAGCAGAGGGAAGACCAATGAAGGACAGTTCAAGGCTGGGTGATTCTGTTCTGACTTCCCTGCCTGGGAGGGAGGCAGACACAGAGTGTCCTGTTCTTAAAGTCCCACTGTTTCTTCCCTGACACACCCTCTGCAAGTCTTTACTCAGTCCTGCCTGCTGACCTCAAGGGAAGCATGAGGAGAGAGAGAAACAGCTTTTTTATTTTTTTTTTTTAATATTAGTTACGGTTTGTTAACTTTGTATCCCTGCTGTATCCCCCTCCCTCTTTCCCTCCCAGTCCCACCCTCCCTCCCTCATCTCCTCCTTGTCCCTTTCCAAGTCCACTGAGAGGGGAGAACCTCCTCCCCTTTCATCTGATACTGGTTTATCAGGGATCTTCAGGACTGGCTGCAAAGTCCTCCTCTGTGGCCTAGCAGGGCTGCTCCTCCCTTGGGGGAGGAGGGAGGAGGTCAAAGAGCCAGCTGTTGAGTTCATGTCAGAAACTGTCCCTGTTCCCATTACCAGGGAACCCACTTGGATCCTGAGCTACCACAGGCTACATCTGAGCAGAGGTTCTAGGTTACATCCATACATGGTCCTTGTTTGGAGAAACAGTCTCATAAAAGACCCCTGTGCCCAGATATATTTGTTCCTTGTGGAGCTCTTGTCCTCTCCAGATCATATTAACCCCACCCCCCATTTTATGATTCCCTGCATTCTGCCTTTTATTTTTTCTTTTAATCTTTAAACGAAGCACAGAAAACAGCTGAACCATCATCCAGCTTTGGGTCCCTTGACTGTCCAAGGGCCCCAGAGAAATAGGAGACTATTTGGGGTAGGCAAGACAAGGGTACCAGCTAATTCAGAGGACTCAGGTGTACATATGGGCCTCCACTGCCCGTGAGCCTACTGCTGAGGAGGGCAGACTTGATGTCCTTGAGGTACTGCTTGGTGAGTCTAATGAGACTGGGCCTCAGGCAGCCTCTTTCCACCTGTGCAGCACATGGCAGGGATCTGGACAGACAAGCCTCTGAGTGGCTCTCCCTGCTGGCTCTCTGGCTCACCAGCCAAACTCCTGTGGTTTCTGCCCAGCCTTGGGGACAGCTGGGTTTGTTTTGGTGTTCAAACCTGGGGTGGGGGTAGGGCAGTGTTCTAACCCTGAGAAAAGAAATTGTTTTCAGGAGAGCGAGAAGACTTCCAGTGGGAGCGCCTGAAGGCCCCTAACCCTACCCAGTCCCTCCCAATGGCAGAAAATAAATGTCTGACAGGAGCCAGCAGTCAGCAGGCCGCCCTGGGAAGTAAAAAGGTAACGCGGTGGGAGTGGGACCCCTGAGATCCAAGATGGGGGCTCCGCACAGAGTCTCCGGGACCTTCTCATCTACCCGGATCCTTGCCCCGAGTTGCTTGTTACTTCCTGCCTGCTGCCAGGGTCTGAGCTTCTAAGCTCTGTGGGGTTGCTTCTGGAGGTGGGGGTTGGGGTTCTGGGTGAAGGCAGAAACATAACAGCTGCGTGCAAATGGTGGATGTTATCATTTCAAAAAGGAAACAACAGGACTTTTCCAGACCCAGAATATGCAATTAGGACTAGGGCATGGACCTAAAGAAATACATTGTCCTAACATACATATGTATATATTTATATACTAATATATGTATATATACATATTATGTACATATGTACATTTTAGGTACATATATGTGTATGTGTACATATTATATACATATATACATATTATATACATATACGTATTAGGTTGTCCTTCATGGTGGCTCAGACCTTAGGCACCTCCTCGGTGCCAGCTTTTCATTTATTACCCAGCCCCCATCTAAAGGTAAGCCTCCCGTGTATTATGTTTCTTCAATTTATTCCTTTCTTGCATATTGCTTATCAAAGTCTATAAATATCACCTTCGTTGCCTGATTACTTGTTTGTCACTCAGCAGCCTAAGTTAAAAGACGACCTGGTGAGGACAGAAGTCTTGATGTCCTGTTCTTCGCTGCTTCCCTTCCTGAAGGTCCTTACCCTGAAAAAGTTTCAGGAGAGAGGGAAGACTTCCGGTGGGAGTCCTTGAAGGCTCCTAACCCTACCCACTCCCTCCTTTTTTTAGGTCACCACGTTCAAGTGCATGGATAGTTTAGAAGGGGGGAAGAAGGTGAAGAAGGTGAAGAAGGTGAAGAAGGTGACAGGCCTCATCTCGGGGAGGCTCTCGACCTCCCACTCATCCTCCATTGGCTAGAGCCCCAGCCTGTTTGACCACAAGAGTGGCATAGGTCATGGCCCAGGAGGAAGAAAAGCAAGTTTGCTCCATAAACAAATAGGCTCCATCAGCTGCCAGGGCAGGAGGTGGGGCCAGGTGACTTCTGGGAGCCTCTCTTATCTCTAGCATTTATAGGTTTTGCATTTCTCTTTTCTTTTCTTTTCTGTTCCTTTCTTTTCTCTTTCTTTCTTTTTCTTTTTTTTCTTTCTCTTAGTAAGTTAGCACTTAAGGAGAAGTAAGGTCCTTGTCACCTCTCTTCCTTTTCTAACTCTGTAATTATTGTTCTTTTGGTTCAAGGTTTCCCTTGTGTGTTTCTGGGGTGTCATTACGGACAGTGAGAGCATTTGTTTAGCAACCACAAAAGTGCCCAAGGCAGACAGACCTGTCTAGGAATCCTGGCTCCATCAGCCCCTAGGTATGTGCACTTGGGCAAGTTACCTAACCTTTCTGGCCTTCTGCTTTCTCCTTGGAAATGCAGACAATCACAGTAATTATCCTTACTTTGTAACGTTGTGGGGCTTAAGAGATCAGAGAGGTGCACCATTTATGGTGCATTTATTCCAGGTCACTGTCCTAAGTACTTTATTTTCATTCTCTTTTAAAAGTTTCGCCTCAACCCAATGGAGATCTATTATTAGCCCTGGTTTTATAGAGGAGAAAGCCGAATCACAGGGAGATTAAGAGGCTTGCCTGAAGTCATGTAGCTAATGGGTTGGGAACCAGGACTTGAACGAAATCATCCAACTCCAGAACCCACAAGGTACGTAAGATATGGAAGCAGTTACGAGTTGGAAAAGGCTTTTTTTTTTTTTTTTTTTTTTTTTTTTTTTTTTACTGCTTTCTCTAGAGGCTGAACCAATCCTAGGCTTCATTCTAACATTAGTAACGATTTGTAAAACATTTCATAGTCCACAAACTGTCCTTATGGCTCTCAGCCCAAGCACTTCTCACCGTAACCATAAGAAAGCTTCACTCCTTCTGTCCCTATATAGGGGAAAACAAGCCCCACAAGTTACAAGGTGCTGGCCAAGGTCACACAGCCGGAAAACTGGAAGAGCTGGCTTATACACTCTGACCTGTAATAAGGGCATCACTCTGGCTAAGTTCAAGTTCCTATTTGCTAAGTGCTCAGAATGGGGCCAGGCACAACGTAAACACAATGTAAGTATTTACTAAAAAACTAAAACCAGTAAGTCTGAATATCACGCCCCACTGTTCTCTTCAACAACCATTTCTCTGGCACCCAAAACATCTGTGAAGTGAGTGTCAATGCCACCAGACTTCTGAACCTCCTCCTGCTCTTCCCTGCCTCTTGTCCCCATTGTCCTGGGTTGCTTCAGGACTGGGCTTGTGTATGTACCTTCTCTCCTTACTCTGCCTGGCTTTTTGGCAGCTTGCTATGATCTGGGCTCCTCCCTCAATCTAACAAATATTTGGCTGCTGCTGTTGCTGTTTCCCAGGCCCTTGCCTGCTGCAGCCTGATGGAATCTTCTAGGATGGTGTTAAGGCAGTGATCTGATGTGTTGTGATGCACTCCCAGCTGATTCTCCTTCTAACAGGGGCTTCATCTAGTTAAAAGGGATGATTCATGGCCTACTCTTAGGGATCCCCACAAGCCCTTGAAGGAGACCCTCAATGAAAGAGCTGTTTCTAACAGGACCTTATGAAGGAAGAAAGGCTGCATGTATGCAGTTTCACACGGACTCTTTTCCAACTGGGCATGACCCATGGCACTTCTCTTTTATTACTTTCCTGCTCTTCCTTAAGTTGTTCTAGAAGATTCCTAACATTTCTTGTCAAATTAGGTCCCAAATTATTTCTGACTTGTGCTTTTAGTGGAACAAGTCCAGAAATGCCCAAACAATGGGAGCATCATGTTGGGAAACACACACACACACACACACACACACACACACACACACACACTCCAGTAAGGGTGACTAAGCCTCTACTATGTATCATACAGCATTTCAAGTACCAATGAGGCAAGAACAAACAGGACAGCCATGGCCTCCTGTCTTTATCTTCAAGGGCAGCTGCAGCCATAATTCCATATGCTGGGAGGCGTAAGAAACCTCATCTTTTATTCTGCTGGACCTGGAAGCTGAGATGTCCAAGGTCAAGGTGATGGCGTATTTGGTATCTCACATGGGTCTGTTTCTCTCAGATGGTGTCTTCTTGCTGTATTCTCATGTGGCAGAAGGGAAAAGAAACTCCTCTGTTTTGATAACATCATTTTCATTTATTTATTTTTAGTTTTTGAAACAAGGTCTCACCACACAGTTCAGGCCATCTTCTGAATCACGATCCTCCTGCCTCTGACTCCCAGGTTGCTAGGATTACAAGAGTGTGTGATCATGTGCTGCCAACTTCTTTCAGAGCACTGCTGTAGAATGGCGTCCTGTGAACATTAGTAGCCATTGCCGTTCTGATTGGAGCCCCTTTGACTGACTGCCTCAAAAGAACCTCAAGACCAGGTCTGCTGACGTTCCCTCAGAGAAAGAGGGAGTGGGAAGGACCAGGAGTCTCACCTAGGATCTCAGACACTCCACTTTCCCGCACCCCTGTCACTTTGTACACTTCTGCCATAGTTGAATGTGGCTTTTTTCCCCCCTCTGGAGGTGCTGGAGTCTTCAGGGAGAAGAGATTTAACTAAAGAAGGGACTATGCAGCTATGGGGAAGTTGTCAGCTGTGCTGGCTATGCAGCTGGTTTGGGGTTACCATACCCTCTGGTAAGCAACCTCTTGACTTGATCAACTCATAGACTTGATAAGAAGGACACGGAGGCACTCATACTTTGATCTATGATCAGTGAGTACGAACTTGTTTGAGTGTCTTCTGGAAAAGTTAACAAAACAGGCTCTGGTGCCTCTCATGAGAAAACTAAACGGATGATACAGCCTTTCCCCAAATGGCTATATCTTATAATGTCATCATTTTGGGAACTAGGCTTCTCATACAAAGTTTGAGAGACAGGGCATACAAATATTCAAACCACAGCATTGTAATCTGCTACCCCCCACATGCCCTTCTCAAATGCAAATTATATTCACTCTTGTACCAGTAACCCGGAGTCTTAACTGTTCCATCATCAATTTTAAAGTCTCATCTAAATATCATCTAAGTCAGATATGAAGGTATGATTCATCCCGAGGAAAATTGCTCTCCAGCTGTGAGCTTATGAAAGCGAACGTTATGTGCTTCCAAAAACCTAATGGTGGGGCAAGCATCGGGTATTCTCCCTGCAAAAGAGAGAAATGGGAAAACAACAACAACAACAACAACAACAACAACAACAACAACAACAAAAAAACAGCAGTAGCAGGTCCCAAGTAATCCCTAAATCTTAATGCCTGGGAAGAGCCTAACCTCTGCCTCCAGACTCAGTGGGGGGGGGGGGGGAGGCTTGCTTCTGCACCTTTGCTGAGCAGTAGTTGTCTCTCCACCCACTGTAATCATACCCTTTGGAAGGTCTTGTCCTCACTGAAGTTCTAACCCAGGCTAGAGTCTCAAGCTTGCTGCTGGGATCTCATGGATGTTTCCAAACCATTGATCTCATTGGGTGGTACCCTACTGGTGGTTCCCAATAGGAGGGTTGTCTCTGGTTGAAGTTTACCAGGCTTCTGCCACAGGGTTCTCTGAATATCCCTTGGACTGCAGATAGGGGCATCTACATATTCATAGACTATGAAGCAGCAAAAATGAAATTCCATGGATGCTAAGTATATGGTACCCTGGTGGGGGTGGAGGGTGGCAACCACTGCTGCTCACACAGCCCCTATGGAGCCAAACCTAGGGCAGCTTAAGCTCCAGAGCACAGCAACCTGCCAGGAAGCTTTAGCTCTGGCCCACTTGGCCGTGGTGGCAGAAACAAGCTTATGGTCTCTTGTGTGCATTTGGGATAACTGGTCCATCATGTTGAAAAACAGTACTCACCTTCCATGCTAACCTCATCATTAGGTCATATGGTACATCCTTATAACCTTCCAAAAAGCTTTTCTCATCTTTTCCAATATGAATAGTCCAGAAATCTTCATTTTAAGAAGCAATGCCTTCCTATCGAAAACAAATTTGTCTTTAACTTAGTTTTTTCTTCTCTCATTTTACTGAAGTTCCCACAGGAGCCAAAGTGCACACTTTGCTTAGAAATAACTCCAGATAAATCCATGTTTTCATTACTTAAGCTTCTACCCTCCATAAAACACTGGCACATGAAAATAATTCAAATAAGTTCTTTCTTGCTTTTTCAAGGATTATCTTTCATCTGTCCAACAACACATTCCTCCTTTCTGATTGAGACCTTATCAGAATGACCAGTGGTAGTGCAGCAATTTCCTCCAAAATGAAATAAGGAATGCTCCTACACTCAGGAAGCAAACAACTCACAAGTCTTAGGAAATCCCTGAAATCAGATTCACAAGGTTAGTCCTTCCCAAGGCTATAAAAGCAGCGAGGGCTGCTAAGGACAGAGATCCTTCAATCTACGGAGTTATTGAAAGTTATATGGAGAGCTCCAGTTTCCAGTTTTCTTTAGTTGTCACCCTTGCTGGGGTGGGTTTTTGATAATGTAGGTCTGCCTTTGAGTCACCCAGGCTCTTGTAAGTGACCCCAGTAAACTCACTGGTTTACGTAATTGGACTTCGGTGGCACGATTGCTTTGTTTTTTTTTTTTTTTTTTTTTTTTGATGGTTCCTCATCTGAGCTGAGCAGATATTTGTACACGTGTCCTTAGAAATAGTGTCACACAACACCTGTGCTGCATGCATCCTTGTCAATTCTGCTCACATTCACTTTTGGTTCCCCTAGCACTGAGGCTTTCTCTGCAGATTTCCTGTTTCCTTTCCTTGCCCTAGCTGCAATCTCCCTTTAAGGCCCACCCACAGCAATGTAGGCTTTGTGTAGCATGAACCTCAATACTTTTCTACCCATGATCCATTGCTCATTACTGAAGCTGAAGTATTTGTTTAGCAGCTCTTCCATTCCTTGGTACTTATTTTTGCTCTGTCTCTTTGGGCTGTTATAATAAAAGTATAGTAAGCTGGTTGCTTATAAACAAAATGCATTTATTTTTCACTGTTCTGAAAGCTAAGAGAGCTCATGATCAAGATGCCTGTAGACTGAATGTTAGCTGAAGGCTCACTCCTCCAATACAACACCTTCTAGCTGTGTCCTCATGTGGTTGAAAGGACAAACCTTGAGTGTGTTTTGTCATAACAAAATCATTCTTCAAATGATCCTAATTCCATATACCAGCACTGTGGGAGATAGGTTTTAGCACATGACCTAGGCGAGGAAAATGTAGCACAAGCTTCAAGCTAGGCAGTCTATAAAAATTTGATTCAAACCTTTCAAGCTAAACAACGAACCCTTTCCAAATTATATCAAACCTGTTTTGCTTTTCATATGTGTGATAAAATGACACACAACAATCAAAAAAATAAAAAAAACTAATTGAGGGGCTGGAGAGATGGCTCAGTTCTTGAGAACATTTGCTGTATAATCATGAAGACTAGAGCTCAGACACCAGCACTCAGAACAAGCTGGGTGTCATTTCACATAGGCATTCATACCCTCAGATAGACATGTGTACACAGTTTCTCTGTCTTACACACACACACATACACACATGTGTACGTACGTACATACCTTAGAAAAACAATCAGTTTCATGAGGTCCCATTTCTTGATTGTTGCTCTTAGAGCCTGTGCTGTTGGTGTTCTGTTTAGGAAATTCTCTCCTGTGCCAATGAGTTCAAGGGTATTCCCCACTTTTTCTTCTAAGTGGTTTAGTGTGTCTGGTTTTATGTTGAGGTCTTTGATCCACTTGGACTTTAGTTTTGTGCAGGGTGATAAGTATGGATCTATTTGCATTTTTCTATAACTGGATGTCATGTAGACATCCAGTTAGACCAGCACCATTTGTTGAAGATGCTGTCTTTTTTCCATTGAGTGGATTTGGCATCTTTGTCAAAAATCAGGTGTCCATAAGTGTGTGGATTTATGTCAGGGTGTTCTATTCGATTCCATTGACCCACCAGTCTGTTTCTATGCCAGTACCATGCAGTTTTTAGTATTGTTGCTCTATAGTACAGCTTGAGATCAGGGCTGGAGATACCTCCTGAAGATCTTTTACCGTAGAGGATTGTTTTAGCAATTCTGGATAAATGGGACCTCATGAAACTGAAAAGCTTCTGTAAAGCAAAGACACTGTCCTCAGAACAAAACAACAGCCTACAGGTTGGGAAAGGATCTTCACCAAACCTATATCTGACAGAGGGCTAATATCAGGTATATATAAAGAACTAAAGAAGTTAAACAGCAAAAAAAATCAAGTAATCCAATTAAAAAATGGGGTACAGAGCTAAACAGAGAATTCTCTGCAGAGGAATATTGAATGGTAGAGAAATACTTAAAGAAATGCTCAACCTCATTAGCCATCAGGGAAATGCAAATCAAAACGACCCTAAGATTTCACCTTACACCCATCAGAATGGCTAAGATCAAAAACTCAAGAGACAACATATGCTGGAGAGGTTGTGGAGAAAGGGGAACCCTCCTCCACTGCTGATGGGAATGTAAACTTGTATAACCACTCTGGAAAGAAATCTGGCACTTTCTCAGACAACTAGGAATAGCGCTTCCTCAAGATCCAGCTATACCACTCCTAGGCATATATCCAAAAGATTCTCAAGTACACAATAAGGACATTTGCTCAACCATGTTTGTAGCAGCCTTATTTGTAATAGCCAGAAGCTGTAAACAGCCCAGATGCCCCTCAGTGGAGGAATGGATGCACAAATTGTGGTGGATCTACACAATGGAATATTACTCAGCAATGGAAAACAAGGAAATCATGAAATTTGCAGGTAAATGGTGGGATCTGGAAAAGATCATCCTGAGTGAGCTATCCCAGAAACAGAAAGGTGCACATGGTATATACTCACTCATATAGACATATAATATAGGACAAACCTACTAAAATCTGTACACCTACAGAAACCAATCAAGAGGGAGGACTCTTGCTAAAATGCTCAGTTCCTATCCAGAAAGTCAAAGAGGCTGGACATCAGAAGAAGGAGAAAAGAGGGAACAAGTCAGGAGCCTGGCACAAAGGACCTCTGAAAAGCTCTGCCCTGCAGACTATCAATGTAGATGCTGAGACTTATGGGCAACCTTTGGGCAGAGTGAAGGGAATCTTAGGAAAGAAGTGGGAAACAGTAAGATCTGGAGAGGACAGGAACTCCACAAGGAGAACAACAGAACCTAAAAATCTGAGCACAGGGGTCTTCCCTGAGACTGATACTCCAACCAAGGACTCTGCATGGAGATAACCTAAGACCCCTGCACAGATGTAGCCCATGGCAGTTCAGTCTCCAAGTGGGTTCCATTGTAATAGGATCAGGGATTGTCTCTGATATGAACTGATTGGCTTGCTCTTTAATTACCTCCCCCTGAGGGGGAAGCAGCATTACCAGGCCACAGAAGAAGTCAATGCAGCCACTCCTGATGAGACCTAATTGACTAGGATCAAAAGGAAGGAAAAGAAGTCCTCCCCTATCAGTGGACTTGGGGAGGGGCATGCATGCAGAGGGTGGAGGAAGGGAGGGATTGGGATGGGAGGAGGGAGAGAACCACAGGGGGGATATAAAGTGAATAAAGTGTAATAAAGAAAAAAAATTAAAAAAAAGAATGAAAAAAAAAAGAAAAACAATCAAAAGAAATCACCAAAATGGTGAATTATATCAAAGACTTAGTCATATTCTGTGATTGTTAAAACTCATGGTTGATGCATTTGGATTTCAAACCATACACAAATGCATCTGTGGGCATGTCTTTAGATATGTCTCCAAGGACATTTCCAGAGAAGAAAGGAAGATCTATCTTGAATGTGGATGATACGATTCCCAAAGGAAAAAAAAAGGATAAAGGAGAAAGTGAGATGAACACCATTGTTCTTTGCTTCCTGACTATGCATACAAAGTAACCAGCTACCTCTTGCTCCTGCTGCTGTGTCTTCCTCATCATGATGGACTGTGTCCTCAAACTGTGAGCCAAAAGAAATCCTTCCTTCTTTAAGTTGCTTTGGTTGGATATTTTGTCACCCAATTTTGTCACTAATGCATATCTTCAGTATTGTTTGCTACCAGGATCCCTGATTTAAAGAAGGGCCTTTGGTCACAGAGAACAGGTCTGTATTTCCTATCCTGTTACGCATCTGGGAGTGACCATGTCACTGAATTCTGACCAATGATAAATGAATAGAAACATGTGAGTGGCTTCTTGAAGGGGCATGGCACGCCCCCTTTCATTCTTCTTATTTGGAGAACATGTTGTTGGGCCAACAAAGATAAAGGCCAACTCCCTGGAATAATGTACCAGCAAACAAGATGGAAGGAAAGACAAAGACAGAATTTCTTCCTGGTATAAACTATTAATATTTTGTGTCTTCATTATATTGCTGAGTTCATTTTATCAGATAGTGAGAAAGCAGAGTTAAGTTCTCTGTTATTACTTGTTTACTTTCTTTGACTCAGTCTCTTGCTCAAGTGTTTTAACAATTTTCATTGAGAATTTACATATTTATAAATAGTCCCTCCTCTTGAGGAGTTGACACTCAATTAACTTGTAATGCCTCTATCTTTGATATTACTTCTTTTCCTTAAGATATACTTAATTTTAATTTCTACCAGGCTTATGATTCTTTTCTGTGTGGTACATCTATACACTGCACAGATGCCCATAGGACATCTATTTTCTTTCTGCCTATGTGTACATCTATGCTTAAAATACTTCTTTGCAGAAAGGTTTTCATTCTGGCTTGCTTTTGTATCTAATCTGTTACTTTTCTGTTTATGTGAAGTGCTTCATCCATTATCTTGTTAATAAAACACTCTACGTTTTATTACAATTTTAAGAGTTACAGGAAATTTCTAATGTTCTCTGAAGAGTTTCCCGCTTACCCTAGATCTAGTTTTTTCTATTATTAACAACCAAATTTATGAATTCATTTCCTTTTAATGAGTGTTGACATTATTTTGACATAATTGTCCTTAGACATGTCATCATTTTAGTATTGATTATTTTCCCACTTTGTAATTTTTATTTTCTTTCTTGAAAATTTCTGAATGATATTTGGAAATCCCTTTCATTTCTCTATTGACTTTTCAGCTGTACCTGTTTGTATTGTATTATCAATGGTTATTCTAAGGATTACAATGTAAAATTTTTGCCTTGTACACTATAATTTGAACAAATATTTTACCACCGCTCATGGATATCCAATGAGCGTTCCAGTTGCCCTAGTCTTTGTTCCCTGTATCCTATATGCCATAATTGTTATGTGTGATATAACTATTTACATTATAGGCCTATCAAGGTAACTTAAACATGGTAGAGATTTGTTAAAAATTCAGTTCTTTGAGCCAATTTTCACTTTTGAACCATTTTCTTCTTTACATTACACAGTTTCTATGGTTCTCTCTTTGATCTACTGCTCTCCCCTATTATTTTAATTCTATTATTAAGCTTATTTGATTTTTTTAGAATAAAAAAACAGGTGCATTATTTTATTTCTATAAGGTTTGAAATAGTTTTCTCTTCCTTTTTTGATTTTCTATTTTTAATTTCTTTTAAGTATATTTTCTTATGTGTTTTTTAGCATGGTTAAATGAGTTGCTTTTAAGTCCTTTCTTGGTAGCAACATCTGGGTTATTTTGGCAACTGGTCAACTCTAAAGAATGATTTTCATTTTTTAAGTTCTTTGTTTAATTTTAGGTTGCAATTTACAGATCACAAAGTTTACATTGTGAAGACTCTGAATCTGTTATAGTCATTGAATCAGTTAACTTTGCTTAGATATGGCCAAAGGCCCACAATGAGCAAGTTGAAGGAAAGAGAGATTTATTTAGCTCATGGTTTCAGAGGGTTCAGTATGTGCTTTCAAGGCTCCATGCTATGGAGCAGAATATTGTGGCAGTGGAATTGTGTGGTAGGGAGTTTCTTTAGCTTATGGCAGACCAGAAGCATAGAAGGAGGCAGGGGACAATAACAAGATAGCAAGGACCCATACTGACAGGGACCTACTTCCTCCTGCTAGGTCTTATCCTGGAAAGTTTCCAAAACCTCCCCAAATAGCATCACTACCTAGGAATTAAGCATTACCCCCTTTCTTTCTTTCTTTCTTTCTTTCTTTCTTTCTTTCTTTCTTTCTTTCTTTCTTTCCTTCCTTCCTTCCTTCCTTCCTTCCTCCTCCCTCCCTCCCTCCCTTCCTCCCTCCCTCCTTTCCCCCCCCTCTCTCTTTCTTTCTTTCTTCACTTTGATCTTGTTCTTTCTGCTCTGGTACTTGTTTGAGTATCTGGCTGACCTTGAACTCAATCCTGCTTCAGCCTTCAGAGTTCTGGGATTATAGGTATACACTATACATGCCTGGTTCTCTCTTGCATGCTCTCAGCACATGTTTTATAATTTAATTGGCCTTATATGTTTGATTTTATTACTTAGCATTTTCATAGGATATCTATGTCTCTTCTAACATGGTACCTTGTGGCTTTAGTGATATAGTTTTGTAATATAATTTGAAATCAGAAACTCTTTTGTCTCTAACTTTGTTTTTCTTTTTTCAAGATGGTTTTGTTTATTTGGAGCCTTTTATTCTTCCATATTAATTTTAGAATTATTTTTATATATGTTTCTAGAGGAAACACTTTTGGGAGTTTAACAGAGATTATCACAAGCCTATGTATTACTTTAGGTCTTACAGATATTCTAATAATATTAACTCTTCTAATCCATTAAAATGGGGTATTTTTCTATTTATATTTTCTCCTCACTTTCTTTCATCAATATACAATTTTAAATACATGTCTTCTTTTGTGGCTAGGCTCTTTTATGGTGTTGGAGTTGAACACAGGCCTTCCTGCACATAGGAAAATACTTTACTGATTGAGTTACCACTCATCTCTGGGATCTCCCTCACCTTTTTTGCACAGTGCATTATGGTAAAGACTCACTTGTGAATTTTGAATTTTTATTTATTTTCTATCTTGCTATTTTACTCAATTCATTTACTACTTACAACAGGTATTTGTTAATTTATTTTATAGAATCTAGAGTTCTCTGTATATACAACCATTTTATTTACAAACATAAGCATAGCCACATGTCTCCTTTGTAATTTGGATGTCCTTTATGCAATTTCCAGTTTACATTTCTCTTCAAATCAGAGCCAAAATATTCTACTGAATTCTGAATGGAGAATGAAGTAGAGCCGGTGTCTGCTTCTGGGAAGTACAAGATGTGTTGGTGCTCCAAGGCTCCCTCCAGCAGCAGAAGGAGCAGAAGCCAGCCAGGTTTGGAAACCGCATACACTCTGTGGCTTGTCACTTGGCACATCACCCCTTCCCTTTGAGAGCCAAGTCCTGTGCTCTGGTGGGAAATTAACTTCATTCTTTAAAGACAAGTAGCTCAGGGCTACTCTGAATGTCCAGCGGCCCCACAAAATGTGGTGATAACATTAGAAAGGTCAATCAGAAGCATATGGGTTAGATTTTGTCTGAAATCACATGAAGATTTTAATAGCGGAGACGTTCTCAAGAGAACAAGTATGTTGACATTCCTTTCTCAAATCCCAAACATTTGAGAGATGCCTTTGAATAGTCCTCTGAAAGTAAAACAAATGAAAAACCTTTCAAGTTTTAGAACTTGAAAAGACAACTAGGCTGTCTCCATTTTTTTTTTTTTTTTTTCTGTATAGTAGACTATATTCCTGGTATCAAGTCACCTCGAGGAGGTCAAAACAAAACAGCAACAAAACATGGCCCATGTTCAAGATTTCTCTTCTGCCATGTCACCCCCTGGAAACTAGGAGAAGCTATTTAAATTGCCACAGGTTTAGTTTCTTTGTGTGTTAAATAGTCATTATATCAAATCACGGAGTTGTAGATAAAGGAAGATATCTACAATGACACTATGTAAAATTTCTGGACTATTGCTAAGCCTTGATAATATCTTGTCAAATGGTGGTGTTATAATGTTAAATAAAATCAGTTCATATACATAGCATTTTTCTTATTCTCGTAATACACAGCAGCAATTTTATAGAATGAATTGGATGGAGAGACTAGCTCAGATGTAAGTATTCATGCTGCTCTTGTAAAGGACCCAAATTTGATTCCTAGTACCCACCTTAGGGGGCTTACAACCACCTGTAATTTTAGCTCTAAGGAATCTGATACCCTCTTCTGGATTCCTAGAGCGCTGCACTTAAGTGTATACTTCCCCATGTACAAATAATTAAAAAAACAAAAATACATTTAAAATTCAAGTTGCTGTTTAACTTATACTTTGCGTTAGAAGAAGAAAGAAGTTTAGGATTTAGTTAATTGCTTAACTATGTTATTTTTAATGACATCAAAACTGGATTCAATATTTTCTCTGTTTATTAATTATGTGTGTTTGCTAAGGGAATTCACTTCTCTAAGGCCTCCCTTCTCCAACTGAAGTTGCCTGCTTGTATTACTGTGAAGATGAAATAATCCATGTGAGCTACTTGACACAGTACTGCTAAGTTGCAATTGCTAAAACATAGCAACTATCACCATCACCACCAATGACAGTTAATAATTTTCTTATTTCTCCCTATATTAAACATCCCAATTGACTTCACTTCCTCAGATATCCATCTAAAATAAAACATTACAAGTACAATTGCTGTGTACTTGGATGATTTTTTGTTTTCTTTTTGGATCAGTTCTACTTAACATCACCCTTCAAATGTGTTTTTAAGCAGGACTAGAAACTACAACTTTCTTTGAAAGATGGTGTCCGGTTATAGATTCACTATGATTGAAATCATTGCAGTCATAGAATGCTGAAATTTTTATGTCATAGGGAAGGGTCATTGAATTTAACTCTTCTTAATTTGAACCCTAGGGTTCTTAAGCCACAATGCTACAGAAACAGTAAGAGAGTCTAGGAACCAATTTGTATTCTACATCCTCTTGAGAAGAAGTCTGCTGGAAGCATTCATAGCACGTATGTACAAGAGTCCATTTTTGGATGGGTGATCTTTTGATCACCTGCTTTGAGCAGTCGTTTCATGTCAATATGACAAATACTTGAGAAAAACACCTCAAAGTAGGAAGAATTTATTTTGTCCACAGAGGTTTCAGTCCGTACTCCTTGGTTTCGTGGATTCTAGCTCATGAGTAGACAGAACATTATGGCATTGTGAACATATGGCAAAGGCTGCTTACTCCATGGAGGACAGGAAGCACAGAGCAAGGAAAAGACTGAGTACCAACAAAGGCATGACCAACAACCTATTTTTCCCAGTTAGACTTCACCTAGACTTTCCAGACTCTCCTCAAATAGAGACACTGACTGGGCGCTAAGCATTTAACACCTAAGCCTGTGGGTGACATTTCATATTCAAGCTGCAACAGAGCCCTACATTGTGCTAAGTGCAAGGAATTAAAAATGTGTAAAATACGATCTTTTACCCTAGGGGGTTCACAAATAAAGTGCGGTATTCGAGACTACTAAGAAGGAAAATTTCCCCATGACAGAATACACCCCCCCCCATGGATAGAATACTATGGAAGTATCCAATGCACAGTCAATCCTGATCTCTAAGCCTTTCTCTCTTCTTGGCAAACCCCCTAAATCATACTGGATCTTGGAGATGTTCCTGAATGTGCTAAAATAACGTTCCACTTCACATAATGAAAGACCATCTAGTGTACATGCAGATCATTTTCCCAATAGTGTTGTAGTGACAAAAATCAACAAGTTTCTTGTCAGAACATCTTGGTCATTAAAAATGCATTAACAACTCATTATTCAAGATGCTGTACTAATTCTATTCATTTCCTATTGAAGCTTATTAAATCCTAAGAGCCTAATCAACTAGAAGTAGTATTCAGTGGCCACAAAGAATATGTTCCATTAAAAGAAAAAAAAAAAAAGAATGATGACCAAAGTGGTAATTATAAAGCATTGTATTTATCTGGCATAAGCTCTTCTAATGGTTTGAATGGGTTTGATGCTCCCATAGAAAAGGGTTTGGGAAGCAATTTATTAAAAAGTAAAATTAAAAGGGTATTTGAGTGTGTGTATATGTGGCAGGCAGGCAATAAGGCTGTTAAGGGAATTCCAGAATTCTCTAGAAAAGAAAGATTACTAACAGCAATTCTGTAATGGATTTGAAAAAAAATAAAACCCCTTTAAAAACATATCTAGGAGATCAGAATCAATTCCTTTTTTTTTTTTTTTTTCAGTGCTGTGGATAGAGCCCAGACCCATGCTAGGCAAATAATATCCTACCCTTATAGGAATGAAACTTGAGCCATCTCATGAGCAGAATTCTCATTTCGAACACTTATGAGTCATGGCTTTGGATGCTTAGTTTTACCGAGTGTGCCAATCATATTTTAAGTATTCTGTAGGTACAACTGCATGACAATAGTCCATCATGCCTTGAATCTCTGACCAAACACCTGATAGAAGCAACTTACTGGAGGAAGGAGTTATTTTAGTTTATGGTTCTAGAGGCTTCATCCTGTGGTTGGCTGGCTGGAGACAAGGTTAAATATCACAGAGATGGGAATGTGAAAATGAGGCCATTCAGCTCCAGGTAGACAGAAAGCAGGGACAAAAAACACAGAGAGGTATTGGGCAAGATGCAGTTCCTGGTGACTGACTTCCTCAGTGTAGATTCGGCTTCCTAAATATTCCAGAATCTCCCAAACAGCAGTGTACAAAGCCTTAGCCTCCTGAGTAAATCATACTTAACATGCAAATTAACAGTTGCATGAAGATTTAAGATCAATATATATATATAATAGAGGCACAAAGTACATACTTAACAAGTGACTGTACTGCCATATTTACTTTACTAAGTGAATCCATTTAAAGAGAGTGTGACAGTTAATTCTGATTTTCAACTTGACAATTAGTAGACAAACCTCTGTAAAGGAGTATCTGAATTAGGTTAGCTTCTGGATGCATTTTTGAGGGATAATCTAGGGTAGGTTAATTGGGAAGACCCACTTTAACTATGGGTGACACCGTTCTGTGAGTCCTACTAAATAGGAAGGAGACAGTGAGCTGAGTACCAGCATTCATTACATTCTGCTTCTTAACTGAAGATGGAATGTGACCTCAAGTTATTGTTGCCATGCTTCCTCACCTTGGTGGACTGGCCCTTCAACTGTGAGCCAAAAGAAACCCTTCCTTTCTTAGATGGCTTTTGTCAGTTTCCCCAGCAACAACCTAAGTAGCTAACACTGGCAGGAACTATAGCACACTAACTTTGTAAGGACAGTAGAGGTACCACCTTGGCATACAGCATAGATTCAGGCTACATTTGTTGAACTGATCTGGGACCCACATATGGAGTGGCATCTGATCTTTGAGATCTTTCTGAACACTCTGGTGTTATATTCTCTATGATTACACATACGTGTTTGCTTGTGATTAATTAATAGGAATGTATTGGTCGTTGATTAAAGATTGGGCCCTGCTTTACCCTCAAGGAGTTGAAGCCTAATTTGGGAAAATTAAGACTTATGCATATGAAATAATGGGAGAGTATGACTTTGGATAGATTTTCACTTTCCTTTCAATATTCCAAGTCCTGTTTTTCTGGCAATGAACCTTTGTTTTCTTCAGTGGAACTGTTATTCTATGCTCCATGCTCTTAGGGGCTGTTAAGGAGTCTCTAAAACATCTGTTATTGTAGGTATGCGACAGTATAGACAGCAATATTAAACAACTTAGGTAGTCAAGTGACCTAACTAACTTGCTGGTGCATAATATTTCTGTGGCTACAATGTTTGGTTCAGAGATTGGCATTATGTTAAGAATGTAGTTCAGAAACCACATTTTCGCAAACTTTCAGTAACATAATGCTGGTCCTGTCAGGCAAGAGGTGCCACATTAGCTTAGGAAGCTCTCAGCAAGCATCACGGTACTGCCGTATCTACTTCACTAAGTGAATCCATTTAAAGAGAGAATCTATTTCCACCCATGGTTAGAAAAACTACTTCATCATGTCTTAGCAGTATCTTTGTTTTGCTAATAGCATTGTGCTATAACATACTCCACAAGTCATACTATGACAACCAAGTATCACTATGCTGATAATGTAGCTATCTATCGATAACAGTATTGAAGAAGTCCTAAAGGAGATGAACACACCAGGCTTCCAAGAGGGATGCGGTCCAGTCAAAGCCAGTGACTTCCTACTAGAGAATTCTAAAGCACCACCAGATAATGAGAATGCGCTTTTGGCTAGTGCTGTTAACAGGGCAAGATTCTGCATGGAGCTTTTAGGAGACATCTTGAGGCAGAGACTCTGCCTGACAAAGGAGCCAGCCCAGAGAAAGGGAGAGATGAGAGAACTTGAGATGATTCCTGTTGCCAGCATTTCAGCCCCAAGAACCAAGTCATGCCTGGAGAGAGAGCTACCTCCAAGCTTCTCAGTTTTGCAGCTAACAGAACGTTCCTTTTTTTCCCCCTTGTGCTTAACACAATTTAAATTGTAAATTGTCACTTGCCAAATACCACACAAACAAATGCATGACTCAGATTACAAATGTGGTGATTTCAGTAAACAAAGCAGAAATGATCCCTCTGGAAATTAGCATAGCTTCTGAAAGCATGTGGAATGGGGAATGGTCTTTGAAAATGAGAGGATGTCTGTGTTAGTGCAGCAGAGAGGATTGCACGTGCTATAATAAATTAATCAAAGCAGCATGGAAATCAGAAAAGAAAGAGAAAAGAGAAGCAGTCTGATATGACAGTAGAACTAGCAGATACTGTGTCAAGGTTCCGGTCCTTGTTCTACCCCCCAGCCAACCTTCTGACCGACTGTGGACTTCTCTGGGGTCTCAGTTTCACCTTATATTGATGCACAAAACTGGACTCTGGGATTTTCTAATGTTGCTTTGTGTGAACCTACCAAATCTTGCATGGCTTCCCAGTCCTGTATGGTTACACATCTCTGGAGTTATTTTTCTGCTCTTGGAATATAAATTTTCTTGGGTCTTTTGTCTTCCTCTTTGTCCCCCCACTTCTTATTCACTTGACAAAGAGCAATCTCTTTTCTTCATGTGCGGAATGAAATGGAAATGGACAAGCAGCGTGCGCTGAAGAGCTGTGACTTTTAAGCTCTGAAAGCACTTGATTGTGCCCCCAGAAAGCTCATTTCTGAGCGAGGGTGATGAAAGCAGTGGGAAAGGGGCCGCCTGGTTAATTGTGCTGCTGTGGAGATGAAAGAGCAAGTGAAGAACTTGCAGGCACTTTGCTCTTGGCTTCTCTGCCCTCTTCCCTTTCAGTGGAAAAGGCTTTGGCACCCGAGCCTAAATTAAGATCCAAGATGTATTGTATGCAAATGAGACAGTACATTAGCACTCTAGTGCAGCTTGTGCCATTTGCAGAACTAACTTCTGAGCATCCCCAAGACATCCATTTTCCTCTTCATAATCCAGGGAAGACTGGAATCCAGGCTTACCTGGGCTCATGTCTTCAGTTGGAATGTGTGCTGGATCAAAATCATCACAGAAAGACTTGTCAGATTAATGAGAAATCCTCAAGGTGCATTTGAGAGGGACACTTTGACATAAAGCTCTGAGTTCCAAGTATCCAAGTCACCATTTAACAGTACTTTGCAAATGTATTTGTCCGCTGTGTGTTACTGCCTGAAGTTGGGGACTTCATCTTTTTATTGCTGCATGCACAGCCTGGCATATCACAATTAGTCAATAAACGCTTATTGAATGAGGGAGTGAACAAATGTTAATGAGGGATTTAAGTGAGGTTTTTTTTTCTTTTTTCTTTTTTTTATTAACCAGAAGCATAGGTAAACGTCTGTCACAGTTTCTGATGAGCATGAGAGCCTCATAGATTCCCAGTATAGCAATGACATACTTTTAACCCTAAACAAAGATGTAAGACATCATATGTAGTTTCATTGTGAATCAATGTGTGTAGTACTAAATGACATTCTGAGCTCTGACAATAGTCTATGGTCCTATTGCTTTAAGAAACCCAGATTGGGAAGCTTTGATCTTTTTTCACCCTATCTTTTTGCATGTGAAGCATAGAAAGAAAAATATTTATTTTAACAAATGCTTGAAACATCAATTTACAGAGAGCCTGCATGCTCTCAGGACAACACAGACTAGATGAGCTGAGCCTGGCTTGGCCAGTGGGACTCTGCAGTCCTGGGAATATTGGCTAGGCCCACTGCTCTTAGTACATTTCAGGTGTCCTGCAGGAAGGAGGGAGAAGGGTTGAGTGGCCACTTGACTGTACTTCATGCTTTGTGTGCCAGAGACCTCTTAATTGTTTTGAAAGTCACTAAGTCCATAGGTTTGTACTGGCTAATTTTTGGCAGGCTCATTCAAGCCTGCACATATCTTGGAAGAAGGAACCACAGATGAGGAATTGCCTCTATTGGGATGGCCTATGGGCATGGCTATAAGGCATAGAAGGCTATAAAGCTACAAGGCATTTTTCTTGCTTAATGATTGGTGTGGGAGGTACTGCAATGGGTGGTACCCACCTTGGGAAGGTGGAATGGGTTGTTTGAAAAAGCAAGCCCAGCAAGCTATAGAGGGGAGCAAGCCAGGAAGCAGTTTTCCTCCATGGTTTCTTCTTTAGTTCCAGCTTCCACGTTGCTATCTTGAGTTCCTGACCTGACTTTCTATTATAACATGCTATGATTACCTGAAAGTGAAAGATGAAATCAACCTTTTCTTTCCCAAGTTGTTTTGGTCAGTGTTTGTTACAGTGACAAAAACAAACCAAACCAGAACAGGTCTCTAGTTGTACTTCTGCATCTTTGGTTGTTTCTTCATTTGTGTTTTTAATGCACAGGGTGAGTTTCTCAGCTGAGCATGTTGCCCTGACATGCATAGGGGCTGTGCTTGCATATTTGAGGTCAAAGTTGGTCACCATCAATGTACCTTTCATATGTAGAAAGTACGGTGCCACTGAGAGTTATGGATAGCATGATGTCTAAGGCAGGGCTTGCATGCAGGTAAGGCAATCTGCGCAACAGGATATATGTAAAAGCAAGCAAACAACAAGCAAGCAAGCAAGCAAACAAACAAATAAAAAACATGGCATAACAAAACCAAAATGATTGCTCTAGAACAGTGGTTCTCAAACTGTAGCTTACAACCCCTTTGGGGTCAAATGACCTTTACACTGGGGTCCCTAAGACCATTGAAAAACACAGACATTTATATTACAACTCATAATGGTAGCAAAATAACAGCTATGAAATAGAAATGAAAATAATTTTATGGTTAGGGGTCAACACAACATGAGGTACTATATTAAACGGTCACAGCATTAGGAAGATTGAGCATCAATGATCTAGAATCTAATGCCCTGAAACTGAGTTTGAATTTCGGCAGCATAGCTATAAGCCAGCCCATAGGCCCCTGAGCCTCTCTTTCCTCTGTCCTAACCTCAAGAAGTTATTCTGGAGGCATCAGGAGACCACACTAGTCTCTGTAGCTACAGATCTTGACCAGCATCTGTCATTATTTCAGGGTTAATTGAGACACTCAAAGCACTTACACCTGAAAGGGACAAAGCAAGGGCTAGAACCCAGCTCCTAAGTCCCCATAATCAGAGGCTCCATCACTGTTTTCAAGGTGACAAATCTATATTTGTAACTGTAATTTAGTTTTTTTTAGCCACTGAGTAGCCATTTCTGCCTGCTTTCTTGCCCTCTCCTTCTCCCATCTCCCACCCAGGTTAGCAAATACCTTGAGGGACGGAGAAAGACGAAATAGACTGTAGCCCTAGCTTAATGTTTTCTGAAAGCCCAGCTGCTACTTAATCAAAAACATCCTTCTCAAAAGAGAAGTCATAAAAGAGAGGACTATTTTAAATAATAGCAGTGAATTACGACTTCCTTTATATTTAATAGGACAACGCTGTAAATGGGAAATTGTGGTGCTGTCCTTGGGGAGATGAAGAATTTATTTTCATGGGAATCCCATTGTGGTGTCCCGTCAGAGATCTCTTTGCTGGGAAGGAACTGTGTTAATCTGCCAACACATTTACAGTATTCTTGGGACCCTTTGCAATGCTGATGGACTGCTACCTGGAGTCCTCTGAGATGGGAGCTTTGGGGAGGCAGAGGAGCAGGGGTCTGACTGGAAAGGGAACAACGTTGTCTGGCATCAGGAACAAAATGAGGTGTTTTTTTGTTTGTTTATTTAAGTATGCTTGTAAGAGGGTCATTCCCCATCTTGGATCCTCAGGGAATGGAAGTAAGGGATGGGATGGTGTGACTTTGACAAATTTTAAAGGCTGTTCCTCAGATACAGCATTGCATTATCGCAACAAAAGCCCATCTCACAGCCTCTGCAAATGAAGGCTTCCTTTTGTAACATGCTCTGCCTGCCCTTTGGGTAGGGGGCTCCTTGCGTCTGGGGACTACCCAACATGTAGTTTTTCTTTTCTGATAGGACACTCAGGCCAGCTGAGCTCCTGCTGAACAGTGTCAAATTCTTAGCTTTGTCTTGTCACCCAGATCTTTTTCGTTTTGTCCTCTGCCCATGGGATATGCCCTGGCCTGTCCGTGAGGATTCAGACTTTAGAAGGAATTCTTATTAGGTCTTCTTTGAAGTTGTTAGGCTCAAAGAGGTTAAGTAAACTTCCCAAGGTCAGAAAGGAGGCGGCTAACAGAGGATTTGAGCTTAGGAGTCTCCCTCTGCAATACAGTTGATTTTCTACTCTCCTAGCCTGGCTGGGATGTAGTTCCAACATGTTTTAGATGTCCGTCTCAAGGGAGGCACACCTCAAAGTTGAGTCCGCCGGAGTCACTGTGGAAGCCCATGGCTTTCCAGAACAATGCTTTGTGCTCTGTGTGAAATCCTCATTGGGCAGGGTCATGGACCAGAAAATACACCAGTGTGAACTCAGGCACTGTAGAAAGATCAATCCTGAATTGGAGGGTTCCTCATTAGCATGCACCAGGGCTTTAACGTTATGTTTAAAATAAAATTGATACACATAGCACTCAGGCATTTGCCCAACTTTTCTTCTCTCCATTCCCTGTGAGCTGATCAACTTCTTCCTTGTTTCTATAAAGACTTCAGTAGGTTCTTGCTAGTCCTGCAGCCACCATAGGTGCTGGCTTGAGGTTTCCATTTAAATGATCCAGTCATTCCTTGTTGGCTAAGCACATGCTGAGTGAATATGCCAGACATTAGTCTCGTGATTACATCAGCACTCTAACTGAATCCTCTCCATAGTTGTGTGGCACTCTACAGGTAGAAGGAAGACCAATTTTTAGAGGGATTTAGTCAAAAGCTGCATAGGCTGTGGTGGAATTGACAAAAGTACCCCTACTGGTGTCTGGCTCTCATACTCCTACTCCAAGCATGCGGGCAAACATGTCCATTGTGGTGATTTGAACAAAAATAGCCTGCCATAGCTTCATATATTTGAATGTGTGGTCCTCAGTTGGTGGCCCTGTTTGAAAGAATTAGGGGGTATTGCTTTGAGATTTCAAAATCCTGTGCCATTTCCATTTCTGCCTTCAATGTGTGGATCAGGAGGTAAGCTCTCAGCCACTGCTCTACTGCCTGCCTACCTGTTGTCATGCTACCCACTGTGATGGTCATGGACTTACCCTCTGAAACCAGAGGCAGGCCCACCATTAAATGCTATCTTTTATAAGTTGCCCTACTTATTTTTCTATCGCCGTGAAGAGACACCATGATGGTATCTTTGCACAGCAATAGAAAAGTCAGTAGACATTCCTGCTTCCTCCTTCGGCCAAAGGCATTCAGTTGTTCAGTTTAGAGGTTGGTACCCAGACATTTGAGGGAGAACCCTGCACCTGGCTCTACATTAGGACTTCATCATTTCCCAGAATGCCTGGGAAGCACTCTCACTGTGAAAGAAGCAATCACAGCTGCAATCAGAGGCAAGCAAATCAGAGACTCCTTCCCCTCAAATATTTTGATTCACTGGCCACTTATTTGAGTGCTAATCTATATTTATGTCTCTGTCTTTCTGAAATGGATTTTAGAAAGAATGTGAGAAATGGATGGGGAGATGGAAGCTTCCCTTTTCTGGACAATTAGCCGGAATTGTTTACCAGGGGTTGATTTTAGTCTTCGGTAATTGTGTGGCCCCCTTCTTCTCATTGCCCCTGATAACATTAATTATGATTTTAGCTGCCGATATTTTGGCTGTCTCCATAATGATGAGAAATTGCATAATGACTCAGAGGAAGCAACTGTGGCAGTGCCATTTGAAAGAGAGGAGTGAGGAGAGAGAGGGGGCCTCAAAGGGGTTCCTAGTTCCGAGTATGAGATGTGGTTTTGCTGGTTGTATGACCCCTATCATGCCTCCTTTCAATAGTAGGAGAAAAATATGAAGAAACCTGGCACAAAGGATGATAGGAAAAGGGATAACCTCTTGGGTTGACTCCTAAATCCATTCACAATCTCAAATCTATCTTTTTTTGTGTTTATCATGGGTTGATATCCACAGAAGGTCTCCCCTTCTCTGAGGCGAAAGGAAGGGGAGGGGAAAAGATGAGGAAGGGGAAGTTCTGATAGGGATGTAAAGTAAATTGATTAATTGATTAATGAAAAAATTACAGTGGTATTTAACTATAAAAATTAGTTTCTTAAAATCAGTAGTAAGTATAATTAAAACAAAAAATGATGCTATGACATTGTCATTTTTGTTTTGTAGGTTAAGACAATGAGGCTAGAGTGTGGTGGTGTGCACTTGTGTCCCATGCAAGGAAGGTAGAACTAGGGGATACCCAGGACTGACTGGCCTGATGGCCTAGTCCACTTGAGTTTCACGTTAGTGAGTGACTGTCTCAAAATGTAAAGATCAGGGTGCCTGAGGATTAACATCCAAGGATGTTCCATGGCTCCACAGAGAGCCTCCTGTTCCAGAGAGAGAAAGAGAGAGAGAGTGTGTGAGAGAGAGATGAGACAGAGAGAAACAGAGACACACAGAGAAAGACAGAGACAGAGAGACATAAACAGAAAGAAATAGAAAGATTAGAGAGGCAGAGAAAGACAAAGGCAGACATAGTAACACACACACACACACACACAGAGAAAGAGAGACAGAGACAGAGACAGAGACAGAGAGAGATTAAGGTTAAGTGAGGTTACATAATATGACCCATCTCATTTCATGGTAAACAGCAGACCTGGGATGTGACATCATCACAATAGCATCTTGGGAGAACTGCTCTGACCTCTCATTAATGTCCTATTCACAACAACAGCCATTGCTTCTCTTGGTGATAAATGCTCAAACACATTGCTTTATTTCATTTTCTTGATGTCCTTGGTGAAGTTGGCACTTTTTTTTTTTTTTTAACCTGTTAAGTAAGATATTTCGGCTTAGGAATAAGTGATGCGCTTGGGCCGTGCCACTAGTAACTGATGGAGGTGGGGTTCAAAAGTGTGCACTATTTCATTGTGTTCTTCTATTCAACAACATCAGTGATTTGGAATTTCTTTCTTCACTGGAGGTCTACTTGCGGGCATTATAATGAGGCTCAAAATGCTGTGTGCGTGGGAGTCATGTAGAAGAGGGGCTAGGCATGCTAAGTTTTATGGAGAAGAAAGTAAACTAGAGTAATTAACGTCTGATCAACAGAGTAAATTTTGGAGTAAAAGAGTAGCAGAATGCAGATTGTTTGTAGTGCACATTTTGGATATTTCAAGATGAATGTTCCCTCCCCACTTTTTGATGGCATCTCACATAGCCCAGGCTGGCCTAAAATTCACTATGTATCTGAGGCTGGCCCTTCACTCCCAATTCTCCTGCCTTTGTCTCCCCAGTGCCAGGATCACACCCAATAATTCAATGGACAGTGCCTGAGTCCACACTGGTCTATTTTCTGTGTCTGTGAGACTGGTACGCTCTCCCCGTGGCCCCGTCAGATGAGGATTTTGCATAGAGCAGGGCCTGCTCTGGAAAGCCAGGGGCTTCACAGTGACTCTGTTCTCCATAGCTGAGGTGAGCATGAAGACAGGGAAGAATCATAATGGGACTGTAAATAATCCTTTTTTTTTTTTACTGGAAAATTAGATATTTGCTGCCCAGGTGCTAGAATCTGAGGACATTCAAAGAGATGAAGTAAATTTCCCAAGGTCATGAAGGAGGCAGCTTTCAGAGGATTTGAGCTCTGCAAAACAGTTGGTTTTCTACTGTCCTAGCCTGGCTAGGATGCAGTGCCAATTCTTCCCTATGGTGACCTAGAGCCAGGGCCACCTACAAGGTTTAAAGACACACAGTGTCATCCTCCCAAATCTGCTTCACTCAACTTCCTGAGTCCATCCACTCGCCTGCCTCCCTCCCCAGCAAATAGTATTTTCAGATATGTGTTCTGAAGAGAAGCATTTTTCTCTTCTTCTCAGATATGAGTTCATTTCCTGAGTGGTTGGGCCATGCCACTTAACCAAATGTGCTATTTCTGAACTTGATTTGCCTGACTATGAAAGGGACTAATACGTCTTTATATTGATACAGCGTTCAAATACATTCCCATTCATAAGGTTTTAACTTGCCTTTGTGGCGATTGATGAGCTATTTTAAAATGCTTGTTTACTGAGTACTTAGCACGCGCCAGAACACTAGCCCTTCACGTTGTCGTATATCCTTACAACACCACTACAGTGTATGTACATTGTTAGTCCCATCTTAAGGACTAGAAAACCATGACAGTGTCACTGGCTAACTTTGCAGAATCTAGAGTCATCTGGGGACAGAAGAGAGCCTCTGGGCATGCTTGTGGGGCCTTATTTGGATTATACTAATTGGTGTTGGCAGACTTATATTAACTGTGGGTAGGACCCTTCCAAGGACAGCAGCTCCTGGGCTAAACGAAGTAGAGAAAGCAAGCTGAACCCTAGCCTGCATGCATTCAGTGCTCTCTGATTCTTTACTGCAGATGAAATGTGGACAACTTCTTAGAGCCCTTGCTGTCTTGAGTTCCCCATCACGAGAGACCCAGAGCTTGAACAGTGAGGTAAAGTAAACCCTTTCTCCTTTAAGTTGCTTTTGTCAGAGCATTTTAGCACAGTAACGGGGGAAAATTCAGATGGAAACTAAGATAGTATCTCATCCACAATACATATCCACAGAGCAAAACAACTTGTCTGAAAATAAGAGCTCTAATACACAAAATCTGCCAAAGATGGATAATGTGTTCTTCCTTTTATTTTTTTAATGAGAAGACTGAGATTTCTAGGTGGAGTTCATAAACAAGTCCACAGATTAGAAGAGAAGAACCAAGGTAGCTGGAGCTGGAGCTGGAGAGATGACTCAAAGTTTAAGAATGTTTACTGCTCCTACAGAGGACCAGTGTTTGGTTCGTAGCATCCCTGGCCTCTGAGGGGATATGAACTCCTTTTTATACACACACACACATACACACACACACAGAAAGAGAGAGAGAGAGAGAGAGAGAGAGAGAGAGAGAGAGAGAGAGAGAAACACAGAGAGACAGAGACAGAAAGTAGGAGACAGAGACAGAGTTAGAGAACATTTATGATGGTCTTATGCATACTCAAACTCATAAGAATGTAGAGACCAGGCATTGCAGTATTGGTAACTCCAAGAAACAAATGTTGCTTCAGTGAGGTCTCCAGGCACATTCCCCTGCCCTGTCAGTTCTGGAAGCTGCTAAGGTCTTCTTCAGTTTTCTCTTCTATAGTCCCTTCTGGCTGAGTCAACTGCTCCACTTCATGCCCAAGTTTGGAGTTTATAGCTGGGCCACCTTCACACCTCTGGGAAAACCTTTTCATAGCCTCCTCAACCTGTGCTGTGACGTGGAGCCCTTGGTTCTGCCGTTACCAGAAGGCACTGCCCACTATTGGCAATGCAGGCTAAAGCCAAGGACAAGAGATGAATGAATGTAGACAGCTTGATTGTGTGTCCTGGCTTTGGTGGAGAAAAGCACTCAGGGGACCTTGAGTTATAAGGGCCAGGCCTGAAAGCTTTCAGGGAGTTTCAGTTTGGACTTGGCCCTGAGTAACCCCTGCTGGATCTGTGGGTACCACTGTTGCCAAAAGGTCCAAGAACGACATGCAGTCCTCCCCCATAAAGACCTTCAGCCTCAGAGGCCTCTTGGATGTGCACACTTGAGCCCTCCTCCCAGGGACATGTCCTGCAGGCAGCATGTATCTCTCAGGAAGGTCAACTGGGGATGGATGGGCAGTGAAGGGAAAACAACATCAGCTCCCAAGAGCTGATGATTCTGTTTATCTATTCAACCTTCCCTCCTTTTTCCTTCCTTCCACTTCTCATCTTTATTCTCTCCTCTCCCATCAGAGAACCAGGTCCAGATATCAGCTCCCCTCACCAACAGCCCATTAGCTGTGACTATAAAGAATCCATTTAACCCTCCCTGCCTCGGATCTTTTTTAGGCTGAAAATAGAGATGATAAATCTTTGCAGATTTTTCCTTCTTTTATTGTGTGTGTGCACATGTGTGTATGGATGTTCACATGTGTGGGACCACATGTGTGTGCAGATGTATGTGCGTGTGGAGGCTAGGATTTGATTATAGGTGTCTTCCTCCACTGCTCTTCCAAATTGTTCTTTGATCCGTGGTTTCTCAAACCCAGGGCTCCATTGCCCTTGTTGCCTCTGCCTCTGTTACTAGTAATAACAGGTGAGCCATGGTGCCCACCTGGTATTAGATTTCCTAGGGCTCTGGTATCAAAACTCTGGTCTTTCTTTTGAGACAAGGCTTACCTTTCCTCCTGACTAGCCTAGAACTCACAGAGATCACACCTGTCTCAGTCTCCTGAGCTCTGGCAGTAAAGGCATGTGGTGCCACCATGCCAAAGCAAAACTCTGGCCCTTTGCTTGTGTGGCAAGCACTTTAATGGATGCCATACCCCCCTAGACCAATATTTTCAGTTGTTAATAATCAGAGTAGAGTGTGCTACATGCCTAATATTTAATAACTGAGCCTAATGCTAAACTTTGTTATTCTGATGAATGTCATGGTAAGGAAAGCAGATAAACCGTTTTACTTTATCACTATCAATATAAGACAAGTCACTGCAAATGGAGACTTTTAGATACAAGCCCTTAGTCGAGGCTCAGAGGCTTTTAAGAATAAAAACTGTTCAGTGTCCAAGTGGCCTCCATAGTAATGGGGACAGGGACTGTCTCTGACAGGAACTGATTGGCCTGCTCTTTGATCACCTCCCCCTGAGAGGGGAGCAGCCTTACCAGACCACAGAAGAAGACAAAACAGTCACTCTTGATGAGACCTGATAGACTAGGATCAGAGGGAAGGGGAGGGGGATCTCCCTTATCAGTGGTCCTCTCCAGGAACATGGGTGGGTAAGAGGGAGAGTGAGATTGGGAAGGGAGAAGGGAGGGAGGTACAAGGGAGATACAAAGTGAATAAACTGTAATTAATAAAAATAAAAATAATTTTAAAAATTGTGCTCTTGCAGCTATGGGAACTATTACAGAGACCATTAAGGCTCCATCACATGGCTACCTCTCTGAGTGGAAAGATATTTCTATTCCTCTGAGTCTAGGTCCCTGAATATATGCTCCTGTCTTCTCAGATCTGTCACTGAACAATATACACACTCACTGACTATACCTCCCTTGGGTCCTTCAGCCCTGAAGAGAGTGGAAAAATGATTGTAAGTTCATTGGCCACACTCTTGAGAAAACAGGAAATCAGCTGTGATGATGGATGGGCTCAGGGCCCGTGTCAGTAGAAGATGCTGTTGGCCAATGAAGCCAACCACAAGGACATGTTGGAGGTGCACCCATTTGACAAGGGCAGTTCCTAGAGAAGTTACTGTCAACAGGCTCTTGTGGGTGTTCTACCATCCCAGATAAGAGCGTATTGACCCTGCACTGAGCAATCTGTTCTCCAAGCAACTGGCTGTCTGCGTGTCACACTATAGATAACGAGATGCTAAAGCTAAGAAGTCAGAAGCCCAGCCAGGGCATTGCACAAGGTCAGGAAAGCAGAACGCAGGAGATGATAGGTAGGCTCTGCGTTCTTCATGTTCAAGGCTAGATATCTGATCATGCTTCTAGAGTAGGAATGGAGAGAAGGGGAGGAAAAGGAAGGGGAAAAAATCAACCATCTTATCTCAACTTGAAATTCTTTCCCTGAAAAAGCACACATCTGGAATCCATTCCTTACAGAAGCCAGCCACAGACCAGCTCCTTAGTAGGATGGCTCCAGCTACCACAGCGATGACCAAGTGTGGCCTGTGCTTCATGGATGGCTGATAGAATTTTTCTCTGACAAATATTCTTGCCAAAGTTAGTTTTTGGGCCACAGCTCATAAATACACAGTATTTTAGTGAACGAAGTACAGAATGTCCTCCTGGGGTTGACAAGCAAATAGTTTCATAAATAACCCTCTTGACACGTGCAAGATGTTAACATTTTTGAGGTTTGGGGCAGGGGCAGACACAGATCTAATTGCTTGATTCAGTCTGAAACCACAACTGGACTTTGTTCCTCTTGGGGAACCATGGAAATTCTTTTCTTGGCTTGAGACTCCTTGGGTTGCTTGTCAGCAGCAAACACAAAGCCATTTATCTCTACAGGAGATCCCAGACCAGGGCAGAGCACAACCTAGGTGAGTGACTAGACCATCCGCTGAGCTGACTCTCACAGGCACCATCAAATAAAATGCATCACTCTGTGCAAGCAGAGGTCTGCACTAAGCCAAAGATTAGACTGTCGTAGAGGCGACAAGTACTTAGCTTGGGGACTAGTGACTTCATGAGGAAGAATATTCTAGAGAAATCTCTTACTTTGATAATATTTAAAAATAATTTAACAGGGCCAGTGAGATGGCTCACTGGATAAAGGTGCTGGGCACCAAGCCTGACAACGTGAGTTTGATCCCCAGGCCACACCTGATGGAAGAAGAGGAGGATGACTCCTGCAAGTTGTCCTCAGACTTTATTGTACACACAAACCAACCCACACAGACAGACAAGCATATGCATGCACACACACACACACTGTGATAAGTGTTTTCAAATGGAGTAAATTTGGACAGAGGCTGTACTGGGTATGATCAAATATCAAGTCCATAAACATTTTGCTACTAGAAGCACAAGAGGACCTTTAAGCTTTTGGTGGGTCAGGCACTGGTTTGTAAAAACTGTGTTTTTTGTCGATCTTGCTGCATTGCTAGAGCTCTCTGAAGTGCATTGAAATCTAACCTAGGTACACGAAGGGTGTAATCTGTCTGTAATGAAAGCAGACGTCACATTCCGGGATCCTTGGAAATCATCTGTGAACACTCAAAAGTTTGCTGAGCCCTCCCATGTCTACACCTGCAGCTGATGCTCAGAACAGGATAAACAGGGTGGATTATTCCCATTTCATAGGCTGGGATGTAGAAGCTGGGTGGAAAGATGATTAACCAGGGCATTATAAGGGTGAATATCAGAGCAGGGACACATCTGAGCCTTGGTTTCTTGGAGCTGTGGCAACAGAAGGCTTGATTTATTAGACATTCCAAGGGTGAAGAGCAGGATCTAAAGCAAATGATTTTTAGGGTAGAAAAATCTAGACGGGGCACAGGAGAGAAGGCTCCAATAACACAGGGACTCTTTTCCTATGGAGTTTCACGGCATCGTCTATTTGTTATGCCTTCACCAGGTATCAGAACAATGAGCAGCCAAGACCATTCCTCACAATTTTTTTTTGTCATGGACATGCTGTTACCATATTTCAAAGCACAAAAGGCCCTCTGTTTTAATATTTAAGGTGTTCTCATCTTTGTAAGACCATCTTTAGAATCAGATTGCCATATAGTTTGTTGATACGTTGGTTCTGTGAAGATGCAAACTTTTTAGAGATTCATTTTCATTTATTTGTATGTGTATATGTGTCTTTATGACTGCACCTGCATATGTGCATATGGCAGACAGGGGCCAGGAGAGCATGTGCGATCCCCCGGAACTGGAATTTACAGCAGTTTCAGGATCCCCATATTTTTCAGTGGGGCCTGGGAACCGAACTCCAGTCTTCATGAGAGTGCAGCAAGCACCATTAATACAGAGTCATCTCTGTAGCCCCAAAGACGAGAACTTAAAAAGAAAACTATTAAAACAGCGTTAGAAAGCTCTTATTCTTCTCATGCACAAAGTATGTTGCATTTCAGTATTGGCTAAGAAGGTATAAATCAGCTTATAATGGAAGTTATGATAAAAACAATAGGAATAAGGAGCTGGAGAGATGGCCGAGTTAGGAAGGTGCCTGAGGTGACTATGAGGTATATACTTCTGATCCCTAGAACTCACTTAGAAGCTAGCTAGGCAAGGTGGCACCAGTAGCCAGATAACACCCAAGAGTGAGCTCTGGATGCAAGGAGAGACTCTGCCTCAAAATATGAGGTAGTGAAGGCAGACATGTGGCACCAACTTTAGGCCTATGTACACATGAATACATGAGTGCTCACACATTTAAGCATGTATATACACAAACACACACCACACCACATAACTATACACACACAAAAAGACACACTAATAATCTGAGACTGCTGAGTCATGCTCCTTTCTCAATGCCATTTCTTGAGTGGGGTGATCTCAGTGGGAGTAGAGATGGGGACTAGAGTTCTTTCTTCCTTCAAATGCTGACCTCTGAAATACTCTGAAGACTCCCTCCAGCCTGCTGATGACACCTTTATGCATCCACCCTCTGTTTTATTGGTCGATGTGTGTGATTGGTCAGTTATACTCAGTTTTAGGTATTAAATAGTTTCTATGAGGCTAGATTCACACTTCAGTCTACTACCCCAGTTAAAGTCCAACCTCACCGAAGCTCAGGCTACAAGGATTTGCTACAGGCCTATCAATGCCTGTATAGATGTTAATAGCAGTGGCATCTTTTCTTTCTTGCCCCAGAGCCTGGATCCTTCAGAGTTAGGAGAGAGGTAGGAGTGAGGGGAAATGGATGCTCTTACAGGGACATTGCAGGTACTCTCTTTGTTACAGATGTCTTCTTGATGGGCCACCATGGTCCCATGCAAGTTTCCAGAAGCCCTGAATGAATATCTAGGCTGACCTTCCATGACAGGAATCCACACCTGCTCTGATTGTTCATTCCACCCTACAGCACCGCTGAAGCGCAGGGTATGTGCACTCTCGTGGTCCCGGAGAAACTCCATGTTTTGCTTTACTAAACCATTAACATGCTCTTCTTTCTTTCATATCTTCTGACCCTACCTTGGCACATGGTTCTGCTCTACCACTTGCCTTCTGGGCCAACCAGCCTCTGAGGTCACCAGTCCCACCAAATGCATGTCACACTGTGCCAGCTGCCCTCTGGTTGCCTTGACTCTTGTCTCATGCAGGCTGTTTTTAGTTTTTATGTTCGTGGGGGTGATACACTACTCTGAGAATGGCAACCCAAGGGAGAAAGGGCTTACTTTAGCTCAACGCTCAGGTTATAGTATGTCACATCAAGGAAGTCCCAGAAGCAGGGGCTTGAAGCAGCTGACCGTATTGTATCCTCAGTCAGAAGAGCATGGTGGACTCTCGGTTAGCCTGCTTTCTCCTTTCATTCAGCCCAGGCCCCCAAGCCTAGGGAATAGAGTTACCCACCTTTTAAGTCTGGGTCTTCCCATATTAGTTAATGTAATGAAGAAAATTCCCACAGGCATGTCCCCAAATCCATCTCCTACATGATTCTCGATCAAGTTGACAATTGACACTAACCATCCTGAAAGGGCCAAGTGTTTCTGTTTTTCACTGTTGCAAAGACCTAGCCAGATGCAAGCCATTTCCAGGCTCTTGACATTGTGACTGTTGAACTGTTGGACTTCAGACCCAGGACAGATGTCTGAGGTGCCTTTTAACCAAGGTGGACCTGGTTCCAGGTTCCCCATTTACTACCTGTGCATGGTGTGGCTGGCATACCCTGACCTGTACCCTGAACTTTCCAGCCCAGGGGTGGGGGATTCCCCTCCCCCAGAGGATCACCTTGGTTCCCACACTCTCTTCTTTTCTTCTTTCTCTTTCTTTCTGTTTTTCTTCTCTCTCTCCTTTCTTTGTGTGTGCAATCTCCCTGCCCCAGTTTTTCTGTCTCCCCCCCCCCACACACACATGGCAACTTCCCTGGCTCCTTCCTGTTCCTTGGGACCAGTGAACCCTCTGAGAGCTGCTCCCAATAAACCTGCATTTAAATATTCTAACAACCTGAACTGGCTTGTTTTACTGGCAGAAAAATTGTCACCTGCAAAGTTTCTTCTTGAGAATTATGTAGCTGAGTTGAAAACCAAACTACTTAAAAAAAAAATCTCACAACGTGTTAGCTAAGTTTAGGATTTTGTGTTGGGCCATTTAAGGTTCCTAACCTTCTTGAACAATGCTCCTGGCTGCACTTCTTTCCTCTACCTTTGTTCCTGAGCTTGGAAGAGGGCATACAATTGCACCTTTTACTGAAATAACCCAATCTCTTTGAACCTATTCTCTATTGCTGGTTAATGAGAGCTGCTATTGGTTGCGTGTAAAATGCCCTTCATAGGCTCATGTGTTTGAATCCTTGGTCCCCTGTAGGGAATGTAAACTGTGCAACCAGAGAACCTGGCATGGAACAAGAGTGAGGTTGAGATGTGTCCAAACCCTGAAAATCTCAGTCTTGAGAACAGCAGGAGTAAGAATTCCTCCCTCCCTGTTCAGTGCCTGCATATCCTGGTACACATAGTCTTGTGACCCCAGCCTCAGAATTCTTGAGGCAGTCATGTTGCTTAGCACCTGGAATTCCTCTCCATGCAAATGAAGCATTCCCAGCACCTTAGCCCCAGCCAATAATTCTCAGTCACCAGAAAACCCCTACCTGCTTCTCAAGGTTTATATAGCACTTATTCCTCCCAATAAAGGGAGCTGTATCATTGGAAAAGCCGTGTTGCTAAAAAGGCTGTATGGGAGACAGCGATTCTCCCAACTCCCAAACACACATTCCCTGTTGAATTGGGATCCTGCAGACCCCACCCACCCAGCTAAGCTTCATTCTTTTGAGTCCAGCACCTGTAGGCATTGGTGCCTGGACGACCCAGAGGGAAGAAGCATATCCAGAGCTCTGGACCTACAGAGATGGGGATGGGCTTTGAGGTAGGTCTTATCTAGAGAACGTATGTCACGGACGCAGGACTGGAGGCTTCTTAACCAGCTCCACTTCCTGTTTGATTTAGGCAGTGTGGCCAGTAGGATTGAATTTTATCGCCATGAACTATAAGAAAAAAGTGTTCCCTTCCTCCTTTAAGTTGCTTCTTGTCAGTTTTTTTTTTTAAATTATAACATAGAAAAAAGTAAAAAAAAAAATGCTATGGTTATGGTTGCTAGTTTTTTTTCTGTTATGTTGCCCATCACTAGGTGTGTTAGAGGGAGCTAACTCCTTCCTGCACCATATAGACCCATTTGCCTTCAATTGGATTCTAGCAGGGGCTTTAATTGAGTTTTAGACACAAAAGGAAATGAAGTTGAACATTCTCCTCCTACATCTATGGTATACATAGAGCATGTATACCAGAGAGCGCTATAATTATTCATATTTTAAAGATGAAGATACAGTGGCCCACATAGGTCAGCAAGTTGCCACAAGATGTGCAGTAAGTTTGTGGAAGAGCCTTACTGTTTGTAATCTGTTGCTGAAATCCACAGTGTAGAGGAAGCAGTAGATTCGTAGGTAATGCTGATATGTCTAAGACTTTTATCTCTTTTGGAAACTTAAAAAGATCATATAAGCTTCAGGGATTTGACTTGGATACACCTCTCACAGGTCAAATGAACTCCAGGTAAGTGATGCTATCAATTATTCCTGAGGGCAGGAGCCCTCTGTTCCCCTGGTCTTGTGACTCCTCCCCTCCCCCAACTCCAGGAGGATGGGCCCAGAAGTTTCAAGTGTACACTCAAGATAAAGATTTTCCCTAACTCCTTAACTGCTGTTGGTTCCTAGTCTATATCTGTTCCCGTATATTTCCAGTTAGTCAACTGAAGATTGCAAACTGCTCCAAACGAGCCAGCCCTAGGTACGTCTGACAGAATTTCCAACCAACTGGAGGGCCCCCGAACTAAACTGCTCCAAAGCAACTATCCCCATGTGGTCCAGCATCACAGACTACGCCAAAGTGGCCTGCAGTTCTCTAGCTCCAGGTAGTTCTACAGAATCTGAGCCAAAGATATGTCCCTTAGCCTGTACTCTTCTTCTTGGCTCTGACCAACATTCCAGCCTTCCTGGGTCCCGACAATGGACTCCCAGTTTTGGCAGGAAGGCTGAACGTTAGATCTCAAAACAACAACAAAAACAAAACACTGGAATGTTAGATCTCAAAGAATCCCAAGACAAATGGCTAACTGAGGTGCCCATTTAGCATCTCTCAGCATCCGAGAGATGCTGTTACAAAGTCATCCTAGTTGGCATACCCTGTATCCTATCCTAAACCTACATATCCCTTCCATTCCCCCAGTTTATCTTCCCTATATAACCTAGCCATTTTGGCTATGTGGCTCTTGGTCTCTTGGCCCTTGGCTTCCTCTTGCCCCTCTCTTCCTTTCTTGCTTCGCTACCACCCTATGGTCCATTTTAGTCTGCTGGTGCAGTTCAATTTGGACTCTTCTAGATGCCTCTGGCTGTATTCTCCCTCATATCTTCAATAAAACCCTTTCCTCCACCATGTCTAGAGGCAGTAATTTCCTTATTATTCCATTCAAAAACAAATACTCAACTCTGTAGAACCTTTCTATTAATTTTTAAAAAAATAACTGTCATTTATGAGGCTAAACAAAAAGGAGAAATTCCATGAAACCTTGCTTTTTTTGTCTGTCAATTATGGTGGGTTTGCAGTGGTTTGGTTAATTTACCTCTTGTGAAAACCTGATCAAACTGACCATAATTGACAAACTCAAAGGCTCTGTTGAAGGTGGGAGATCCAAGTGTTAAAGCCTGTGCTGTTAGAGCTGACAAAAGAATTGTGATTAAAGGAGGTCCTAACTGGCATATCCTGTGTGGTGTCAGGCCCCTTACCATCTTCCACCTGCAGTCAAATGAATAATTACGCTCTCCTTTTCAAAATGCATTCACATCTGTGACCGTTTTCATGGACTCCTCTCAAAATTAATAGCCTATAGACTGTTTCCAAGTGGGGTTCCTAGTAAGGGGAGCAGGGGCTTTCTCTGGCATGAACTCAGTGTCAGGCTCTCTGATCACCCCCTTCTGAGGTTGGGGGTACAGCCTTGCCAGGCCACAGATGAAGACAGTGTAACCAGTCCTGATGAGACCTGATAGGCTAGGGTCAGATAAAAGGGGAGGAGGACCTACCTATTAGTGGATTAGGGGAGGGGCATAGAGAGAGAAGAGGGAGGGAGGGTGAGTTTGGGAGGAGATAAGGGAGGGGGCCAGAGCCGGGATACAAATTGAATAAATTTGTAATAAATGATAATAATAAAAAAAGAAAAAAAATAGTAACAGTCACTGCCAATACTACCAGCCCATCCTCACCTAAGAAAATGAAGATGCAGGAAGATGAAGGGATTCCTAACTTCCTGCAGCAGGGGAAGGAGTGGAAATCCTATCACTTTCCTTCAGAGTCCTTGGCTTGAGAGAGACTCTTCAAAAGGACCCTGTATTCAAAGGGACCTCACAAAAGCCCCTCTCTCTGGCTGAATGTGGAGCTGGAGGCGCTGCTGCATGCTGCCTCTGTAGGCAGAGGGGAAACCCTGTCCCCTGCTTGAGCTCTGCTTTTGTTGACTATGCTGGACTGTACTCTGGTACATGAATTCAATCTCTTGTATTCCTCAAGTTTTTACTTCCTGCCTTTTTTTTGGGGGGGGGGAGAAAGTGGAAGACAAATCAAGAGGTTGAAAATTGATAAGAAGAGTCTTGATCGTTTCTTATCTCTAGGGGACCACCTTTCTTATTTCCCTAAAGGTACCACCTCCTTTGTTCTCTTTCCTCTGTCTGTGAGTAATAACATCTGTTTGGGGTTCATTGATAACTATTTACTGAGCACTTAATATGCGCTCATTGTTTTGCTTGCACCTCCCCCCCCCATTCAACTTTTGCACCAGAGAAAGGATGGCCTTTTCAGAAAGGTCATCTGGTATATGTATCATACATTACCTAATATTTTTAACTCTGTGTAAAGGGGCATCTTGCTAGCAACAGCACTCCTGTTTCTGTGATGAAACACGGAAATAGAGAAGAGGATAAGAAAGTGATGTAAATGGCCCAGGTCAACTTTCCCACTCAGGCCAATGCCTAACAACCTTAATGTAAACACTGTGGCTCTTTGGAGTTCTTTAACCTAAGGGATTACAAGTGTTGGCTCTGTGTTCCCTGTTTACAGATGTCCACACAGAAGGTCAGGGAAATTCTCATCCTAGTCACATGGCTAACAAGTCACGGGGTTCAGTTAGAAACTGGGCAACTTTAACACCTGTGCCCTTAGCCAAAAACACCTCATAGAGCATTTTCTCACTGGAAACATCTGACATGGATTTTTGTACAAGTCAGAAGTTACAAAAGGTAGTTGTAACTTCCGTTCTTGATGGAAGGCAACAGAACATTGGAGCCTCTTGAACAGGTTTAACAACACATTTGTATCACTATGCTTAGTACCATCTGCTCTAAATCCCAGGTGTTAATATGAAGTCCATGGCCCAGCCACCTTGGCACCAGCTTGTTAGAAACACGATCTCAGGCCTTATGTGGGACCTGTTGAATCAGAAATGGAGGTTAGCAGGCTCTCGAACGCTCACCGGGCAAAGGCCGGTTTGAGCAGCGGTGGTCTGAAGCACTCTGCTCGTGTGATTCATCCTCACAACTAACATGTGAAGTAGGTGGTGCCGTCCTCCGCCTTACACAGATCCCATGAGGTCCAGAGAGATTAAAGGACTTCCTTCGGGCAAGGTCAAACAACTGGTATGTTCCTGACATGACCAGAGGACAGTTTGACTCCAGGATCCAGGCTCTCTACCCTAAGATATCCTTACAGAAAGTAAAGTCATTGCTACGCTGGGGGTGGGGTTAGGGGGGCTGCTCTCTTGGCCTGTTTGGGTGAAAGCTAGAACCTCAAGTTGCTGTTCAGCTCCTTTCTCTCTACCTAATCCTCCCCAGGCTCCTCCTACATTCAGGCAGGGCTGTTTATTTCAGTTAACTGTCTCTTTTTTTGTGGTTCATGGTGTGATTTTGCTCTCTCTTATGCCACCGTGAGCTCAGGGGTCATGTGGCTGTACCAATCAATAAAATGTACGGGAAAACGATGGGTAGTGTTTCCTCCGGAGCTGCAAAACAGTACATCCATCACTTCTGTCTTTTGCTATAGGGATCCTGGAAGGACTTAAAAGAGATAAAACCTTTGTAACCTGGGTTCCTTGAGTCCATACTGGACGCCCATCACAAGGAAGGAAAAAAAAAATCATTGTGCGTTTAAACTGTGGGGAGTTGTTTGTTACCCCGGCACAACATAGTTGGTCCTGGCTGCCTCCCTGACTCATCTTCTTTTTCTCCTGAGGCTGATTTACACTGCAGGAATGCCAGCCAGCAGCTCCGTGGGTGGGAAAAATGTACCTGCTTTTATGTGTTCAAGCTAATAGCCTCTTTTTCCTACCGCCTGTGAGAATTGTCTTCTCTCTCCTCCTTTCTTTCTCAGTGCCAAATTTATTTCTGACTTGTTTTCCTTGTTGGACCTCTACAACTTCTTATTTTCCAAGGCTATTTTTAGTGGCTCCATTCTACCCTGAAGGAAATAGTTCACATCTTGGTGCCCAGGGCTTTTTTAGAGGAAGAACAACACATATCAACAATTCTTTTAGTCACCATGTCATCTCCCTAAGAGGCTCAGGGAAGAACAAAATGTCTCCTTAAAATGACTTTGGGATGTTCGTCTGCAGCCTCCTCCCCACAAGGAGAGTTTTCAATATTTCCTTTCTTCCTTCCTTCCTTCCTTCCTTCCTTCCTTCCTTCCTTCCTTCCTTTCTTCCTTCTTTCCATTTGTAGGTTAGACTCATATCCTTTGAACCTAGTGACTGTTGAGCCTACCAAGTCAATCTTTGGAAACCGGGCTCAAAAAGAGGTTCCATATTCAAGTTTCCTGAATAAATTTATCTACAGGCATTTGGTAAGTCTTGGATTGCCTGTGTAGCCTACGCTCTGAGCTGTATATGATGTTTACTGTAGCTTATCCCATTGATCAAGAAGTTACAATTGATGAAAATAACTAAAACCATCTTTCTCTAGATGTTTTTAGTGACTATTTGTAATTACCCCAACTTGGAAACAAACAAAATATCCTTCAGTATGCGAATGGATAAGCAACTGTTTTGTGTATATTCTAACAAATCATTCAGTGATGAAAAGAAATAAGCTTTCAAGTCATGGGAAGATACAAATAACCTTAAATCCATATTACTGAGTTCAGGAAGCTAAGTGGGAAAGGATATAGACCGTATATGATTCTGACTATATGACATTCAGGAAAAGGCAAAATTATGAAAATAGTAAAGGATCAATGGTTTCCAGGGGTATGATGAAAGAGAAGAATGATTACATGGATTTTAGGAAATTTGGTAGGGCAATGAAACTATTTGGTGTGGTGCTATAATGGTAGGAAAATGTCACTATGTATTTATCAACACACACAGAATGTGCAACACAGGAGGGAACCTTAATGTAACCCATAAACCATGGGTGATCATGACATGGCAATACAGGCTCTTTGGTCATAAAACCTGGGCTGCTCTGGTGGGGAATGTGGGTAGTGGGAGACTGTGTGAGTTACAGGCAGGGTTTTAAGGAAATAATCCATTCTTTCTGTTTGATTTTAGTTTGGGGTCTAAAAAAGCCCTCCACATTCTCTTCTGTGTTTTTGGAAGAAATCTTGTCTCCTTGTGAGTGAGGGTAAGAGGAGAAAATGAGCACTCCAATTCTTTACCGACTAGCCCTTTGCCATTCAGTGTCTCCCATCTAACAGGGAGATGCCAATCAGGAGAAAACTAGGGTCAGTGTGTAGCTACAGTTGTGTGGGAAAGTGCTGAAGCTGTGGACCGGAATAATCAGGACAATCAGGGGCCCACTTACAGCAAGTTGTGACCTATTTCTTAGCCAGCAATTCACGGCTAGACTTCTCTGATCTGCCTTCAGGAGGGATGCCTGGGAATTTACCATGATAGAAGAAAGCTGCATCTGGAGAAGTCAGGTGGTGGGGCCGGATATGCCTCAGAAACAGCTAGAGGTGAGAAGTCTGAACAGACGCGGGGCAAAAAAGTCAAGGAATACGTGGAGTAGAAATGCTAGAGGCCCGGAATCCAGGCGAGCGGATGGAGGTGGAAGATCTGTGCAACAGATCTGCTTAGCAACTTCCTCTGGAGAGGGAGTCGGAGAGAGAGATCTGTGCTCTGCTGAAGACACAACTTACCTTGAGGCTGTGTTCTTCAGTGTAGTGTTTTTGGAGCAAGCTTCTTGGCGTTTGCCCAATCCTTTGGGGTCTGGCATGCAAGCAAAAAGAAGTTGGGGGCCGGGCAGAAGCGAGAAGTCCATGGTGTGGCTCAGGATGCCACAGGCTGAGCACTTGAACATGTAACAGGAAATAAAATCAGTTTCCCCAAGAAGTCAGCTGCTGAGTGGAGAATCTGTCCTCATGGGAAGGCAGAAACAAGGATGATTGAGACAGACAAGGATGCACAATAGTCCACGAAATTGTTCTACTACATTGTGCCCATTACCCCAAAGAAATGGTTTCCGCTTCCTCCTGTTCTGCTAGAATTTACTAGCCTTCTAAACCTTCCCTTTGGTACAGCTTGTGAATATTTTAAGAGAACATCTGTTGATACTTAACATGAATGAAAACAAAAGGATCGGCTTAGTTTGTGGATAGCCATGAAAACATAATCAGCAGAGCTTACATTGCACGGAAGAAGCAGTTATTTGTTTGGTTAGTGTTTACTGAGCAAATTAACTACAATAGTAATAGTTGTACTAACTATGAAAATAGCAACAACAATAATAACAAATATGATAATTGCTGCTGAGTCTCTCTGCCAAGGTCAAATGTTTGATGCTGTACAGATCTGGCCCAGGGAAAATTTTCTGGATTCTTCTGTAGTTTTCCAGGTTTATTTTCTCTCTGTCATAACCCACTGTGAGTACAGGATCACTGTGAGTATACACTGTAGTGTAAAAAAAAAAAAAACTTTAAATGTCACCAAGATGCCTACTTTAGGGGAGTGGCTCTTTGAACTATATTTGAATGGTATTATGAAAGTTTCATCTGTGACAATGGACTTTACAGTAGAGTCGGGGTGAGACTCAGGGTTAAGGATATTACTTGGGTAAAGACAGCCTGAAGACTTGTTATGAGTTCTCTGGTCATCCTTAAAAATAAAATCAATTAAATAAAAACATTTACAAACTGCACAGGACCATTAGATGCCAAAAGAAACTATTCCTATTCCAGGTGACAAAGGACAGATACTGATAGCAGTGGATGAAGAGGCCAAGCCCCAAGGAGGAATTATTAACAGTCTCCAAATGTAGGAAGCAGTAAGGTGTGGCTGTTGAGAAACAGCTGTTCTTTGCAGCCATTCAAGCCAGAAAACTAAGCACAAATGACAGCTGGATACAAAGTAAATGAACAGAGACACACAGTAATATGACACACAGGAGGCAGAGGGAATTGACTTTCATTCATGAAGTCCCTCCATGAACACTTGCTGAGTAACTATTACACATCAGATTCTTGGTAGGTGTTGGAAGTGTGCAAAGAAAAGCCTAGATATTTGGTTCGATTTGGCTCACAAAACCATTGGGACTGCTGGAATATATGTCCCTCAAGGGCTAAGTTAAACCTGCCGGGTCATTACCTCCCCACTGCCTTTCCTCCCCCTCTTAGTAGATGACTAATTGAGATGTATTGCATAAATGAGTGAATTTAGGTTCAACCAGTGGGGAAGACAAAGTCATCTGGTCAACCACAGATCCTGAAATCCAGCCCAAGGCTGATTTATTTCTTCCTGGACACTGGACAAGATCTGTCAGAGATCCACTTTCTGCTGAAGACTCCATTTCTCTGGAGGCCTGAGTCCCCGGTGTGCTGTTTTAAGAGAGAGCTAAGTGGTGACTGAGGAGCCAAGCCTCACAAGTCAGATGTGAATCTTCTCCGTCTCTCCAAGTTTTTGGGTTTGAGCACTCACATTTAATATCACATTGTCGCCAGTCTGCTCTTCCAAGTACACAGGCTGCTTATGCCTTTTTTGGAGCTCCATTGCCCAGATCTTACCCACTGGAGTCAAAACACTGTCTGGCATCCTGCAGGACAATTGCATATCCTCAAACAGCATGAGTCACCCCAAGAACCAGCTGGAAGGTTTCCATCTCCTGCCTGCCTCACTGGAAGGAGATGACTGAGCCATGGCAAGCTGGATTGCTCTTTACATTCAACCTGCCCATGAGTGATCATCCACTGGGTAGAGATGGCAGCTTTGTCTGTGTGACTCTCAGACCCTTGCTTTCATGTCTCAAGCTATTTTCCTTCTCCTTGAAGTCCACTGGATGATATCCATTCACAGACCTTGATGCTGGAAAAGCTCATTCTTTCCCATGGCTTTTTTTTTCTCTTCACATCCTAATAAACCTTTCTCATCTCATGTTTATCAAATGCAATCACAAAGGGACCACTTAATTAACAGGCTGCCATTGTGTAAAGGCTGATTTGGAAGCTTACAGCCATTGAAGGAACTTCACACTGTTCCAGACGACAGAAACAGTGGGGTGCACCATCTGGGAGGGAGCTTCTGAGGAAACAGATGCCAGTGTTCCCATGATTAAGAACCTAATATCATAACACCATAGTATGTTGTGCCATTTGGTTAAGAGATACAGTCCTCTGAGCCAGTCTTTTCACATCTCGCCAAATCCTGCAGCATCAAAATATTTGCTCTGGCAAAGAGCCCTAGTTTATTCTTCCCTTGTGTCTATTTCCCCCTATACAGCTTAGGTAGGGCTGGGCAGGTTGAAAGGGCTCAGCTAAAACTTGTTAATGCATTTGCTGTCTGTGAGTGTGGTCCTTACATGGTTGAAAGCCAGTAATGGGTGGATTCACAGCTCCAAGGTCTGTTTCAAGATGATCTTTGGCATAGGACTCTGAACTGTGGTTCAGAACAGAAATGCCAGCCTTGGCCTTCTCTCACCTTGCCTCTTTTCAACTTTTATCACCATCTTCTTCATCATTAGTTCATTTGACTGAGCTCCTGCTATGTGTGGGGCACAGAGGTAGGCTCTGTAGCAGGCTGTAAAAATGACAAGCTAAAAAAATTCACGCAATCCCCTTGAAACATAGCCACACCTGTTCAGCTTATTTGTACAAGAAATACCTATTCTTCATAGAAAAAATTAGAAAACTCATATGAACACCATGAGCGAGGGAAAAAAGTTATCTGATCTTCAGAGAGCTCCTGAGAGAGCAACTTTAATATTGTTTCTTTTGGTCTTTTCTCCTGCATCAGTTTTGCCCAGATTAGATACAGTTCCGTGTGGGTTGTGCACACTTCCAGGGGAACAGTTCCTTTGATGTTTCTCTCTAAGGTCAGTCTTAGTCTGTGTCTTCTTCGTTGGTGACTTCTTGCCCTTCTGGGGGAAACCTCTTTAACCCAGCTGGCTCCCTTAATCCTACTTTGTGTTAATTTGTAGTTCGACTAATCTCCTCTCCCTCAGGAGGAGCCTGGGGTTGTGTGGACTGTTCTGTGTTGCTTGATGGATCTTGATTTGGATCTCTGTTTCTTCCACTTAGCTAGCCAAAGATACAGCAAATTACTTAACTTTTCAGCACTTCAGATTTCTCCTCACTTGGATGAAGATTAGAACCTTGCAGAATTACTGTCTGGGTTAAACTAGGTGAGCTGCACAAACAGTAACTCAGAAAACTATGTCTCTCAGCTTCCTCTCTGCTTCTTTGCGTATTAGAGTGTGGTGACCAGTTCTGCCCTGGTTACACATACTTCAAGTTTCCTGTTGTTCTCCAGATATGACCCTCAGTCATTGCACAAGACTCCGAATGATTTTATGCCTCCTGTCCATTCTTACTTTGTACTAAGTTCATCTTTGTTCTCCATCACTGTGATACCAACTTCCTTCCTGCTAGGGATGTTGGCAGGCTTTCGTCCCTCTGCCTGCAGGCACCCTCCTTTGCTGTCCATGCCTACTTTGTCCTCAACCTTCTAACCCTGTCACAGTTGTCACATCGTTAATGAACCATCTCTGTGCTTTCCAGAATAGAGCAGTCCTCTGCTGCCTTGTCTCAGTACCCTGTCCCTATGCCCACAGGCACCCTCATAGCTGACATCAATTTATGCAGTTTTCACTAATTTTATCCTTTCTAAAATTATTTCACATGAGGAGGGACGCCAGGCTTGCTTTTACTCCCTGATGAATTTTTAGTAACTACAAGAGCACCTGGTACACAGTAGCTGCACCATAAATATTGTTGGTTAATAAGTGAATTGTTTCCCAATCACTGAGATCAGTGGATAGAAGCTGCCACGACTTTCTTCCCACCATCTTCGCTATGAACCACTTTATCCACACACTGAACTTTAAGTGAACAATATTCCCCAGCCTTTAAAAAGTCCAGAAAGTACTAGAACGAGTTCTAAACCATCCATGCCACCATCCCAGGTTTCTCCCTTTCTCTTTTTCAAGGAAAAAAAATGTATCAAACTGGGTCCAACCAAGCACACCTCCTTCACTCTGAAGCCTTGCCTGTTCTCCCATCAGTGTGATGTTCATCCTGTCCTTTGGGTATAAACAGTCCCCACTGCCCTCTCCCCTTGCAAACACAGCAGCCTGTGTGGGGAGCTGTTAGTGCACCTGAAGTCTCCCTCGTCCAAAGTTTAACTGTTGCAGCTCTGAGGAGAAAGATGCCCTGGCATTTGGAAGACAGGGAATACCACAGAGTCACACAGCACAACAAACCTAACATAAGAGGAACCACAGCTTTGTGTCTGCTTAGATGAGAAGCAACAGGGAACTGGGCAAGAGGCAGGCTTATTTATGGTTTCTTGGTGATGTAGTTTTCCAGGATACTACTCTTCCTAGGGATTGGTGGGGTTTGGTGAGTTTTCAAACTGGGAAGTGATCTCAGACCTATTACACTATGTGAAGTTCTCAGCAAGGCTTGCTGCAAGGGTTGGCCCTACGTTCTTGCTTGTTCCCACACTTCCTCCTGGGCCCTCACTGCAGCGCTTAAAATGCATGCTATTTTCCTCTTCAGACCATTTGTAGCCTCTGGTACATCTGGATTCACTCTCCCATCCGAGATGTTTCTTACCTCCTTTCCACCTGCCTAATTTTCCTCTTCCTAATTGATTTTCTGTCAGGTTGTCTCTTCAAAGTAACTGTCATCAGGAAGCCCTTCTTAATTGTATGGGTTACAGGCGATGAATACCAGTCTAGGAGGTATTGGATGTTCTTCATCTGAAATGTGTGGAACATGAGTGGTTTGAAGTTTTGAAGTTTTAGACTTTGAAATATTTGTATGGACTAGATGCAAAAAGGTTCAGGTTTTTTACAGTATTGTGGCTTTTAGGTTAAGGATGTTCAACCTGTACGATTTTTATGAGCAGTTTTCAGGTGAAAGGAACGGGGGCTTTTACCAGTTAAGAGACTCCAGTAAGGGTTTGACTATTAAATGCCCAAACAGGGTTAGGACAGCACTCTGACTTTTTGGATTTCAGTGGCTTTCTTGGCTAGCATTTGTTACAGGGATGACACATTAAAAAGGGTTAAGTATAGGGCCTGGAAAGATGACTAATCAGGAAGGTATCTCTATCTACATGGCAAGCATATAAAACTTATACGGTACAGAGCCTGTAACTCTATCATGGGGTTAGGGGTGACATGAAATACCAGAATGGCCAACAATTACAGCAAAATCAATAAACTTTGGCCCCAGTAAGACACTTCCTCAAAAAATATTTTGGAGAGAAACAGAAAAAGATGCCTGTCATGGACCTTTGGCCTCTTCACATTTTCCCACGTATGTACATATACCCATACTCATATTGTGTATCGATTTCCTCCAAGATAAGCATTTATTTTGGTAGGAAACTTAAGATACTGGGTGCTCCAAAGAGAGGTGAAACATTCCATCCTGTGGGGAGCCTTATTAAGTTCAGGAAGTAAATAACTTAAAGGACTCAGGAAGTCCCTAAAACTGAACAGATTTGCTAGGTCCCTCCCTCCCTAAACAAATATAAGCAATAATGATTTCTGAGAGACACCTACAGACAAGTTGAGCTGCCTAGAAAAGGCTCAGAGCAGCCAACCTTCCCAGAAGAAGCAAAGAACAGCAGAACTACTTATAAGTGGCTCAGACCACCCAAGTTACCAAACAAACAAACAACAACAACAACAACAAAAGACATTCTCCAACTTGTAGCTGCCTGCAAGTTGTGTGTGTGCTCCAGGCTTCCAGCTTTGGTGAGCTGTCACCCCTCCTATGGTGTCCTTTTCATGATACAGCTGTCTTTGAGTCATTTCTGTAATAACCCTTCACCCATATTCCTATACCTAACGCTAATACAACTTATTGCTTCACTGATGGTATATGAACTTTGTATGTTATTAGTTCCCTATCTGAGTGAATTGACTTTTTTTTCATGTCTCCTCATGGATGGTGTCACAAGACTAGTGTGCACACTTTCAAGTACCCTCACACGTATATTGTACAGACACGCACACACAAATAAAATGCAGCTAGAGAGAACTGGCTGCTCTCATAAAGGACTTGGATTTGCTTCCCAACACCCACATAGTGGCTCACAACCCTCTCTATCCCTAGTTTGAGGGTATCCAATGCCCTCTTCTGGGCTTCATGGGCCCCTTACACGCACATGGTACACATATATACAGACAAGCCAACACTCATACACATAAAAATCTTTAGAAATAAATAAAATAGTTAATTTTGGTCTGCAATGCCATTTCCTAAAGCTGCAGTTTTCATTTTTTATAAAAATAGGCACCTTTCTCAGAGATGCTTTGAATTTTCAACCTTGAACCTGTTTGCAAGAAATGATGTATCTGATAAACTTATTACCATCCCAGATTAGGGAACAGAGTGCTATTCAGAGGAAATTAGGCATATCTGTCTTTATTTATACTCCATGCTCATACTAGAACAATTAAAACTCATCAGAAAGAAAACATCTTGATTTCTTTATCTAGTAACTACCACTGCTAACACATTGATTTATGTCCTTTGAAATGTTTTCTGTCGGCAAATATATATGGGCTTTTTGCAAATAACTGATTTATCACATTATACAGAAATTTAACAATGTCTATCTCATAGGTAACTTCTGTACTGGAAAGATATCCACGAAAAGACGGTAAGTTACCATCCTGGCTGCTGCACCGCCTCTGGTCCACTTTCCAGCCCCCTTCTGTTTTCTCTTCCCATTCTCTTCCACATGGGTTGCAGGTCCTAACTGCAATCAAGAGGATCCACACTAGTGAGTTTGAGTTGCTGAGGTTTATTAGTAATACACCAAAAGTGCATTTTATATTTGCTTCTGTTAGAGCATTATTACTAAACAGTTTGTAAAATTATTGGGCAGGCTGAGTAAACAGTGTCTGGGCCAAGCAGTCCGGAAGATAGCTCTGCAAACTACAGCAGAGAACCAGGCCACCAAAGGAGCTGCAGAGAGAGGAAACCACTGTCATGGCAAAACAAAGAAAAACAAAACCAAACAGAGCAAAACCTAAACCTATCCCTACCACACACACAGAACAGAACAAAACAAAAACCCTCGATGCCTACCTTTGTGTGAAATTCTGAAAGCCCCATTGGCTGAAGTAAGACAAATGGAAAAAATTTAGACTCAAGGAGCATGGACGTTGATTTCACGTTTTCATGGGAAGAGCTGTGAAGCCTCAGGAAAGGGCGAGGAACCAGGAGAGGGTGAAGGCTCCAGGCCAGTTTCACCTTCTATAGTATGAGGAAGAGCAAGGCAGGAGGGAGCTGAGTTGAATTTGAAGGCTGGCTTGCAGCTCTGTAGGTGATCTAATGACAGGCGGCCACCTGTGGGGAGGTAATTCAGCATGCACAAACATCCAAGGGCTTATCTGGAGTTAACCAGTGTTTACAGCACTAAGTATAAGATGAGAGCAGCAGCTGAGGTAAGTGGGGAGCCGCACCATGACGGGTCTCATCAACACAGCTAGAAAAAGGATACACTTTCTTTGGACTGTACTCACAGAACAGTTCTGATATCACATGCATGAGTTTTGTCCACTTTCAGTAGTTTTCCAGCTCTCTGGACGCTGTCCTATAGCTTAATTACAATCCTAAACACGTGGTGATGAAAAAAATCCAGAGGATAAGGCTTCAGTGTCCCATTTCAGACCCTAGTCACAAGTTCCATGGCAGCACCTGTACTGATCATTCCTGCATGAGTAAGGAATTCCCACCATCTGCTGCTTTGGTTTTATAAGTGCCTGACATCCAGAACTAACCATTATCTGGGGACACACAAATGGTAGAGATGCAAAGGGCAAGGCCCAGAACGGGGTGTTGCATGATGCTTCCATGTCCTATGTAGGTGTGTTATATAATAATGCAAGACTCTTCATGCATTCACCAGTCTGCAAGCTCTGTGAACTTCTAGTTTTATGGAGGTTTTAATAACATTGGGATGATTGATCAAACAATTGGCCATTTGGAGATTGAACTCACTATCCCTGGAAATTAGAAGCTCGGGTTGAAAGGACTTTTCCTTTAATCCCATGGCTGGTTCCTCTGGCAACCAGTTCCAAATGACACTCTGGAAATTCCAAGCATTTTAGGAGCTTTGTGTAAGGCATCAATAATGAAGACAAATATGTACTACAATATCATAACTAAGGAGCTGAGATTGTATCCTAGTTAGTGGTGATGCTGAAGGAGGGACTTTATAAACCTTGAGAAATTAACATCTGCATTTGAAAGAATTCTCTGTGGACAGCTTTCAGAACAAATGAGGAGTCAGGACTGAAGGGCAACAGGGATGGGCATGTTAGAAACAATGGTGGTACTAGGCACCAGCAGTAAGGCATGGAGATGTGAGTTTATTTCCCAGATACTGAAATGGGATAGGATGTGCTAGCTGATCAGATGTAAGAATGAGAGGAAAGCAGTCAAGGATGTTACCATGTCATGCTACCATGACTAATGGTATGGATGGTGGTTTGTCACCAAATGGAGGAGCCTCTACGAGAAAGATGAGTCAAGATTTGAGTGATCTGAGGTTGGTGTGTAAGATAGTTTGAATAATGGCCCCTCAAATAGCCACATCTATTACTTTATTTGTCAAATGAGACTTTGCAGATATGATTACTGGTTTTGAATAGGGAGATGAGTCTGGAGTATTTGGGTGGAACCAAGGGAAACACCAGGGTCCTTGCAAAAGGGAAGGAGGAGGGCCACAGGAGATGTGACAATAGAAATCAAAGTTGGACTGACTCAGCCACAACACAGGCTACCCTAGAAAGTCAGAATGGAAATAAGGAAATGATTCTTCTAAGAAACCTCCAAAGAAGATGTAGTTTTGTGGGAATCTTAATTTCATCCCACTGAGACTAACTTATGCCCTTCAACTTGTATTGTTTTAAGCTAATGAGTGTGTGATGTGTTCTAGAGGCAAATTAAAAACTAATTCTAGAGGGTTGTGGGAAACCCACTAGGGATGCACCTAAGCTGAGGACAAACACCCAGGCTGGAGAGTCAGACACTAATGTGACTGGCTAATGGCCTTGGATTTCCCAGGAAGACGGTCTGGACTCAGAGGATTTGATGAAGAAAGTGCCTTTGAGGGTAAGCATGGAATAAGACCTGAGACCTGAAGAATTAAATGGAAAAACAAAGTCTGGTATTTGGATGCCTAAAGGTAAGGAATCAAAATGGAGGGCTTCCCTGACCACTATCAGTCAGGTGACTACATACCCATTCAGTCTAGCCAGCAAACCCAGCAACCCTGAAGGATGAGAATAGAGCAGTCTCACCACTGAGCAGGAGGAGCTCAATGCAGGGAGAGAGCAGTGGAAGGTGGGGACACAAAGGTGAAAAGGTAGATGGGTCTCTTAGACCATTGGTTTTGTTGGGGAGAAAGATTGGACATTAGTTGGGAAAGACTGAGAGATGAAGAGAGGCAATTTCCTTTTTAGGATGAGAGAGTAAGGAAGGTGAAAAGTTTGATTATGGCTATGAATATGTTGAAGGGCTGTCTGGGATGAGGACATAGGAAAAGTTTATGGGCAAAGTCAGGTATCTGGAGAGTCCATTGGGCCAAGGACCCAAAGTAAGGCACCTAGGTCAGGATCAGCCTTAGATGGGAAGGTGATAATCCTTCCTTCAGGTATGAATGAAGGCACCACTGATTGGAGGATGAGGGGATAGGAAGCTGTGCTAGAAGAGGTCAAAATGGAGGACAACACTTCATGTATTAGTTAAAATGTTTAGACACTTCACAGTAATGTCTTCTGCTCCCATGTGTGTCCAGAGGTCATTGTTGGGTGTCTCCTTCAATCACTTCCCTCCCTCATCTTTCAAAGATTTATCATTATTATTTATTCATGTATGTGTGTGCATGCTTGAGTGTGTCCATGCATGTGGGTGCATGTGCCACCAATGGCCAGAAGAAGGCACTGGAGTTAGCAGGTGTGGGTGCTGGTGACCCAAGTCCAGTCCCATGGAAGAGCAGCAAGCCCACTTGACTGTGGAGCCATCTCTCCGACCCCTCTCTCTTATTTTTTTAAAATAGTCTTTTACACTGAGCATGGCATTTAAAGACTGGCTATGATGGATGGCCTGCAATCCTCCAGTCTCTGCCCCAGTGCTGGGGCTGAAGCACACACCAGGCGCTTTAGATGACTTGTTGGGGAGGGGAGGACTGAACTCAGATCCTCACGTGTACTTATGCAGCAAGAATCTTACCAACTGAGCCAACTCCCTAAGTTAGGAAAATTCCTTTTTGAGTCATGGTAGTAAACTGTGACATTTTCACTCTTAGTACAAGAATATAGAAGTTGAAGTAAAGATACCCTCTACCCATCATAACAACATAAAATGCAGGAACTGCCATACTGGGATAGATCCATGGTCTATATCAACACAGGCTGACAGTCTCCTGCCAACAGAGATCCCATGGGATGGGCACTCAGACAGCAGAGACATGCCGTACCCTTCCTTGATCTTGGTTAATAGACAAAGAAACCATTTCCTCCATGACGTCAACGATAAAGGTTAGGTATATCCCAGCACCCATTTATGGTTCCATCGTGAATAAATATACCCAATCCCTCTCCTACTGCCTCCACTATTCCCCATGGGGTTATGTGTTTCATTAGCTCATTTCCCACCATGTGACACATTTAAAAAACTATTTCTAGCTTACTGTGAGGTCCAATGAGTGCCCATTTATCCCAGGAGGTATCAAACCTAATAATGCAAATGAAGTCCTTCCAGCACACCATAAACCCTCGTGCACCAGACAGTTCAGAAAGGTGAACAGTGATGGAGATGAAGGAAACACTGATGTTTTGGTCCTCCATGTCATTGTTCTCCTGTGGCAGGAGGGTTCACTGAGGAAGGGCCCCTTCCTGCTAAGGTTCACAAAAGAGATCAGAGAAGAAACCAGTAGTCAGAGGAGAGCAAGTCACAGAAAAGCTTGAAGTATGGGCTTGTGTCCTAGCCTTCTGTGGCTTTCCAAACATGTGAGGAAATTAACTTAAAGGAGGAAAGATTGATTTTCAGGCATTTCAGTCCAAGGTTGGCCAGACTCATTTCTCTTTCTCTTTCTATTTATTTATTTATACAATTTATTCGTTGTATATCCCAATTGTAGTCCCCTCCCTCAACTCCTCCTAGTTCTACTCTTCCTTCCTTCCCCTAGTTCACTGAAAGGGGGAGTTCTCAAGGAGGGGACAGGAGCCCCACAAAGAGACCAACAAAGCTAAAACATATGAGCCCAGGGAGTCCTGTGGAGACTGATGCACCAACCAAGGACCATGCATGGAGAGGACCTAGACCCCCTGCTCAGATGTAGCCAATGAGCAGCTCAGTCTCCATGAGGGTTCCTAAGTAAGGGGAGCAGGGGCTGTCTATGACCTGAACTAGGTTGCCTGCTCTTTGATCACCTCCCCCTGGTGATGTGGCCTTGCCAGGCTTCAGAGGAAGAAGGCCGGACCCATTTCTGTGTGTGTGGGATCATGTAGCATAGGGAACATCCTGACAGGGAACCTGGGCTGGAGAAAAGCTGCCCATCTCCTGGTGGAACAGAGGGAAGCCCAGAGGTGGGGTGGGAGGGGGAGAGAGAAGGGAAGGAGCTGAGGGAGAGAGGCAAGGAGAGGGTATGAGAACAAAGGAGGAGAGAGCAGCTGAAACAAGATATACCCTGCGAAGACCTGGCCCCCAAGGGTCTGTTTCCTCCAACTAGGCCCTCAGCCCCTCAAGTTTCTACCTCCTCCACTAATGCTACCAGCTGCCACCAAGTAGATGGCCTCTGGGAGACATCTCAGATCTGAACTGTAACAGGGCTGGGAAGGCCAGGATAAAGCAGTGCCGAGGCTCAGACTCTCCTGAGCCCCTGTAACGCAGCCACTCTCAGACTGTACAGGTAGCCTGCTTCTCTTTCCTAAGATGAAGTCTGAACCCAACTCAGGCTGCCCTGGGGCCAAGCCACCTGACACAGACCCTTTGGGCCCAGTGCTTGAAAGCATCCATTTTTTATTTATTTTACCCTTGTGATGGATATAGCCCCCAAGTGGTCTTATGCTTACTAAGCTGTTTCCCAGCCAAAGCTAGCCAGAGAATGTTAATTATCTCCTTCCATTTATTTTTCCCCCTCCGCGATGAATTATTGACTTCCAGGGCACGCAATCTTTAACTGTGAGGTATTCCAGAATGAGCAGGTTATCAAAAATGTGCAGAGGGAGAGAATTTTGGTTCGGCCCTGGGAGGCTGAGGTGGGAAAATTTATCCTTATTTATTTACATGGAAATAGAATGAGCTTTTGGCCAGCTTGTTAATGGGTTCTTAAAGAGAAACAGGCTTCCTGTGGCCTGCTTAGAAGGGCTGGTGGTCCTCCCTGCCACATAAAACACCAAACCAAGAAGGCAGGAACTCCATACTAGATTCTTCTCGTTTGTGTGTGTGTGTGTGTGTGTGTGTGTGTGTGTGTGTGTATATGTGTGTGTGTGTGTGAGAGAGAGAGAGAGAGAGTAGTAGTAGGCAGTGTTTCTGCTCCCAGAAAGTTGCATTTTCTCTGCTCTCATTTATGTAATGGGCCTTTGATGATGCATTTAGTCTTGCTCTGATCTCAGTTTTTCTACCAATCAAATGGGGATATGCATTTTCTGCCCAAACCAACACAACGAATCCTGAAGATGAGATTAAGAAGTTGGCTTTTCAGGGTGCGATTTTATTTTGTGTTTCTGAAGAGCACATGTGATTTTCCAGAAAGCAAGAGACAGGTCCTAATCATATTTAAAAATAAGCCTTAGCGTTTCCTAAGTGCTTGGCCAATTATTCCAAATAGCATTCATTCCAGAGACTGCTGGGGGGGGGGGGTAGGGATGGTGAGTCACATGATGGATGTCTTAGATGGTGGAGCAACCAAAGACGTCTCATGCCACCACCGAGCAGAGAACAAATCACTTCAGATCTCTCTCGTACAGCCACTGGTGTCCAAAGGAGATGCCTGAAGGCCTGTCTGGGTTCCTTCTGCAGTGTTTCTGCTGAGAGCCTCCTGTATGCCAGGTACTGGGCTAGGAGCTGCTTAGATACACAGTGATGGATGAAGGGAGGGAAATGCTAAACTAAAACATAAATAAATATGCAGTTACCATGTCAGGTGCTACACAGTCTTATAAGGAAGATCAAGTAAGGAAGTATGAGTTAGAGTAAGGGGGTCAACACGGGTCTCTCTGATGTGGTTCTGTATTAACTGAGCTCACTGGTAGGGAGGGTCTTTATGGAGGGGACAGTGTGTGGGTCCTGAGCAGGACTGTGAACTGTGCTGGGAGACTGAGACCTGGGGTGGATTTGAATGTCAGCAGAGAAGGAGGGTGGTGTCAGGTAAAGCTAGTCAGGCTTAGGTTTGAGCTCCAGCTCATCTGTATCGGCGTAGGCAGGTCACCTCTCCCCTCTGAGTTCCATGCTCTGTGTACGGCAACAAAGAACCGATAGCTCAAGAGTCAGATGAAGTTTAAAATTCACAACAGTTTAGGAGTCTTTTCTAAGCTGTCCCCTGTTAGCTTCCTGTCCCTATTTCATATTTGTCTTTTTCTGCCTTCCTCAGTCCCAGCGGCTGGTTCCTGCTGTCCTCAGACTGGTGAGGCGAATCCCACTTCTAGACTGTGATCCACAGTCACTTGCTGCTCAAGGCCAAGTCTTATTCCTCAGTGCTTTTGGGTCATCATTAAAATATTGTATTCCTTTCCTGACCAATTGGCTTGAAATTACCACGCCAGTGAACTCCAGACATCTGTCCCTAGTCCCTGCTTTATTTTCTCAGCAGTACTTAGCACAGTTAGTGTCCTTTCTCTTTCAGTTACTGACTTTATGTATTGCCTACTCTCCACACAAAGAGAAGGGCTTCATGAGGCCATAGTGTTCGTCCATTTTGTTCACCCTATGTATCCCTAACATCTAGGGAAAGGGCCTGGCATCTAGTAGGAACTCAACAAATGATACTGAAAACTTGGATATGACCGTGTATATGAAATTCTTCACGTAGAGTTTGTGTTCTCCTTTCAGCTTCTTTTTCTTCCTATTCTGAAAGGTGTGTCCCATTAGACTGTGGATGATAAATTCTTCTCATCTGTCTGGATCTCTCCAAGTCCTGATACTCCTGCTAGCCCAGTCTCTTCCAGGTTCTACTTTCTCCATAAATCCATCTCTGACTCTCTACCTTGGGACCTTCAAGATCTCTTCCCTTTCTCATTATCTCTAATTCTTCTAGTCCCTACATCTTCTGTAGCCCTTATTATTTGGACAGTAAGCAGAACTCTGTATAACCTTTTGAAATGTTATAGCCAAAACTTAGAACTCAGGGCTCCTAACATTTTAGAATGAGGCACAAACTTAGTGATCCTTTAACTGAAGGATCTGTGTGCCAATTCACAGATGAAGTGGCCCTGATATGATGTGAGCCTTAACACAGCTTGAATTCTGAAGCTCCTATGATAAATATTTTTGTGCTAAAGCAATGAATGAATAAATTACATAGCCAATTTAAAGTTGGGCATGAAACAGAGTTAAAAATAATGATATATTATTTCTTGAAGATTTTGGAGAGGAGGGACATAAGTGTGGAGGTACTTCTCGGTACCTGAATAAAGATTCCCAAGGAGCTTAGACTGAACCTCTCTGTGAGAGTCTCTCTGGACTGTGGATGAAGGGTGAGGATGGGGTATGTGGCAGTTACTTTTGACTTTGTGGCAAATCAGCTCTTCATGGCAGTAGTGAGGGCTGGGTCATGGTTCATTCTATATCCTGTCATCTAAGATCTACTGAAACAGACCCACCAGAAGTTCTGACTATCATTAGGAACCCCTTATTTAGAGGGCAGAATTCTCTTCCTGGCTTGCAAATGACTGCTTATGGGAAATGTTTTTTTTCCCCCTCTTAGCAATGGCACGTACTGTCAAATTCATTTAGTCCTCTGCCAATGTGCTCCCAAGGGGAATGTTGTACTGACAAACAGCTCTGCCTATGTGCCGGGCTCCAGTGGCTTCTAGCACCTGGGGGTCTGATATCCTGTGAGGCTATATGCCATCACTCCACCAGAGAACATCTTAATTTAGCATAAGGTGTGACTGCCATGGGCCAACGCTGCTAAGGGCAAGAAGCTGTCGGGTGCACATGGCAAATTGCACACACAGAGATGTTCAACCTCTGTGTCTCGCTTCCTTTGTCCCTACTGTACTTTTGAAGTGTTCTTCGCACTGATTCTGTATCGTTGTCATCAGCATCACCAGCATCATCACCACCAGCGAGATTAAGCCCCATCAGATCATTTGCAATTATCCTTTAATAGATGCAATTTTCTGAGCAGAGAATCCCTAATCAACAAAATGTTCTTGGTCCTCCAGCAGCCTTCATAGGGTTTGTTTGCTTGCTTGTTTGTGGTTTTAGGAGGGAAGATGTCTCCATTCTGTCAAAGAATCAAAGAAGTAGCCACAGTCCTGGAAATGATGACCCCAAGTTGGCAGGTGCAGTCATGGCATATGGGGGGGAGCTGGTATAGATATTTAGGGAAAGAACCTGGGCTGGGGATAAATAGCCCGAGATATCTCACGTAGGGAGTGTGATTTAATTTGCAAATTCAATGAAGTATATAAGTCATTTATGACCCTGGGTGTGAAATGCATGTGGGGCGGGGCATGTGCAGCACAGTAATCTTGGAGGTAAGAACATTGTGGAATCATTTCACTCCCGCTTTTACGTGGTTTCCAAGGATCAGACTCAAGTCAGCAGGTTTTGCTGCAGGTGTTTTAAGTGCCAAGGTATCTTGTCAGTATGAGTTTCTGATTTTAATTTGTGGCCTCCTATCAGAGTCCTCAGTACCTCTTCTCCCCTGGGTTCTGGTCAATGAAACCGTCAAGTTGGACCTGTATTATTTTATCTATTTTATTTTATAAAACTACGGTGGGAATCCAGTGAGTTAACTGTTGCGAAAGACTTGGCAGGATTAATAAAAGGTTGTAGTGTCGAATGTTATTTGCAAAGCATGCTATGTGTTATAGTAAGATACTGTAGTGAAATGAGATGGACTTTAAATGCTACGGACTCATAAGTGGCAGAAATCATACAATTTGTTTATACATGACAGAAACTGAATCCACAGTGTGGTAAGCAAGAAAAGGGACCTGCTGGGAATATATAACTGCTGAATTCAAAATCAGATTTTGCTTCTGGCACAACTGAATTCAACATATGATTCTATCAGGTTCCTGCCTCTGGACTCGGCACTCCACTCCTCCATGCTGTAGCTCCATTCCTAGAATGACATACTGGCAAAGTAGCTGGGCCCAAGTATAAGCCTCACAGGAAAGCGCAGAACATCTTTCTTCCTGGTCTTGCAAGCAATGCCCCCCAATACCAGGATCTGAGCTTGATTCCTTTGTGTGAGTCAGATGCTTATTCTGAAATAAACACTGGGGCCAAGGAACAGAGCTGGTTCTGCGTGGGTCAAAACACAGGTTTTGGAGTATGACATAGAGAGCCGTAACAGATCAATACAAGAAAATTAAATAGTGTATTTAAGTATCCACCAGGATGACTCTTTGAAGGTCAGAATGAACTCTTTGGAAAAAAACAAAAAACAAAAAACAGAATCTAAGTCAGTCTTGACTATCAGAAGAGAGTTGTCTGTTTGAGTTAAGTGCTGTTTTCTCTTAATGCTCTCAGCTCTGATAATGTGCTCTTATTTCATGGATATGTGTATATATTACACCATATGATTTTCTGGCAGGGACCCAAACTCGCCATCACTTTCTTTTCTTGACAGGAATGATCATGGCTGTAATGAATACCTTCATTTTCCCTCCATCACTGTAATTCACAGTGCTCATTTGGCAATTAACCACTCAGTGACGATGATGGAGTTTGCATTTTTTATTTGTATTGTTTTGACTCTCATAATTAGAAAACCCCTTTAATGAGTTTGCGGCTTGTCTTCTACCCAGATAGTAAATTCCTTAAAGGCAGAGACTATATTTCATGCTTATTTGACTGGTATTGTGTAATCAAAAAATATTTGTTGGTTTTCTTTAAATTAAATATTCTAATTAAACATCCCTCCTCAGAGCTACAAATGCTAATTTTAATAAAGGAAATGTAAATTCCAGTAGGACTTCAGGCAAGGCAACCTGCTTTGGCATCAGAAACAGCCATGCAAGCTCGTTGGGTGGTTGTAAAATGGGGGTGTAACTATGCAAATACTCCTGACAAAGGTGGCAAAATCATGTCACGAGAGCTAATTTTCCAACACCAGGCACAGCCCAGCAGTCATACCACTGTTTTCTACAGATCTGAAAGTGGCTTTGGAATGAATGTGTCTTGGTGCTGCACCATAAGAGGGCATCGCTGGCTGTTGAAGCAGCTGTCCCGAGAATGAGGTCCACTTCCTCTCTGCATTACCATCTTTTACCTTGGGTGGCTGCCTTCTTTGGACCAATGGGAGCTTCTGGGTACAGGAGGGGAACTAGAAGTGGTGAGAAGAATACTGAGTCAATGCAGCAAGTTGGCAAGACAGGATGGTGACAGGTGAGTTGATGTTTAACTCCCCCTCTTTTTTTTTTTCTGCTCTGCGCTCCCCACCCCACAGAGTCTATACAGCCCAGGCTGACACTGAACACATTGTATAGCCGAAGGTGACTTGGACCTGCTGATTGTCCTGTCTTCATCAGGTCTTACTCACCCCACTTTGCTGCACACTTGTACCCCATTATCTAACCTCAGGTAGTAAGAGACAAGTGTACAGTGGCATCAGATCCTCTCTGATGCATATGTGTGTGATAAGATACACTACTTCATGAGAGTGTGACTTAAAAAACTCACTGGCTGTTAACTGTTTTGACGTAGAATGGTAAAGGTACCGAAGTAGTAAGGTAAATGAATGGCTTGTGATTAAGGAATACCATTTCATGAACAGAGATGTGTCAAAGGTGAAAGTGAAAAGAATGAAAAGCTACCACATTTTTAGAGTCCCGAGTGTCATATTGAAGGAATTTGAACTTGGGCTGTGGATATTTGGAAGCCGATCACATCATTAACTGGGAAAGGGATGAATTGGAATCTTGTTTGCCTTAGTTACAGTGGAGAGAATGGCCAGTAGGAGTTCCAAGATGAGAGAGCAGGAGCTAGGTAGAAAGAAGCCACCACCTTGGTGTTAAGCAGAGAGGAGGATGTGAAGTAGGACAGTGACCATGATGTGGAAGAGGGGACAAGGTACAGAGGCATTAAGCCCTGGAGATACCTGAAGATGAAGGGTGGTGCAGGAATCAGTGAAATCCTTGTCACTTCTGGGCTTAGTGGTAGACAGTGTAACAGAGGAAACATGTAAGACAGGAGTTGTTTGGCTTAAGGTATGCTAAAGTTCAGACTATTGTGTAAAAGCAAGTGGAGATGACCAGGCCCATCCATTGCATGCACTACAGGCAAGATGACATTAACATTGGATATTATGGAGTCAGCATAAAGGAAACAGAATGTGGATTAAGTCTCAGAGAGTGAGAAAGAAGCCAGTAATAAATCCTTAGGAATACCAAAATGTACAGCCCAGATGAAAATAGGAGATCCTTCATGGAGACAGAAGAAGAGTATTTATTGAGTGGAAAAAAAAGATGGAATTCTGTTTTGAGGACACTGAGGATTTCAAGAGAGAAGAAAGTGCCACTGAGATTAAAAATGGAAGTATAAGAGGATTGGGTTGTCAGATATAATGTGTTAAAATATAGTTAAATTTGAACTTCAGATAAAATCAATTATCTATCATCTATCTATGTATCTTCTATCAGTCATCTATTATCCACTGTCTGTCTGTCTGTCTGTCTATCTATCTATCTATCTATCTATCTATCCATCACCTATCTATCTCTACCCATCTTTTCCAAACATTGAATATAACTGGATTCTTGCACTTTATCTGCCAGCAAGTTGCCCAGACACTTACTAGCAATCCTTGACTTTGGACATGAGTCTCTATGCCAGAGCAGCAACATGGAAAGAACCTGGAGATCTGTGGATGGACACAAGAACATATGTGGAAGAAGTGATATGTGTAAGAGAATTAATGTGGTAGAATATTTTGGTGTCAAAGGAAAGTGAGAAATGAGAAAGTAACAGGAGAAGACGAGACCAAGGAAGACCTTTTTTTTTTTTTTTTTTTTTGTTTTAGAAAATGGGAAAGACTTATGTTGATAGTGACAGGAGAAAGAAGTGCAGTTTAGATGTATCTGACAGGCAGCTCAGTCTCCATATGCATTCCCAAGTAAGAGGAGCAGGGGCTGCCTATGTCATGAACTCAGTTGCCCGCCCTTTGAACACTTGCCTCTGGTGATGTGGCCTTACCAGGCCACAGAGGAAGAGGATCCAGGCAGTCTTGATGAGACTTGATAAGCTAGGGGCAGATGACAGGGGAGGGGAACCCTAGGGAAAGGAGATAAGGAGGAAAAGGGAGGGAGGGTGCCACAATTGGGGTATACAATGAATAAATTGTAAAAATAAATAATTAAAGTAAATATTATAAAAAGGCAGTACAGAGATGAATAAAGAAAGCAAGAAAAGATATCTACTTTTTGATATGGAACTCAAAAGAAAGGTTAGGAAAAGAGCTGAGGTTTCTATCTGAGCCAGAAGAAAATGCAATTTCCTCAGGAAGTTTGAGGCAGAGAGAAGATGAAGTTGAGGTTTAGGACAATGTGAAATGCAGGAAGGAAGCTCACAGAGTTTGTGTATAATGGCTGTTCTTGTTTTGAGATCCAGGCGGAGCCGTCAGTTGTTGATTGCTAAGTGTCAATGGGTCCTGGGACATTGAGGTTGAGGGATATGGCAGAAAGGACATATGGAGAGAAGTAAGTGTAAAGGCACAAGTTTGAAAAAGTGATCTCAGTAGCCTCAGTCAGAGACTAAAGCAGATGGCCATGAACAGGTGGCAGTGCACGATGGGAAAAGGACATCACGTTTCGAAGCAGAAATGCCTATGCGTAGATCGTTCCTATTTGTGTTCATTATGTTTTACTAGTGTAATGTGTAACAACCAACTGCTAAGCCCCAATAGCTTCTAAATACATATCCTATAACTTTCTCATATGATATGATGTTGGTTGCAGGAATTTGTAGTTATTCTTCAGGCAGTAGATACAGCTCAGCCTGTTGCTTATTTCAGTATGAGGTAAGGGGAACAGAGATTTGAGGTCATGCCTCATCATGGCAGAGGATGATAATATGAGAATCCAAGTTGAACTACAGACTTACGTTTTTCCTTTCTATTTCTTTCTTTCCTTCCTTCTTTCTTCCTTCCTTCCTTCTTTTTTTCTTCCTTCCTCCCCTCCACCCACTTCTTTCTTTAGTTTTTTGAGACCTCAAACTTGGAGATCTGCCTGTCTCTGTCTCCTGAGTACTGGGATTAAAGGCATGTGCTACCACTGCCTTTAATCAGATTTATGTTTTAAGCCACTGTTTAGATGTGTCCCTTGCTGTGTCTGCACATGTTCAAATGGCCAAACTTAACATCTATAGGGAATAAAAATTCACTCCATCACAGGGAGATAAGAGTAAGTTTTACAAATAACCACAGGATCTGCAACATCAGGTAAAGAATGTGAAACTTTGGGCAGGTTACTTTAGCTCATTGTACTTTAGGCTTACATGCATGTATGTGTATATATATGTATAAGTATTACATATATAATACATGCATCTCTCTCTATCTATCTCTTTATCTATACACAGAGTTCATGTATAATGGACTCTTTTGCCTTAAGATCCAAGGAGGTCAATCAGTTAATGGTAGTTGAGTACCTCTGGGACATTGAAGCTGACGTATAGCATTAAAGTAGGAGGGAAACTGTGAGAGGAAGAAGTCTAAAGGAAGATGGAGGCTTAAGAGAATAATGGGGGAAGAGAGACAAAATATCTGTTTTTTTTCTCATAAGTGAATCTCGATTTATATGTATAGATATTCCCCCACAGAGAGAGAGAGAGAGAGAGAGGGAGGGAGGGAGGGAGAGAGAGAGGAACACAGTTTGGGAGGAGAGCAGCAGGAAGCACAGAAGATCAAATATGAGCAAGGCGCAATGATGGCACACATGTACTAAGATGTCATAATGAAACTTATTATTTTTGTGCTAACTCAAAAATTAATCTAAAATATTAAACAGAATATCCAAGGAATAAATAATTCATTGGTTTTAAATTACATGCCACTCTGAGGAGCTTGGTGGAATCCCGTTTTATCCTGCTCCAACTGCTTAAGGTGGGGATCAGCTCTCTCTCCAGGACATCCATGCCTGATAAGTACTGGCCCGTAAGTCCCTTGGTAGCTGTCTCTGTCATCAGCTCAATATATGAGGTATCTCTGAGCTTGTGCACAAGTAATCCTTATTGTACTCAATAATGGCTTGACAGTACAAGGAGAGTGATGTTGGGAATTCAGCTATGCCAAGAAAAAAAAATCATAAAGGGCTTAGCTTGAGTACCATCTGCCATCACAAGAGGGAAAAGGGTGTGTGGAACATGATAAAATATTTTAAGGTGGAGAGACAACATTCACTGAATTTTATTATCCTTTATTGATGTAATTGCTCTATTGTGACATGGTTAATATCAACCTCTTGCTGTGTCCAGTTGGTAAATTAAATTTACATCATGGATACATATGTATAGGGAAAACATGGTATCTGAAGGCTCTGGTACTATTTGCAGTTCCAGACTTGGCTATTTTGGGTTTAAGAGAATGGTGCAAGATGGCTTTCCCTACGGGCTAAAACCACATAATTCCACGACCACAGGAGTTAAGGTGAACTTTCTCCTCCACATTGTACTTCTGTCCAATGCCTAAATGACCTGTCGGATTCTTTGTTGTCCCAAACCCCATCTTTAAAAGTCTTACTCTAAAAAAATCAAACAGTTCCTTACCCCCAAGGACCATCTGACTTCAGAAGAAATGACAAGTTCATCAGCAGCTTCATTTATCTTGCATTTCTTTGACCCAGCTAAGTACCTGGGGCCTAGAGAAGACTGGCTTGAATCAACCCAAGGAATCCATAGAAACCAAATTGCCTCAGTACTTCACCCTGCCAATTAGCAGCACTGTTTAAGTCTGTAGAAAGAGTGATGCATTGCAGGGAAGGGTCAAGCCATTCATTTTCACATCACCTGGAGGAGTTTAGCCACCTTGAATAATGAACTAAGCTGGTGCGATGTGAGCTCTGACAGTGAGGAAGAAGAAAGCTGGAGAGGAGGTAGCAAAAATGCCCCCAGCATCCCAGGTGTCACTCACTGTCTTATAAATGTGCGAACGCCCGAGAACAGTGTCTGGCAGATCCCCATAGACCGCCTGCCATATGCCACTGGCTTCTTCACAGAGTGCAGGACAATGGAGGCATGCTGAACAATGTTCAGGTGACCCATTATATTAATTAGGGCTGTGGCTGGGAGAGACAGACCTCACACCTAAGGGCTTACACGAGACAGTATGCGTACTTGCAAACAAGCAGTCTTCTGCAAAATCAGAATGGTGGGCATTTCTGATGTGGTAGGTTAATATAGGATGATTTATTTGGTGGTATACTTGTATCTTTCTATTTTGCCAATGCTGTGCATGTCTTATACACATGTGTGCACGCACATGGTGGCCTGAAGTTGATGTCAAGTTGCTTTCCTGATCACCCTTCACTTTATGTTATTGAGGCAAGGCACCTCTCTGGACCTGGAGCTTTCTGATTCTGCCTGTTGTTGCTAGATTTCTTGCAGCTGGATCACCTGTCTCTGCCTTTTGAGTACTGGGATTTCAGTTGACTGCGGTGCCTGACTGTAATGTGGATGCTGGTGATCTAAAATCTGGTTCTTTTCCCTTGCACAACAAGTACTTTCTCCACTGAACCATCTTGACACCTTGCTCTATCTATCCTCCATCATCTGTCTATCTATCTATCTATCTATCTATCTATCTATCTATCTATCTATCTATCTATCTGTCATCTATTTATCTAATCTCTCAGGGTACATGAGTTTGCAAATGCATGTGTGTGCACACAGAGGCCTGAGAACAGCCTTGGGTGTTGTTCCTCTGGTGCTGTCCACCTTGTTTTGTGAGGCGTGTCTCTCACTCACTGCTGGGCTATGCAACACATGGGCTGATCTGGCTGACTATAAGACCCGGGGGTCCTCTTGTACTGTTGTAGTAAGTGTACCTCACCATCTCTGGCTTTTTCACATGGTTTCTGGGGATCGGGGTCATGCTGCAAACCACACCCTGGTATGATGAGCAAAGTCCAAGACCTAGCCCAGGTTTACGAGGAAAGAGACTTAGATACAGGAAGATTATTACATGGAGAGAAAAAAAAGCTGACAACAAAATCATGACATCTTTTCTTCCACCTTTACCTAAAGTTCTCTTCATTCTGAGAATAATAATTTTCATCTCCCCATCAACAATCTGGGTCCATGCAGCAAAGTCATCTCTGATAAACATTCCTCTGAGAGCATTTGTACACTTTAAACTCTCCAGTGCTTTAACTGCATTTAGCATGAAACTCAAACCTGGTCAACTTGGTAGGTCCTTCTTTCCTCTCCATGTCTAGCCTTGACCAGTATCCTCTCTGATGCATTCCAGCTAAAATCATCTCTGCTCACACTGGCTAGTTTTTGCTACAGTTTTTATAGTGTCATTTCCTGCTCTGGGCCATGCATTCCTCAGAGGAAAGACTGAACCCTTTCTAGGATCTGAGACCGCTTCTTCCTCATCCCTATCACCCCATGCTCTGTTTCATTATCCAGTTTTCAAAGTTAGGATTGTCATCTGAATATGTTTTTTCTACGGTTTTGTTATCTCTGGAAGAGTGTGAGCACTGATGGTAGAGCCTAGCTCATGTGCACGCTCATGTGTTACATTTATGCTAAATCAATGTTGCAGTTCTCTGATTACTCATAAAGGGGGGATATTACTGTAAGCTCAAAAAATTCTTCATTAAAGAGAGGAATTGGCTGGCACAGGGAAAAAAAGAACATTTGGGTTGTGGGCTTCCGGTTGAAATCATGGTAGAGTTGAGGTGAGGAAGGGTGTGAGGAAGTGTGTGTGTGTGTGTGTCGGGGGTGGGGGTCAGTGTGATGTTAGTTCTGTCTCTCAGAGGTTGATGTCAGGTGTGTTTTTCAATCTCATATTTTTCAATCTTCAGTATATTTTATCTTGTTTTTTTTTTTTTTTTGTTTGTTTGTTTTTTGAGCTAGGGTCTCTCACTGCACCTGGCCTCTGCTAATTTGGCTGTGAGGCTCTTTGTCCATCAAACCTCCGAGATACTACTGTCCCCACCTCCCCAGAGGCTTCTTTACAGATTAGCCTCAGGTCTTCTCGCTTGCACAGCAAACACTTTACTGACTGAGCTGCCTTCCTAGCCCACAATTCTTCTTCTTAATCATTGGCAAATGGTGTCTACTTCTGAGTCCCAGACGACCACAGACAGACCAGGTTTTTTTTAAGGAACCACGACCCAGGTCATAGTCCAAAATATTCTGGTGATAACTTCATCAAAATAAAACATGTGACTCTTTCATAGTCCAAAAGTTGTTCCCCAGATGAAGGGAATGGAACTGAGGATAAAGTCTGGACCTTCCAAGGCACACTGTGAGATCTACTCTGAACATGGAGAACAGAACTGCTGAATATTGAGGCCAGAAGCCTGGGGTGAGAAATGGAGCCAAATCTGGAATAATGCTGGATTCCTAGGACCTTTGAAGAGCAACTTTTTGTCCCATTATTTACAGTGAATACATAGGAGGCAACTAACAATTGGTGATTTCTAAGAAGTCAAACCAATGTTCCAATGCTATTGTGGGCATGAATTTGAGTTTCATGGTGTCTGAAGTTTACATGTTCTTGTGTCTCAGGACAAAGAATTGGATCAATGACATGTGGTTGGAAATAAAAAATAGATAGCTTATTAAGGTGTGGCCTAGGCATCAGGGAAAGTCCTACACTGTGAAAGAACTAGAGTCTTGAGACTCAGGAGCCTTTAAAGGTCGTTTACATAGTGCCTGTCTCCCCCAAATGTGTATAACACAGGCTCTTCTTGAGGGTGCTCCATTTCTTCCTTGTATATTGCGCAGGTGCAGAAGGGCTTCCAGTCTTCCTCTGCCAACTGGCTTTTTTCAAATGTTAATCTCGATGTAGCTTTCTCCTGTCCCAACCCTCCTGTCACAGTACATATATCATCTCCCTAAATATATCATTTTTTTTTCTTGGAAGCGAATCCAAGAATGGCCTGTGATCCAAGATCAACAAATAGAGGACACCACTGGAGACCCAGAAGACATCTAGAGAAAGGCCATGTCGGGTAACTCTGATCCTTGGAGGAATGGTGTAAGGCAATCAATCAAATGTGGCAGAGACAGAAAATTTGGGTGAGCAGTCAGCGTTCTGAGGGAGAATCAACTCTGCTGCTCTTGCAGATGACCTTGGAGATAAGAGAAATCACACAGACTTTAAGGAGCGAGGCCTAGGCTTGAATTTTTTCATGACAAGAACCTGACCACATTGTCACACGGTTTCCTAGGTCAAAAGATGAATGGGTGAGATGCTCAACAGGGATGAAGGTCATGAGCTCCAATGGTCAGGAGGCTTCTCCTGCCTGCTCTCACCTGGCACGCAGAGCATAAACAGGGAAGATTTTCAGGATCTTTCTTAAGATGCTAAATCCATTCTTTCTTGACAAATCTTGTATAGAAGTCCGGATGTTTAAACTATGATAGGCTTTGTTTACTCTTTAGATTAAAAAGTTTGATAGTCACCCATTACCGAATTACCATATTGAGGCCATTTAGATGTGCCAGTGGGCCAGTGCTCTGTTGAGATTTCTGTTGTCTAGCTACCTAGCTCTTGTTCCATATTTCCCATTGCAGCCCCTGCTCAGGTGGCTCCAGAGGAGTTGTCTGTTTCCACCCCAGTCCAGAGTGGGACTAGGAGATAGTAGCCAGCCCTTGAAGCTGGAAGGTTATTGGCCTTCCGTGAGGGCCATCATAGAACCTCATGGAAGTGCCAGCACCAGCAGGGCTGAAGACACAGTTCCATTCTGTTATCCACAGCAGCCTGAGGAGTGCCCTTAATCTTTTATGTAGGTAAAATTGAGAATCCTTGACTTTGACATGGAAAAGAATTTTGGGATAAGACAGCTTAAAGTAGAGCTGGAATTTATTAAAAACACGGAAGGAAAGAGGCTGTTGAGTCAGCTTAGTTAGCAAGGCATTTGCTGCGTAGGCATGAGAACTTGTGTTGACCTCGGCCTTCTGTGGGTTTATGTACCCTCAATCCCACTCATACAGCATACATAGGAAGAGAGGAGAGAGGAGAGGAGAGAGAAAGACAGAGAGAGAGAGTTAGAGGGAAAAGAGAGTAATAAAAGAAGAATGAAATGAAGAACAAACGACACCTAGGGAAATAAAAGCACATTGGCAGCGTGAGCATGGCCTCCTAAGAGAAGAGGCATACTCATTGTCTTTGCATTAGCTACATGTACTGTTCTGGTGGCTCTCAAGTTACATCTCAAAGAGTTTCCAGGCAAGTACCTCCTCCTTTGTAATAAACAAGATTACAAACTGGCTCCTGAGGTGCCTTAGATAGGGCATTTCTTTGACAAGGTAAAACCGGGAACACCTATGGTTAAATTAAGACCTGTGAAGAGAGGTGGTTTCCAGTGAGAGTCCCAGAAAGCAGGAAAGAAAGGCCTTAAGCAAAGATGCTGAGATTCCTGATCCTCAGCTGGGAAAGGCCTTCACATAGACTGTGAGGTGAGGAGCTCCTTCTTCTTCTCATGGCGGCAGCATTTCCTGTCTTTCCATTCTGTCTTAGAAGCGGTCATCCCTCCAGCCTTACTCCCAGACATGTGTGTATGCAATATGCCTTTGGCATTAGGAGCCATTTTGGTTTGGAATTCCGTCTTCTATACTGAAAATTTATCCTATTAGGCCAATATTAAAAAATTGTGACTCAGATAAGCATTTGGAAGTAATGCTAGTTTTGAAGTACTTTGTCATTTAACATCAGGCAAGATAGCAGGAGGCTTTTTCTAGGACTTACAAACACACATGAAAGTGTTGGGGAAGTTAGTCTAGATGTTGGACTTAAAAGGTTGAAAAATGGGGTGCAGCACATGTGGAGGTGTGTCCCATAGTGGAACATTTAAAGTGATTTATATGTATTTTCAAGCAAAATTTGAGGTATATTTTTAGGATCTCTGAGATCCTTTAGATCCCTTTGGTTCTCAGGATGCAGTTGAAAACTATTAATAGAGAAAAACAGGAAGCATTCTAGAACATTCTAGTGCTTTGGCATTTGACTCTTGCTGCCACAACAAAACATTGGTTCTACAATGATCTTGCCTATTATTACCAGGATCCAATCGGCATCCTTAAATAAAATCTGTCAAAATATTCTTCTCCAGTGGAAAAGGGTGGACAGAGCATGGCCAGGAGAAAGAAACTGAGTCCTTCTCTTTCCCTCCCCAACACTAGTGTTCTGAAAAGGTCTGACTTTTTTTTAACCAAATATAGCTGCTGAGAAGTATCTGCAGGAACAGAAGCAAAACCCTAAAAGTTATTTGTTGTAGAAGCAGAATTTTTCCTTTTCCTCCTTTTAAAGATAGAAAGTATTAACAAACCACTCACACCCATGATTAAAAAAAAATGAAACTACTTTCTCCTTGAGTCAAATGAGAGGGCTGCTTACAGATACTAGAACTAAGCCTAAAATCAGGGCAGTTCCTGGTACTGACCCAGAGTATGAGTTCACAGAGGGTAAGAACAGTGCTGGCCACTTTGGAAAGTAATATAGTTAAGCGCTATCCCTTCCCCCAGTGGAGGAACTCTTTGTAAGCCTGTAATAATAATAATAATAAAAAGTAGGAGTGAAGGAGTCTAGTATTACTTTGCTGACTTCTAGATATCTTCCATTCAAAAGATTAGAGGTCTAAAATATCCAGGAATATATGCATCTCTAGATGATGTTACTTTCAAAAGGGAGATGGAGATGTTTGGCTCTCTCTTTCTTCAGGGACCCCGAGACGGTAGAGATGGAAGGGGTTTTCAGTCTAATCCAGCTTCCTCGGGCCACAGTGTTTAATCTCTTAATTTAATCTAGTTTAATTCTAGCTAGAAGATCTTCTTTGCAGTGATGGAACAGGCTTTTCTTCTGAACTGAAATCTATGGTGAAGGTCCAGGCTCATTATGTCAGAATGTATGGATTGCTTCCACTGCCAGAGACAGACAACTGAGTTGGGTAAATCTAATGGCCACTATGTGTATGGGGTAGTGGATAGGACTCTATCCTGAAAGGGTCCGGAGCTTCAGGGGATTGTAGAGGATGGGAATGGTGGTAGCACAATTCTATCCCAGTAGCCACTTGGCAGGCTGGCAAGATAACTCAGTAGGTGAGGGCACTTTACTGTCAAGGGTGGAAGGAGAGAATGGACCACTTCACGGGTGGGCTATGATGTTTTTACATATATGTAAAAACACGGAAAATAAAATAAATGAATAAATAAATAAATATTAAAAAGACAGACACAAAAAGCCAAGTCAGGTGTCAAGGTGTTCCCAAGAACGTCAGAATACAAGAGAACTGCAAGTTCTGCATGACTTACACGGCATGTTTGGGCCTGAAAGGTTGTGTTTACTTGAGAGCAAGAGACACCCAGACCTGCTCTGGACACTGAATAACATGAGTCCGTGTGAGAGCGAAGATGATTCTGCGCAAGTTAGCAATGGGGACGTGTGGGGGACCTGGAAAGGTGGTAGAAGAGTTGGGACGGTGGGCTCCTTTAAACTCCTGACTGACTGTCTGAACTCAGCCTGCCCCCAAGAGAGGATCTCACATGGAAGAGAAAGTGATTGGTGTAGAGTGAATATAAAGCATGATACTGACAAAGGAAATGATTAAAAGAATCCCATCCAGCTAAAAGTTGTGGGGGTGGTACAGAGATGAGTAAGGAAATATCTCAGAAGCCAAGCCAGTCAGAAAGCAAGAAATGTTCATGGTGGGGGCTGGGTAGGTATGAATCCTGTAGTTCATAGAAATGAGAATAAACTTCAAGGGATGACAGCGGGTACCGAAACAAAGTTATTTCCATTCAAGTCCAAGTTACTTTGATGGGACCCATTGTGGGCTTTCAGATAGCCTAGGAGTTCTGTTTCTTGAGCTGGCAGTGTGACTACTGTGGTATATGTCTTATTGTGCTATAAAACAGTTTGATGATATTTCCTATGTCTGTGTTTTGTTTTACTACAGACAAGTAATAAGTAATAAGAGGAATGAGTGTTAAGCAGACCTTGGTTTTCAGCTAACACTTAATACTCATAATTCAATGTAATTCTAGCTAACCTCTATCAGCCATGCAGCTCATTCAACTTCTGAGTTCTTCATTACAGTGGAGAGAAGCTTTTAGCTTAGAGTCCAGGAGCTTGCTTCCTTTGCTACCTGTATAAAGGGGTGAATAACTGATTCTCCTTGATCCTGTTTCTTCATCTGTTAAATGGTGGAGTAGACTCGCTCAAGGTTGTTGGAGTGAAGTCTGTATGAAAAGCCCTTAGCAAAGTTTCAAGCTTATGGTCTGGGCTTAATAATTGGAAACTAGTGTTACATACCCCTGTGGTCAATGATGTTATTGTTATTTTATTTTTTCTTTTGTTTGAAATGGTTTCTTTTCTCATACAATATAACCTTATTATATTTTCTCCTCCCTCTAACCCTCCCAGGTCCTTTCCACCTCTTCTCCTCTCCATATTTACTCCATTTCTGTCTTTCCTTAGAAAAGAACAGGGTTCCAAGAGGTAAAAACCAAACATGACAAAATAAAATATAATAAGATGAAGGAAAAACTATCATATCATAGTTGGACACAGCAACCCAACAGAAGGAATAGAGGCCCAAGTGCAGGCACAAGGGTCAGAGATCCACACATTATCATAGTCAGGAGTCCCATAAGCATACTAAGCTAATAGCTATAACATACAAGAGGGGGACCTGGTGTAGACCCTGGCAGGCCCTGTTCTTGCTGTTTCAGTCTGCTCTGTGAGCTCATATGTACCTTCCTAGTTGATTCAGAGGGCCTTGTTCTCCTGGTGTCCTCTATCACATCTAGCTCTTGCAGTCTTTCTGCCTCCTCTTCTCTGGGATTCCCTGAACTCACAGGGGAGGGATTTGATGAAGACAACCTACTTAGAGCTATGTGTTCCAAGGACTCTCTCTCTCCGAGTAATGTCCTTCTGCGTGTCTCTGCATCTGTTCCTGTCAATTGCAGGAGGAAGCTTCTTTGATGATGACTGAATAAGACACTGATCTACTAGTATAGTAGTGTCCAGTTTTAGCATAGGTCTCTGGGATATCAAGTCTCTGGTTCTTGGTTACATAAGCAGTGTCAAGTGTGAGTTCTTTCTTGTGGAGTGCATCTTAGGTCATATCAGAGATTGGTCAGCTACTCCCACGAGTTCTGTGCCACCATTGCTCTAGCCTATTTGGTCGGCAGGAAGGATTATAAGGCAAAGGTTTTATAGTTGGGTTGATGTTCATGTTTTTCTTTTAGTAGCCCGCAAAGTACCTTCCCACACCAAAGAGGCTAGAATGTAGGGGTGAGGGTTCCATGTAGGCATCAAGTTGACCTCTCCATGTTCAGTGAGTTGGGTGGGTGATGACTTAACAACTGGGCCATACTGTCAGTTTGCAGAGAACAACCTCTTATTAGAGTGTACAGCCTGGGTTGTTTGGGGATATGCATGGGATCCCCTTAGCTGACAACTTGGTTGAATATAACCTACTCCTGCCACTGGAAGCCTTGCCTGGCTACAAGAAATGTGCAGCTGATGCTCTATATCCCCCACTACAAGGAGTCTTTCTTAGGGTCGCCTTCATAGATTCCAGAAAGTTTCCAGTGCACTAGATTTGCCTACCCCTTCCCCAATGTCCCCTGCAATTTCAGTTGTCTTCCCTAACACTATCTCCCTCTCATCTTCCCCCACATACCTGATACCCCTGTTCCTGTCCCCTCTGCCTCTAGTTCATCCATAAAACCTATTCTGTTTCCTCCCTCCCAAGAAACATCTTTATCTACCCTACTTGTTTACATAACCTCTCTAGGCCAATGGATTGTAGTTTGGGTATCATTTACTTAAAGGCTAATATCCCCTTGTAAGTAAGTACATACCATATTTATCTTTATGGGTCTAGGTTACCTCACTCAGGATGATTTTTTTCTAGTTTTATCCATTTGCCTGGAAATTTCATGATGCCATTTTTTTTTTAAACATCTGAGTAATACTCCATTGTGTAAATGTGCCATATTTTCTTTATTCATTCTTCTGTTGAGGGACATCTAGGCTGTTTGCAGTTTCTAACTATTGTGAATAAAGCCACAATGAACATAGCTGAGCAAGTCTCCTTGTGGTAGGATGGAGCATCCATTCGGTATATGCTGAAGAGTGATATAGTTGGGTCTTGAGGTAGATGTGTTCCCAACATTCTGAGGAACTGCCATATTGGTTTCCACAGTGGCTGTACAAATTTGCACTCCTACCAGCAATGGAGAAATGTTCCATTTGCTCCATATTCAACAGCATGGATTGCCACTTCTGTTATTGATCTTAGCCACTCTGACAGGTATAAGATGGAATCTCAAGTAGCTTTGATTTGCATTTCCCTGATTGCTAAAGATAGTGAACATTTCTTTTAAGTGTTTCTCAGCCATTAGTGATTCCTATTTGAGAGTTCTCTGTTTAGATCTGTTCCCCTCTTTTTAAACTTGATTATTTGTTTGATTTTTTTTTCTTATATCTAGGTTTTAAAAAATTTTTTAGTTTTGTATATATTTTGGATATTAGCCCACTATTGGATGTAGAGTTGGTAAAGATCTTTTTCTATTCCATAGGCTGGCTGCATCTTTGTCAGAGTGACCGTGTCCATTTCCTTACAGAAGCTTTTCAGTTTCATGAGGTTCCATTTATTAATAGTTAATCTCATTGCCTCAGCTGTTGGTGTTCTGTTCAGGAAGTTGCTCCTGGGCCAATGCATTCAAGTCTATTCCCCATTTTCTCTTCTGTCAGTTTCAGTGTATCCTGTTTTGTGTTGAGGCCTTTGATACATTTAGACTTGAGTTTTGTGCAGAGTGGGAGATCTGGATCTATCTACATTCTTCAACATGCAGATATCCAGTTTGACCTGAACCATATGTTGAAGATGCTGTCTTTTTTTCCTGTTACTTTATTTATTTTTATTATTATTTTTATTAATTACAGTTTATTCGCTTTTATCCCCCCTGTAGCTCCCTCCCTCCCTCCTTCCCTCCCAACCCCACTCTTCTTCCCTCTTCCCCATCCATATCCCTCCCCCAGTCCACTGATAAGAGAGGTCCTCCTTCCCTTCTCTCTGATCCTAGTCTATCAGATCTCATCAGGAGTGGCTGCATTGTCATCTTCTGTGGCCTGGTAAGGCTGCTCCCCCCTCAGGAGGAGGCAATCAAAGAGCAGACCAATCAGATTATGTCAGAGACAGTCCCTGTCCCCATTACTATGGAACCCACTTGGACCCTGAACTGTCATGGTCTACCTCTGTGCAGGGGTTCTAAGCCATCTCCATGAGTGGTCCTTGGCTGGAGTATTGCTCTCAGAAAAGACCCCTGTGCCCAGACTTTTTAGATCTGTTGCTTTCCTTGTGGAGCTCCTGCCCTCTCTAGGTCTTACTATCTCCCACTTCTTTCAAAGATTCCCTGCACTCTGTCCAAAGTTTGGCTCTGAGTCTCAGCATCTGCCTGAATACCCTGCAGGGTAGAGCCTTTCAGAGGCCCTCTGTGGTAGGCTCCTGTAAAGAAATGTTCAATGTCCTTTGGAAATGCAAATCAAAACGACCCTGAGATTTCACCTTACACCCATCAGAATGGCTAAGATGAATAACTCAAAGGACAACACATGCTGGAGAGGATGTGGACAAAGGGGAACCCTCCTCCACTGCTGGTGGGAATGTAAACTTGTACAACCACTTTGGAAATCAACCTGGCGCTTTCTCAGACAGTTAGGAATAGTGCTTCCTCAAGATCCAGCCATACCACTCCTAGGCATATATCCAAAGGACGCTCAAGTATACAACAAGGACATCTGCTCAACCATGTTTGTAGCAGCTTTATTTGTAATAGCCAGAAACTGGAAACAGCTTAGATGCCCCTCATTTGAGGAATGGACACAGAAATTGTGGTACATCTACACAATGGAATATTACTCAGTGATAAAAAACAAGAAACGCATGAGATTTGCAGGTAAATGTTGGGAACTGGACAAGATCATCTTGAGTGAGCTGTCCCAGAAGCAGAAATACACACAGGGTGTATATTCACTCACGAGTGGATATTAGACATTTATTAGAGGATAAACATACTAAAATCTGTACACCTAAGGGAGCTAATCAAGAAGAAGGACTCTGGCTAAGATGTTCAATCCCCATTCAGAAAGGCAAAAAGGATGGACATTGGAGGAGGGAGAAAACAGGGAACAGGACAGGAGCCTGTCCTTTTTTCTTTTTTCTTTTCTTTTTTTTAAAGTGTGTATTTCTGGCTTCTGTATAAAGAAAAATAAGGGGTCCATATGTATTTGGACCTATTTCTATGTCTTCAATTTGATTCTGTTTATCAACATGTCTGTTTTTATGCCAACACAATGTGATTTTTATTACGATAGCTCTGTAGTACAGCTTGAAATCAGAGATGGTGATATCTCCCGAAGTTCTTTTATTGTTCAAGACTGTTTAAGGTATCCTGGATATTTTTTCTATATAAAGCTGAGAATTGTCCTTTCAAAGTATGTGAAGAATTGTGTTGAAATTTTGATGAGGATTGCATTGACTCTGTAGATTGTTTTTGTTAAGATGGCCATTTTTTAAAAAAATATGTTGAATGTATTGATCCATAGCATAGGAGATATTTCTATCTTCTAATAGCTTTTTCAATTTCTTACTTTAAATACTTGACATTTTTTTTCCCTAAATACTTTTTTTTTTTCAATGCAGTTTATTCAGGAACCTTGGACAATCCTCGGACCCTGGGGAAAGCCAGCCCACAGCTTAAATAGCCTCTGGGTAGCCAACCCAGGCGTGCCACGTGGGCAATGCAGATAGGTCCACATACATGGAAGCAAGCCAGATCCTCGGCCTTAGCCAAATGTGGAGTTGTTCGTGACAGAGAGCACTCACCATCGGGAAGGTAGAAGGCGGAAACCAGCTCCATCTTTAAGGCATAGCATTCCGCAGCTCTCTACAGTTCCCCCTTTTTGTTTTAGACGCATCAGGCAAGAGTAGAGGTCTGATCTCTGATATTAGAAATAAATTGGGACTTTGTACCGATGTTCATTTAGGTGTCATCCATCCAAAGAGCATCAGACCCGTCTGATACCTTTTTCTCAGAGCCGGGACCTGGGGCATCAACCCGCATGCAATCAGACATGCTCTTCTCTGGGTCGAAAGCGGCTGACCCTGAGTGCAGTGCTTAGCCTCGCATCCTGAGCATAACATTTTAGCTTTAGCTTTTTATGGTATCCAACCATGCTTGGGGAGAATGTCCTGCTTCAATGGCTGTAAAGGCCTGAATGATCATGGCTGCATCACACTGTTGTGAGACTCTAATCTTGCATATATACCACAGGCAAACCAAGGAGACCAACACCAGAAGGCCTGCTAACACTCCCATGCCTGCCCATTCCTTCAGATGATTCATGGCTGCAGCAATCCATGTTGATAATCCTGTGGCTAGTCCTGTGTCCACTCTGGTAGAATTTACTGTGACAATGGCCACTCTCAGCTGCTCCATCGTAGTATCGAATTCTCCAGTCCAATTACCTAAAATATAGCTCGACAATTGTTTAGACAGATTTGCAGCACAGGAAAAATTCTCATGTTGTATGCTAGTGACACAAAGTCCAGCATACTTTCATTGACAGCCAGGTTGAGCGATTTGCCATAGGGTATCAATTTGCTCCTGCAAGAGGTCAATCCTCTGATTGAACACCATCAAGCTTCCTTTTAGTTGAGCATTAATTCCTTTTTGTACAACTAAGGCATGAGCTACATTGGCTAAATGATTATTCAGGGTCTGAGCAGTCTGCCCAGTATGACTCATGGCTAATGCCCTGGTGGTAGCTCCAACAGCCGCCAATGAGATGGTAGTAACAATGGTGGCTGTAGTTCCAAGATCCTTTTTCTGTCTGAAGAGAGTCATAGCGTGAGGGGCATCAATGGGCACAATGGAATATTACTCAGCAATGAAAAATAAGGAAATCATGAAATTTGCAGGTAAATGGTGGGATCTGGAAAGGATCATCCTGAGTGAGTTGTCCCAGAAGCAAAAAGACACACATGGTATATACTCACTCATATAGACATACAACATAGGACAAACCCACTAAAACCTGTACATCTAAAGAAACTAAGCAAGAGAGAGGACCCTAACTAAAATGTCCAATCCCCATCCGGAAAGGCAAAGAGGATGGACATCAGAAGAAGAAGAAAACAGGAAACAACCTAGGAACCTGCCACAGAGGGCCTCTGAAAACCTCTGCCCTACAGACTATCAAAGCAGATGCTGAGCCTGATGGGCAACTGTTGGGCAGGTGAACGGAATTTTAGGTAAGAACTGGGAAATAGTAAGAGCTGGAGAGGACAGGGTCTCCACAAGGAGAGCAACAGAACAAGAAAATTTGAACACAGGGAACTTCCCAGAGACTCATACTCCAACCAAGGACTATTCATGGAGATAACCCAGAACCCCTGCACAGATGTAGCCCAGGGCAGTTCAGAGTCCAATTGGGTTACATAGTAATGTGAAGAGGGACTGCCTCTGACATAATCTGATTGGCCTGCTCTTTGATCACCTCCCTCTGGGGGGGAGCAGCCTTACCAGGCCATAGTAGAGGACAATGCAGCCACTTTTGATGTGAACTGACAGACTAAGATCAGAAAGGAGAGGAGAACCTCCCCTATTAGTGGACTTGGGGAGTGGCATGCAAGCAGAGGGAGGAGGGAGGGTGGGATTGGGAGGGGAGGAGGGAGGGGCTTATGGGGGGATACAAAATGAATAAAGTGTAATTGATGAAAAATTTAAAAAAAAGGGAAAAAATAATTTAAGAACCTTAAATGACTTTCAAAATTGGAGGAAAATACTTGACATTTTTACCATACAAGTCTTTTACTTGCTTGATTTGAATTTCTCCAAATGATATTTTATATAATCTGAGGCTGTTGTGAAAGGTGGTGTTTCTCCAATTTCTTTCTTTGTTTGCTTGTTGTTTGTGTATAGGAAGGCTACTGATTTGTGTGTGTGTGTGTGTGTGTGTGTGTGTGATAATCTTGTATCCAACTCCTTTGCTGAAAGTGTTTATCAGTGTAGGAGTTCCCTGGTGGACTTTTTGGGTCACTTATGTATACTATCATGTCATCTGCATAAATGATACTTTGACTTTTTCCTGTCCAATTTTTACCCTCTTGATCTCTTTCAGTTATTGCTCTAGCTAAAATTTCAAGTACTCTATTAGATATATATGGAGAGAGCGGACAATCTTGTCTTGCTACTGATTTTGGTAGAATTTCTTTGCATTTCTTTCCATTTAATTTGATGTTGGCTATAGGCTTACTATAAAATACCTTTATTTTGTTTAGGTCTATTTCTTGTGTCCCTAATCTCTTCAAGACTTTTATCCTAAAGGGGTTCTGGATTTTGTTAAAGGACTTTTCTGCACTCAATGAGATGATCATGTAGGCTTTTTCTTTCAGCTTGTTTGTATGGTGGTTTACTTTGACTGATTTTACTATATTGGATCATTCCTGCATCTCTGGGATGAAGCCTACTTGGTCATGGTGGATGATCTTTTTGATGGGTTCTTGGATTCAGTTTGCAAGTCTTTTATTGAGTATTTTTGCATCTAAATTTATAAGGGAAATTGATTTGTAAGTTTTTTTGTTATGTCTTTATGTGGTTTATGTATCAGGGTAACTGTGGCCTCATAAAATAAACTGGGCAATGTTCATTCTGTTTCTATTTTGTGAAATAATTTGAAGAATATTAACTCTTCTTTGAAATTCTGTTAGACTTTTGTGCTAAACTACCTGGCCTTTCTTTTTTGTTTTTTTTTTTGTTTGTTTGTTTTTTTGTTGAGAGACTTTTAATGACTGCCTCTGTTTCACTAGGGTTATATGTCTATTTAAATTGTTTACCTGATCTTGATTTAACTTTGGTAAGTGGTACCTATTGAGAAAATTATCTATTTCTTTTAGATTTTCCAGTTTGGTGGAGTATAGGTTTTTAAAGTATGTCATTATGATTCTCTGTTTGTTTGTTTATGTTTTGGTGTCTTTTGTTATGTTTTCACTTTCTTTTCTGATTTTGTTATTTGGATATATTTTTTCTCTGCCTTTTAGTTAGTTTGGATAAAGGTTTGTCTATCTTGTTGATTTTCTCAAAGAACTAACTCTTTGTTTCATTGATTGCTTGTATTGTTCTCTTTGTTTCTATTTTGTTGATTTCATTCCATGGGTGTTAAGAGCTCTCAGGTGTGTTGTTAAGTTGCTGTTATGAGATCTCTCCATTGTTTTATGTTGGTACTTATTGCTATACACTGTCTTCTCAGCACTGCTTTCATTCTATTACTAAAGTTTATTCATTTTCATTGAATTCTAGAAAGTTTTTAATTTCTCTTTATATTTCTGTCTTGAACCATTTTTCATTCAGTAGCAGGTTGTTTAGTTTCCATGAGTTTGTAAGATTTCTGTTGTTGTTGACATCCAGCTTTATTCCCTGGTGATACAATAGAATGCAAGAAGTTATTTCAATTTTCTTGTATCTATTGAGACTTGTTTTGTGTCCAAGTATGTGGTAAATTCTGGAGAACATTCCATGAGGTGCTGAAGAGAGGGTGTATGGGTAAAATGTTCTAAATCTGTTAGGTCCATTTGGTTTATAACATCTAATATCTGCTAGCTCCAGTATTTCTTTGTTTAGTTTTTATCTGGATAACCTATTCATTGTTGAGAGGAAGATTAAAGTCTCCCACTATTAATGTGTAAGGGTCAGTATGTGATTAAGCTGTAGTAGTTTATTGTTTGGTTGGTTTGTTGTTGTTTTTACACACCTGGGGACCTTTGAGACATAGATGTTAAGGACTGAAATTTCATCTTTGTGATTTTTTTTCCTTTGAGGACTATGTAGTGTCCTTCCCTATCTCTTTTGACTAGTTTTTGTTTGAGGTCTGTTTTGTTAGATATTAAAATTACTATGCCAGCTTGTTTCTTAGGTTCATTTAATTGGAACATCTTTTCTAGCTTGACATCTTGAGGTAATGTCTATCTATGATGTTGAGGTGTATTTCTTGGATGCAGCAGAAGAATGGTTCCTGTTTTCTCACCCATTCTGATAGTCTGTGTCTTTTTATTGAGGAATTGAGACCACTGACATTGAGTGATATCAACAACCAATGACTGTTGATTCTTGTTATTTTGCTGTTGTTTTTTTGTGGTGGTGGTTTGTGTACATGCACAAAAACACACATCCCTTTTCATTTTTTTTTTTTTTTGGTGTGAGATTATTTATTTCCTGTGTTTTAATGTTTGTAAGTTAAGCTCCTTAGGTTGAGGTTTTCCTTCAAGCACTTTCTGTGGGGCTGACTTTTAGATAGAGATTTTTAAGTTTTGGCATATCATTGACTATCTTATTTTCTCCAACTTTGGTAATTGAAAGTTTTGCTTGGTATAGTAGTCTAAGGTGGCACCCGCAGTATCGTAGAGTGCTCAACTGATCTGTCCAGGTCCTTCTGGCTTTTAGAGTTTCTATGGAAAATCGGTGTAATTTTAATCGATCTGTATTTATATGTTACTCAGTCCTTTCCCCTGGCAGCTTTTCATATTTTTTTCTTTGTTCTGTTTGTTTAGTGTTTTGATTATTATGTGGCAAGGAGACTTTCTTTTCTGATCCAGACTGTAGATGACAGGCTCTATCTCCTGATAAAGAAAAACAAAACAAAACTAAGCCCCAGGGCAGCCTTTAAACCATGAAAATAAAGATGCCAAAAGCTTTAAATTTTTTTAAAACTTAGGCCTTAGCTGGGGAGGCTCTCAACTATCTTAGCTAAGTAAAGCTGTCCAGCTTGCCTCACCTAACCAGGTATCCTCCCAGTATCCACGAACATGTCTGTCTGTCTTCCCCTGTGTCTCCAGGTGAAAAGGCTTTTCTCTCTCCCCTTCCCAAAGTTCCTTTCTCCCAACAGGAAGTCCTTCCATTTCCTGTCCTTCTGCCCAGCTAATTGGCCAATCTACTCTTTATTGACATTTGCTACATCCAAATAAGACATTCCTTCACAGCAGTATATTTGATGTTCTGTATGCTTCTTGTATCTTAATAGGCATCTCCTACTTAGGTTAGGAAATAATTTATTCTATGATTTAAAAAACAAAAAACAAAACATTTTTCTGGGCCTATGAACTGGACTTCTCCCCCCCCCCTTTCTTTACTATTATTTTTAGGTTTGGTTTTTCAGTGTTCCAGATTTTTTTTTTTGGTTGTTTTGTGTCAAGAGTTTTTTAGTTTTAACTTTTTTTTTAAACCAATGTATCTATTTCTTCTATCATGTTTTCCTTGCCTGAGATTCTCTCATCCATATCTTGTATTCTGTTTGTGAAGCTTGCCTGTATGGCTCCTGTTTTAATTCCTCAAGTTTTTATTACTGCAATATCTTTACTTTGGGTTTTATTTGTTGATTCCATTGCAAATTGCAGGTCTTGAACAATTTTATCTGTGTTCTCCTATATTTCTCTAAGGGATTTATTAATTTCCTCTTTAAGAACCTATATGGGGGGGACAAGATGGCGGTGCCAAGAGAACACTGCATCTGAGGAACAGGACAACATTTTCCATACAGCGATCAAGAGACTGAACTCTGGGCCCTAAAACAACATCGACTGTGTTTCCCAGGTGAGAGGAAACACCCACGGCATGGGAATCAGTTGGGTCCACTCTCAGATCACCCAGCCAGATACTGCTCCAAGGGGCAACCAGTTATCCCTAACAAAACTGACCAAACCAAGGGACACACAGGTTACAGCAGCAGCTCACTAAAATTATAGCAAGAAACCCAGAAGCAGGGCAGTTGTCTCCAGGACTTCTCCGAGTGAGAGAGCCCTCTTGACTAACAAGGACCAGTTACCACTCAGGTCTCTATGCCTGAGGTCAGCTGTGGCAACTCCTGAAAAACACTGGCCATCCAGTGACTATACCCAACTGAGGAGGCTTCCTTCAGGAAAAAAACATCTTCCTGCCAAAGGGATTCTCTCCACCACAGGATCTCAGGAACCATGAGAAACTAACTCCAAACTAAGATAACCCAGTGGGTAGAGGCCAGCATAAAAGCTCAACCAACAAAAGACAGAGCAATACAGCATCTCCAGATCCCAGTTATCCAGGGGCAAGTAGCCCTGGACACTCCAGCATAACTGAAATTCAAGAAGATGACCTAACATCTATGCTCACGAAGAGGATAATAGAGGGAACAAATAAAATGTGTAAAGACCTAAAGGAAGATAAACTCAAACAGATTATGGCCATCCGTGACCTAAAGGAAGATAAACTCAAACAGATTATGGCCATCCATAAAGAAATAGAGGAAGATAAAAACAAACAGATTATGGCCATCCGTGAAGAAATCCAGGAAGTTGCGGCCAAACAGTTTGTGGCCTTTAGAGAGGAAATACTTAAATCATTGAAAGAAATAAAAGAAACAGAGGATTGTGCAAACAAACAGCTGAAGGAATTGAAGGAAAATACAGTCAGACAGGTGAAGGAAATCAACAAAATGGCTCAAGACCTGAAGACAGAATTGGAAAAATTAAAGAAAAAAAAATGGAGGAAGTTGTGGAGAGAAAGAACTTAGGGAAGAAAACAGGAACTACAGAGGTAAGCATAACCAATAGACTACAAGAGATGGAAGAAAGAATCTCAGGTGTGGAAGATACAATGGAAGAAATTGATGTATCTGTCAAAGAAAATTTTAAATCTAAAAAATTCCTGACACAGATCGCCCAAGAAATTCAAGACAACATAAAAAGACAAAACCTAGGAATAATAGGAATAGAGGAAGAAGAAGATTCCCTCCTCCAAGACCCAGAAAATATTTTCAACAAAATCATTGAAGAAAATTTCCCCAACTTAAAGGAGAGGCCAATAAGAATACAAGAGACCTACAGAACACCCAATAAATTAGACCAGAAAAGAAAATCCTCCCGTCACATAATAATCAAAACAGTAAGCATATAGAACAAAGAAAAAATACTAAAAGCTGCAAGGGAGAAAGGCCAAGTAATATATAATGGCAAACCCATCAGAATCACACTTGATGTTTCAACAGAGACTATGAAAGCCAGAAGAGCCTGGATAGATAACATGCAGACCCTAAGAGAACACAGATGTCAGCCCAGGCTACTATACCCAGCAAAACTCCCAGTCCTCATAGATGGAGAAAACAAGATATTCAATGACAAAAACAAATTTCAACAATACCTACACACAAATCCAGCATTACAGAAGACATTAGAAGGGAAAATACAACCCAAGAAAACTAGCCACTTTCAAGAAAACAGAGGAAATACTTAACCTCACTACAGTAAAACAAAAAGCAACCAAGCACACAATTTATGACCATAGTCAACATCAAAATCAAAGGATCTAACAGCCACTGGTCATTAATATTTCTCAACATCAATGGACTCAATTCTCCAGTAAAGACACAGACTAACAGAATGGTTGTGTAAACAAGACCCAGCAATCTGTTGCATACAAGAAACACACCTAAGTCACAAAGATAGACACTACCTGAGGGTAAAGGGTTGGAAGACAGCTTTCCAAGTAAATGGACCCAAGAATCAAGCAGGAGTAGCCATTCTAATATCTGATAAAATAGACTTTCAACCAAAATTAATCAAAAGAGATGGGGAAGGACACTTCATAATCATCAAGGGAAAATTCCACCAGGAAGACATCACAATCCTGAACATCTATGCCCCAAATACAAGGGCACCCACATTTGTAAAAGAAACATTGATAAAACTTAAACCACACATTGATCCCCACACATTAATAGTGGGAGACTTCAACACCTCACTCTCAACAAAGGACAGGTCAACAAAACAGAAATTAAACAAAGAAACAATATCTCTGACAGAGGTCATGAATCAAATGGACCTAACAGACATTTACAGAACCTTACACCCAAACACAAAAGAATTTACCTTCTTCTCAGCACCTCATGGAACCTTATCCAAAACAGATCATCTAGTTGGTCACAATGCAAACCTCAACAGATACATGAAGATTGAAATAATCCCTTGTATCCTATCTGATCACCATGGAATAAAGCTAGACCTCAACAAGAACAGAAATAGCAAAAAGCCTACACACACATGGAAACTGAACAACTTGCTACTAAATGACAGCTGGGTCAGGGAAGAAATAAAGAAAGAAATTAAAGTCTTCCTAGAATTCAATGAAAATGAAGGCACAACATACCCAAACTAGTGGGACACAATGAAGGCAGTGCTAAGAGGAAAGTTCATAAGAAATTTGAATTTTTAATTTGAAATTTGAAATTTGAATTTCTTCAAGAAGAAATTCGAAACAGCATATTCAGGCAACTTAATGGCTCACCTAAAAACCCTAGAAAAAGAAGCAGACACACCAAAAAGGAGTAGACGGCTGGAAATAATCAAATTCAGGGCTGAAATCAATCAATTAGAAACAAATAAAACAATTCAAAGAATCAATGAAACCAAGAGCTGGTTCTTTGAAAAAATCAACAAGATAGACAAACCCTTAGCCAAGCTAACTAAAAGGCAGAGAGACACCATCCAAATCAACAAAATCAGAAATGAAAATCTTGACATAACTACAGACACTGTGGAAATCCAAACAATCATTAGGACTTATTTCAAAAGTCTAAAAGCCACAAAATTTGAAAATCTAAATGAAATGGACAATTTTCTTGATCGATTCCACTTATCAAAACTGAATCAGGGCCAGGTAAATCAATTAAATAGTTCTATATCCCCAAGGAAATAGAAGCAGTCATCGAAAGTCTCCCATCCAAAAAAAAAAGTCCAGGAACAGATGGTTTCAGTGCAGAATTCTACCAGACCTTCAAAGAAGAGCTAACTTCAGTTCTCTTCAAACTATTCCACAAAATAGAAACAGAAGGAACATTACCAAACTCATTCTATGAAGCCACAGTCACCTTGGTACCTAAACCTCACAAAGACCCAACAAAGAAAGAGAATTTCAGGCCAATCTCCCTTATGAACACTGATGCAAAAATACTCAACAAAATACTTGCAAACCGAATACAAGATCACATCAAAGATATCCACTATGACCAAGTAGGCTTCGCCCCAGGTATGCAGGGGTGGTTCAATATATGGAAATCCATCAATGTGATCCACCATATTAACAAACTGAAGGATAAAAACAACATGATAATCACCCTAGATGCTAAAAAAGCATTTGATAAAATCCAACATACATTCATGTTTAAAGTATTGGAGAGATCAGGGATACAAGGCACATACCTAAATATAGTAAAGGCAATATACAGTAAGCCTATAGCCAACATCAAACTAAATGGAGAGAAACTTAAATCAATCCCACTGAAATCAGGGACAAGGCAAGGTTGTCCACTCTCTCCATATCTCTTCAGCATAGTTCTGGAAGTCCTTGCTAGAGCAATAAGACAGTTGAAGGGGATCAAGGGGATACAAATTGGAAAGGAAGAAGTCAAATTCTCACTATTTGCAGATGATATGATAGTATACGTGAGTGACCCCAAAAACTCTACCAGGGAACATCTACAGCTGATAAACACCTTCAGCAAAGTGGCTGAACACAAAATTAACTAAAAAAAAAAAAATAGGTAGCCCTCCTGTATACAAAAGACAAAAGGGCTGAGAAAGAAATTAGGGAAACAACACCCTTCACAATAGCCACAAATGATATAAAGTACCTTGGTGTAACCCTAACCAAGCAAGTCAAAGACTTGTATGAAAAGAATTTCAAGTCTCTGAAGAAAGAATTAGAGGAAGATATCAGAAGATGGAAAGATCTCCCATGCTCATGGCTTGGCAGGATTAACATAGTAAAAATGGCCATCTTACCAAAAGCAATCTAGAGGTTCAATGCAATGCCCATCAAATTACCAACACAATTCTTTACAGACCTGGAAAGAAAAATTCTGAACTTCATATGGAATAACAAAAAACCCAGAATTCCTAAAACAATCCTCTACAATAAAAGATCTTCTGGAGGTATCTCCATCCCTGATCTTAAGCTGCACTATAGAGCAACAGTAATAAAAACTACATGGTACTGGCATAGAAACAGAATGGTGGATGAATGGAACTGAACAGAAGACCCAGAAATAAACCCACAAACTTATGGACACCTGATCTTTGATAAAGATGCCAAAACCATACAATGGAAAAAGATAGTATCTTCAATAAATGGTGCTGGTCTAACTGGATGTCTACATGTAGAAAAATGCAAATAGATCCATACTTATCACCCTACACAAAACTAAAGTCCAAGTGGACCAAAGACCTCAACATAAAACCAGACACATTAAATCACTTAGAAGAAAAAGTGGGGAACAGCCTAGAACTCATTGGTACAGGAGACAACTTCCTGAACAGAACACCAACAGCACAGGCTCTAAGAGCAATAATCAATAAATGGGACCTCATGAAACTGAAAAGCTTCTGTAAAGGAAAGGACACCGTCCTCAAAACAAAACAACTGTCTACAGATTGGGAAAGAATCTTCACCAACCTTTCATCTGACAGACGACTAATATCCAGTATATATAAAGAACTAAAGAAGCTGAAAAGCAGCAAACCAAGAAATCCAATTAAAAAATGGGGAACAGAGCTAAAGAGAGAATTCTCTGTAGAGGAATATCGAATGGCAGAGAAACACTTAAAGAAATGCTCAACGTCATTAGCCATCAGGGAAATGCAAATCAAAATGGCCCTGAGATTTCACCTTACACCCATCGGAATGGCCAAGATGAAAAACTCAAGTGACAACACATGCTGGAGAGGCTCTGGAGAAAGGGGAACCCTCCTCCACTGCTGGTGGGAATGTAAACTTGTACAAACACTCTGGAAATCAATTGGGTGCTTTCTCAGACAACTAGGAATAATGCTTCCTAAAGATCCAGCCATACCACTCCTAGGCATATATCCAAAAGAGGCTCAAGTACAAAATAAGGACATTTGCTCAACCATGTTTGTAGCAGCTTTATTTGTAATACCTAGAAGCTAGAAACAGCCCAGATGCCCCTCAACTGAACAATGGATGCAGAAATTGTGGTACATCTACACAATGGAATATTACTCAGCAATGAGAAATAAGGAAATCATGAAATTTGCAGGTAAACGGTGGGACCTAGAAAGGATCATTTTGAGTGAGCTATCCCAGAAGCAGAAAGACACACATGGTATATACTCACTCATATAGACATGTACTATAGGATGAACCTACTGAAATCTATACATCTAAATAAACTAATTAAAAGAGAGGACCCTGACTAAAATGCTCAATCCCCATCCTGAAAGGCAAAGAGGAAGGACATCAGAGGTGGAAGAAAACAGGAAACAGGCTGGGAACCTGCCACAGAGGGCCTCTAAAAGGCTCTGCCCTGCAGACTATCAAAGCAGACGCTGAGACTCATGGCCAACTGTTGGGCAATGTGCATGGAATCTTATGTAAGAAGTGAGAAATAATAAGATCTGGAGAGGACAGGAACCCCATAAGGAGAGCAACAGAACCAGAAAATTTGAACACAGGGGTCTTCCCAGAGACTCATACTCCACCCAAGTACCAGGCATGGATATAACCATAGAACCCCTGCACAGATGTAACCCATGGCAGTTTAGTGTCCAAGTGGGTTCCATAGTAATGGGAAGAGGGACTGCCTCTGACATAATCTGATTGGCTTGCTCTTTGATCACCTCCCCATGAGTGGGGAGCAGCCTTACCAGGCCACAGAAGATGACAATGCAGCCACTCCTGATGTGATCTGATAGACTAAGATCAGAAGGAAGGAGAGGAGGCCCTCCCTTATCATTGGACTTTGGGAGGGGCATGCGTGAAGAAGGGGGAGGGAGGGTGTGTTGGGGAGGGAGAGTGTGTTGGAGAGGGAGGGTAGGTTCAGGAGGGGAGGAGGGAGGGGCTTATGGGGGGGATACAAAGTGAATAAAGTATAATTAATAAAACAAGAAAAAAGTATAATTTGATGTAAATAAAACAGAAACAAAAAGAACCTCTATCATATCCATAAATGCTGTTTTAAGGTCTTTTTCTTGTGCTTCAGCTAAGTCAGAATATTCAGGGCCTGTTGTGTTAGGCTATCTGAGCTCTAGCAGAGACATACTGCCCTGCCTGTTATTGAATGTGTTTTTATGCTGGTGTCTAGGCATCTGGGTTTGGGATTTTTAAAGGTGTAGGTGCTGATTTCTGGATTTGCCTTTGTTGGGTGTATGTTTTGCTCCTAGGTTTCTGTTTCCTTAATGCATTTTTAGAGAGTGTAATGGTTATATGTTGCCTGTTTTCCTGACTTGTTCAACTGGTGTGTTCATAGGGAACACCTGCTGGTATTGGAGGCTTGATAAGTCAGGTAATTTGGGAGAAGGGAGATTGGAGGACAAATTCTTTGTAATCCATTGTGAACGGGGTCAGTTAATTGATAGACCACAACAGGTTTCCAGCACTAGATCTGAGAATGAGACTGAGGGAACTGGATCACAGGAGCAATAGGAGCAAATGGTCTGGTCTTTAGCTTACTTGTTAGGTTATCAGGCAGTGCATGTTGAAGTTGGGGAAAGGAGGTTAGGAGGAGATGGTCTTTGAGATATATAGGATTTTGGGCAGGGAGGAGGGAAGGCTGCAGCTGTTGTTCTCTTGCTGTGCTAGGGAAGAGACTGCAGGATTGGTTCTCTGGGAACAGAAAGATAAGAAAAGGTTTGTGGGCAGCCAATGTGGTTTTTCTGCCAGGCATGGCCTGTGGGTTCTGTTGTTCTTATAGGTAGAAAAAAGTTAGGCTTATAGAGGTTACGTTTCATCCAACAATTTTTCATTGTTGAATCCAGGCCTTCACCCTTCTGCTTCTATAACTTTTCTTCTAAAGATGAAGAAGTGTCAAGGGGCCTTGTACTGACCTACTTACCCAGCTCTGTTTGAACTGAGATCTTGCCCTTCCTTACTCCAACAAATAGGGAGGGAATCCAGCCATGTGGTTAAGGAACAGTCAATCACTTGAAGCATTCTGGGAAAATGCCAGTGCAGTGCCTTCATCAGTGGTAAAAACAGTGAGCTAGCTAGCTAGATCCATCATTTACATTGTGCTGAGACAGAACATAGCATTCCTTTGTGCTGAAGTTTAAGTGTAAACAAGAAGCAAGTACTTTTCATGATAATTACTAAATATTAGAAATGTATTGTTCTTTCTCCACTTCTAAGACACTTCAAGGACCTCCAGCTGTGCTAATAATGCCACATGCAAAATTTCCGAGGCTGGAAGTATTGTTCCAAAGCAAAGTCTCTTCATCTGTGTTTGTTCTTGTTTTCTGTCAACACTTGAAATCTACTTCACCTAGGTTGTGTTGGTGCTCAAAGTTTTAATTGGAGGCAATAAAAAAAAAAAACCAACATCTAGAGCTCATATCGTAGATAAGATTTTAATTCTCCAAATCTTATTGCTGAAAAGGGGAGCTCTATTTATCTCCTCAAAGGACTGGTATGGAGTTGCCTGGGAGTATATTACTAAAGAGCTTCTTGTAGACTTCGGCGTACGGTGGCCACAGTGAAGATGTCTCTCTACCTACCGTTTCCAGGCCACCTTCAAATTGACAGCCAAGATGGCAGATGTTGGGCATGCATTCTTTTTTCCTGTATGATCGTCTTCCTATTTGCAGATCACTAATTGATCAGGATAGTCTTTTCTTCTTGGATTAGTTCTAATGTTGCTGCAGCAAAATACTACAAACTTAGTAATTTGTAAGACAACATCTTTACTTTCTTACAACTGTATAGATAAAAAACATGTCTTATTAGCTAAAAGTCAGTGTATGACCTTCATTGCAAGACACAGAGAAATTAAGTTGGAATTCAACTGGAAACCTCCTTCCTGCTGGCTGGCTTTCAGGCTGCTAAGAGAGAAAAGACATCAATGGTCTTACCCAGCAGCGGAGTCTACTAGCAGCGACAAACTGTCAGACAAGTTGTGATCACAGATACAATAGTGACATGACTGTCTTTAGGATAACCAATCAATGTCTTCTTGTTGGATTTGAAGCTCATACCACAGAAAGGAACCCAAGCCTGGTACTGTAAACCTGGTTAAAAACTCACAGGTCCGTGGAGATCATAAGCTCTCTTAGGGAAATGGCTACTGATATGGAGCACAATAGACAAAATGTCAAACTGTTTTTTAAATATTTGTTTTTATGTCTTTATAAAAACCTTTGTAGTGAATGGCCACGAATAAGAAAAATTCATAGCTACCTAGGACACTAAGAATGAGAAACAAATAAGGTCTGAGACATAAACAAGGCATTTATGCAACCCTTCTAAGGCTTAGGGGATACTGCAGCAGAGAGGAAAGAAAAAAAAATATAAGATCTGGAAGACAGGGAGAAAAGCAGAACAATGTAATTCCTTAGATGTGGCACAGCCAACATCTAAAATGTGTCCCAGTTTGTTCTCTGTTGCTGTGATAAACACATGATCATAAGCAATTTGGGGGGGGGAAGGGTATATTTCATAATGCAGCTTATACTCCATCATGAAAGGATGTCAGGTCAAACATTCGAACAGAAGCAGCGGTAGGAACCATAGCGGAGCACTACTTGTTGGCTTTTATCATGGCTTGTGCAGCCTGCTTTCTTATACACCTAGGATCATCTGCCCGAGAGTGACACTGCCTACAGACTTTTCTAAAGGCCAATAGGGTAGAAGCATTTTCTCGGTTGAGGTTCTTTCTTCCCAGATGACCCTACTTGTGTCAATTTGACAATATAAGTAATCAGCCCATACTATAATCACGAAGTAACAGCAGTTATGGTTACCTGTGCTCTGTTTGCGCAAGATAGGCCCACGCAACAGTCAACCATGGGTAGGGGGAAGGTCTAATGAACCCTATCTTCTACTGGTGAAATGTTGGCTACTGATGGGAAAGGGGGAGTCATTGTCTTCAGTTATTTACTTGCTGGTGAACTCGCTAGGCTTCAGTGGATAGTTGCAATCCCATGGCCACACAGAGGGCTCTGCTCAAATTCAGAGGAACAGCAATAGAAAAAGACATGACTATGGGAACAGTGTTAGTAGGGGATAAGAGGAGAGGCAGATGGACAGGGGAAGGAAGGAGATAAGAAATTATAGAGAGGTGACAGAACTTCTAATCGTAATGCATTGTATACACAGATAGCTGTATCTGTATTTGTATATGTATTAAATTGTCAAGTAATAAATTCAATTAATTAAATTAACCAATAAAAAAGAAAACTTATACATCTAAAACAATGAAAATTGAGTTTAGTAACCACTAGGGAAGAAGTGATTTTTTTCCCCATGTCTTTGCAAATTTTGTACATTACAACTCTCTTCCTGTCAATTACACATGTTCAGATAAATATAAAAGATGGTATAAATAACATTTCTATGGTTTGCTACATTAAAAACACTATCAGAATTGCTTTCTTTCTTTTTTTTTCTTCCTTTTTATTTTGAACCTCAATGGAAGAAACCATTATTTCTTCTTTCAAGCTTCTACAAGGCTCTGTCCAGGCCATGCACAGAGTCTATAATAGGTAACAGCCAGCAACAGAATGTTGACTACATCGCATGTTGTCTCTCTCTGGCTACAGCCAGGGAATGTTCTCCGTTGTTAAGGACCTATGAAATTAGCTGGGTCTACTGGATTATCTTCCAGGATTGTCTTTCCACCTGCAGACCCATACACTTAATCATATCTACAAAGTCCCTTTCACCATGTAAGGTATGTGCATGACTTGGGGATGGTATGGCTTGCAGCTCTTCCCACAAACTTGATGTGTTAAAAACTTAATCCGTAAATTCATATGTAAATGGCATTTTTAAGTAAAGCCTTTAAGAGGCAATTAGGATTGACTGAGTTTATAGTGTGGGGCCACTGAGATGGCCCTAACGGTTTTATCAGAAGAAACAGAGACGGCAGCTACCTTGGTGCGGTGCCGTCCACTGTGTTATGTCACAGAAGTAAGCCCTCTTCACATCTGTCCTCATGCTTTTAGACTGCAGCATCCTGACTGCATACTAAGTACACTTCTGCTTCTTATACATCACGTGGCCCGGGGTGTTTTAGTACAGCAGAAGGGTAGGATATGGATATCAGTGTGGCAAATATCCTGCCTCTGCTTTCTTTATTTTTAATTAATTTATTTATTTTTATTTATTAAAATTTATTCACTTTGTATCCCAGCTGTAGCCACCTCCCTTGTCCCATCCCAATCCCAACATCTCTCCCTCTTCTCCTCCCATGATGTTCCCCCAGTCCAGTAGGGGGGGGGGTCCTCCTCCCCTTCCATCTGACCATAGCCTATCAGGTTTCATCAGGACTGGCTGCATTGTCTTCCTCTGTGGCCTGGTAAGACCACTCCCCCCCCTCAGGGGGAGGTGATCAAAGAGCCAGCCACTGAGTTCATGTCAGAGACAGCTCTTGTTCCCCTTACTAGGGAACCCACATGGAGACTGAGCTGCCATGGGCTACATCTGTTCTGCCTCTGCTTTCTAATACTCTATGCAGCCATTAATGGTGAATCATAGTTTGCCCTAAGAGTTCAAAATTGTACCACTTGGGAGATAGTAATAGTTAATTTTCTTTGCCAATTTGACTGGATTTAGAATCTATTTGAAGACTTCTAGGTATGGCTATAAAGATCAAAGCCCTATGTTATGATCTAGGGGCCCAAGCTGAATGAAGTGTTCTTGAGAGAAAACTGGGTGAGTGTCAGCATTTCCTTCTCTCTTCTATTCTGTTCACATGAGAGCAAGATGCCTCATACTCTTGCCCCCAGAGCTGAGAGCTGCACCTACATTCATCTCTTCCCTATTGGAACAGGGTGGACTATATTCCCTAAAGCACGAGCCAAAAGAAACCCTTCCTCCCTTACTTGTTTCTTTGCCAAGTATGTGGTCACAGCAGTGAGAAAAGGAATGAAAACACATTCGTCAGGAAGTAACAAAACTACATAGAAAGCAGTCCCAGTTAAGAGACAAGAGGAAACAAAGGCAGTGCTTGTCATATACTTAGCATTTCCAGATAAAAACAAGGGTCTAGGGTGATGGTTCAGTCAGTAAAGCCCTCAAGTTTGATGCCAGAACCCACTTACCAAAGCTAAACATTGTGACATATATTAAAATCCAGTGGTGCGATAGGAAGAAAACATAATAGATTCCTGGAGCCCTCTGGTTATATAGCCTATCCCACTTGGCAAGGTTCAAGGCCAACAAGAGAACCTCTATCAAACAAAAGTTGGAAAGGACCTCAGGAATGATGTTTGAGGTTTTTCTCTGACCTCCATATACGCATTCATTCTGACAGGTGTGCAATGGTAACTCCTCATCTTATTTGCATGTAAATTATGTTAATGATATTGAGCATTTACATAATGTGCTGATTTGCCATCCATGCATCTCTGGTGAAGTGTCAGTTAAAATTTTATAAACAAGTCATATGTATATCTTATACAGAATGATTAACACAAATTTGTGTATTATGAATCCAGATTGTACCTTTCAAAAATTTTGTCTAATTATTTAAGTTGTCAATGCAATTATTTTATTTTTTGCATGTTTTGTTGTGTATTGTATGTATACAAGTGTGTTCCCATGTGTGTGGTTGTGCATGCATGTAAGTGTATGTGCATGTGAAGGCCAACATTGACACTGGGCATCTTCCTTGGTTCCTCTCTCTTTTTGTCTATTGAGGCATGAGCTCAGCTTGCTTATTCCAGCTAGTCTAGTTCCCAGATTATGCTGGGATGGCCCATCTCCATCTGCTGAGTGGTGGATAATAGACAGATGCCTGGCCTCCTGGGCTTTGATGTGGACTGTGAGCATCCTGACTCTGGCTTGATGCTTGTGTGACAATTCTATAAGCATTGTGCAATCTCCCCAGAAACTGACATCTGTTATTTAATAGACAAAGACTATTCATGGCATTGCCTTTTCATCCACCACAGATGTCCACACATGGTGTCATTCCATTTCTCATGATGGGTATAAGATAACTTATGTGCTCTTTCTTGCTTCATACTCAATTTGGCTAGTTTTATCTGCTTTATTCATGTCAAGAACAGGCTTTGACACTCATATTTTTCTTTGTTAATATCCTATTTTATATTTTATTGGCATGTTCATTGGCTTTTAAAACTCATTTTCTCTCTTTTGCTCATTTTGGAATTGACTTCTTTTTTTTCTAGTTTTTTTTTTTTAATGTGGAAATGGACATCATTGATTTGAGACATTTTGTCTGATGTAGATCCAGAGTTCTAACATTTTCTCTTAAGTATTGCTTTAACAATATTTCATACATTTTGATAGTCTTTGTTTTCATTTAACTCAAAATACTTTGTTTTTAACTTCTTCTTTAGTTCAAGGGTTATTAATCAGTGCTATATACTGATTAATATATATGTTCTATGTGGAGCTAAGCACTGGGTAGCTTTTTTTTCAAATGTATTGTTCATGGAAAAACAACCATGCCCACACTTATACAGAAGATACATCCCTGTTTTAAAGATACAAGGCTGCACTGATGAACCTAATCAACTTAGTCAAAGGCAGACAGCTACCAAATACTAGAAATAGAATGTAGACCCAAGACACACATACAGGTAAAATATTAATCAGTCTCTGTGGTTCTCCCATGCCTGTTCCTGAAAAGCAGGATAGAGTTACCTTTGTTCAAGATGCTGACTTCAGAAGTTAATTCTGAAGTTAATTCTCTCTCTGAAAGTCCTGGTGTCCACCCCCTCAGTTGCTGCTTCCCAGCATACCCACCACACAGCTGTTGCTAATGTAGACATAATGGGGAATTCTGTCTGCCTGTCAAAGGAAGTGTAAAGCAGCATGGAATCCCTGACTCAGAAACTTGCAGTTGAGGTCCAATGCTGGCTAGTATTCAATCACTAGGCCATTCTAACAACACCCAAGAACAAAGACAGGAGTCAGAGGCTTCTATTGATTCCCAGCAGGTAGCAGAGAATGGCTGATTAGGCCCTCAGAGCCCACTGTTGATGAGGGAGGGAGCCTCTGAAGGACTAGGTTCTACTTACCTGTTTGTTGAATTGCATAATAGCTTTCAAGTCAACCTGGCTTGAAATGGCTATTTTCTTTCTAGTCTCTTGAATTTAACTCTGGGGCATTAGAAGTGTGGCTTATTGCTAATAAGCATCCTTGTTTTGCTAATACAATCCTTGTTTACTGGGACTAATGCCAATCAGGGAGCCTATTAATCCAATTCAACAAAAGAGTTTTTGATCATCTGCAGCTCCCATTAGCCAAGTGATCCAGTCCCTCCTTTTCATTCCCATCATCACAGTAATTTGGCTAGCTTGTTAATGATCTCACTGACTGTGCCCATTGCTCTATACAATGGATTCACTTGGATAGAGGTTTTCCAGGGCCAGGCTTCTCTTACACACAAAGTCACTTTAAACTTCCACAGTTATTTGCAGGAGCTCAAATTGTCTACGATTGACTACTTCCTAATGCCACTTAGGTTAAAGACTGAAAGGAAAGGGGGTGTGCAGCCTGGGTGAGCAGTTCATTCCACATGTCATTTCTCCACCACTTGAAATGCACCAAAGAAAGGAAAAAGAACTCCTGGGGACATTTGCTCAGCACCTAAATATAAAACTTTATTTCCTGAAAAATGATGTAAAATGAAATCGTTAACATCAAAGCTCAAATAAGCCACCATTTGTATTGACAGAAAACTGCTTACACTTTTGCTTTCTGCTCCATGGGAGCTACATGGTTGAAGAGAGATCAATTCTCCTTGAGACCCTATGATCTTTTGACAGCCACTTTGTCCGGCATGATGAGGCAGTCTTGTCTTGGTTTATGTGGCAATATTATTTGGTGATGCTATCTTACATTCTTAACATTCGATGATGAGAATAAGTCTGAGGCCATGCCCTCAATCAGTGGGGAGAGGATGCTCATCGATTAGTGATGTGTGCTGTGAACAGTCAGGAGGCACATTTGTTAAATGGTGTGCCTGTTCCAGGTATATAGCAGTGACGAAGACATTCAGTTGATGAATGTTTTAAAGAGTTGGAAGAAGGATTAATGAGTTCATTTATTTTGTGGTTCAAAACTTCTATGCCGCCCTCTACTCTCACTCCTACTTCTATACATAACCTGTTGTTAATTGGTTGTTGTAAAAATAGTCATGGAATCATTTTAACAAGTTCCTAAGATTTTAGAGGTTGGCAGCTTGCTTCTCCAATGCAGCAGTGTGGGCAAGAGAAACTTCTGGGAGATGACAGGGTCACGAGGGCTCTGCCCTCATCTGTAGGTTGATTCACACAAGCACAAATGGTTTTCCATGAGTGACTCTGTTATAAAAGTTATAAAAAAGCCTTCTCTTGCATGCCGGCATGTCTCACCAGGTGAGGGCCTCCACCATCGATGATGCAGAGAGGAGGACCTAATCAGAAGCTGAAAGGATTCTGGCACCTTGCTCTTAGACTGTCTAGAATCCAGAACTCATGATCTCCAATACTCTAAAGTTAACTACTCTGTGGAAGTCAGTTATTGTAAGAGGAAATCTAACTACAATGAGCTATGATGTCAGCAGAGACCACTGACTCTAGTTCTCTAGCAGAAGCAAAAAACAACCAGAAAAATGAAACAAAACAATGAAACAGCATCTCCATGAAAGTAAGACTTGTCTTTTATTTGAGTGTTTGAATGTGTTATTTTACGAGACTCACATTTGCATGTGAGTATGTGTGTTTTTGAAAGTGTATGGTTGTGTGTGTTGAGTATGAGTATGTGTATATGTCTATGTGTGAATGTGAGTCTCTGTATTTGTGAGTCATGTCTGTGTGATTGGGCTTCTATGTGTGAATTTATGTGTCTCTGCATGTCAGGGTCCATGTCTATGATGTCTATGTTAGTGTAGAGCTACTGTTTTGGGGGGGAGGGGCTGTGTGAGAAAGCAAGTTCTGAGACAGGGCTATTACTCTAAAACAGGGCATTTGCTCTTTTGTTAATGGCTAGCAGATGTTTCCAGATGTTCCCTCATGCTAGTAATAATTTAAGACATTCTCTCACACAGGCAAGATCCTTCTCCATGTAGCCCAGAAGATGCCACAACTAGCTCTTCATTATGATGAGCCCAGTGCTGCCTGTGAGTCATACCTGCTGAGGATTTCACAGTGCTGGGACCAACGTTAGGGATCTATAGCCTTCTACAAAAGGGCCTTGTATGTCCAAAAACAGACACAGTGGAGTGGTGTCATTCTCACCATAGTGACAGCAGTTGACATAGAAACTTGTTTCCGGCTTCTATGCGTAACCACTGTGTCTCACTGAAGCTTATTGAGTGTCAGAAACATTTGCCTGACCATCGTTCTTTCTGTTAGCCCTAGGGACTGTTCTGGGATTATCTTGGGACACCCACCTTCTCTGAAGCCCTGAACTGGTTATTTTAGACAGCATCTGTCCTGCCCCACCCCAGGATGAGCATGCCACCCTTCTAAGGTTTGTTTAGGTTTAGGTATATGGTTATGTGTCAGCTCTGGGCTCCTGCTGAAGTAATCAGGAGAGTGACAGGACTTGCTGGCCATTGTCAAGCTGATGGAATGTGATCCTGAAGCTGCTGGTGTCTGTCCTTACCACAGCAGCATGGAACATGCTAGAGTGGAGACATTAAAAGAGGAAAACAACTGAGGGAGTCAAGACGTGAATTCATGCTGATATGGTTTAGAAAAGGTTGGCATCTAGATCTAGCCTTTGCTGAAATGATGTGTGTCTTTAGATCTTTCAAATATATGGAAGCAAATATTTGAAACAGGGTTTTGATACAAAGTCCAGGGCAGCCTGAGACTCTCAATCTTTCTACCCAAGCCTCCGGAGAACCAGGATTTCAGGTGTTTGCCACCATGCCCACTTGTTTGCTTTTTTTCCACTTAAAGATGTTTTCATTTGAGCCAGGTTTCTGTCACTTACAGCCCACAAATTCCTGAAAAATGCACCAAATAATTTCTGTGAAAATTTTCCCTTTCTTAGAGAGTTTTCATAGGCATCGGACAGTCATAGATACAATATTGAAAACTTTATTTTGGAACAACTTTCGCCTTCTTCCAAGCCAGCAGTTCTCAACCTGTGGGTCATAACCCCTTTGGCAAACCTCTATCTTCAAAAAGTATCTACATTATGATTCATAATGGTAGTAAAATTACAATTATGAAGTAATAATGAAAATAATTTTATGGTTGGGGATCATGACAGCATGAGAAACTGTATTAAATGGTCACAGCATTAGGAAAGTTGAGAATCACTGCCTAAACACTGTCATATACCAGCTACTCTAGCCTTTACTATCAGGAGACTACCTGGAAAGCACTGTGCTGGGTGCCGCTGTGAGGAGCTAGGTAAGACCCTCATGGACTGCCCCTCACTAAGTCTGCTGTGTAACTGGGAAGGCAGAACCCACATAGGCTAATGCCAGAGAAGTTCATACCTTCAGGGCTACAGCATGATAATGAGTCATAATATTGTTATGAGGTATGCCACAAGGAATTTGTGACTCATAGAGCTAAAGTACCAGTGTTAGCAGATTATTAAAATAATAAACATGAATTAGAGTAGATTGAAGTTTATCTTAACATTAATGTCATATTCATTCAGTTGCTTCTCCAGGATGTTTTCCTGAGTGGGAGAAAAGGGGTTGGCACAACAGCTAATGCCCACACAACCCTGTTTCTGGAATGGTGTTGTTCCCAAGGATGACATCCACCATATGTGTCCAAACGGTGATAATAATATCCTTGTGAAGTGAGAGGAAAACAAGCAGCAGGAGCGTTGCCAGTGGGTGCTGATGTATTGTAAGGTCTGCTTCAGTTGCAGGAGATACTTCCATGCAATGCCTCCTGCTCTGGGGATTAAAGAAGCATTGACTGCCAAACAGGGTGAGCTATAGCCAGTACTTCTGGAGCTCAGAGAAGAGGAAGATTGTCTTATGCTAGAATTGTTGGAGACGGCCTTAAGCAGAGGCCAGGAAGGAAGGAGGTTGAAAATACGAAGGAGAGGAATCAAGGAAGACTGCAGGCTCTAGTAAAAATGGGGCAGACATAGCATGTCAGGAGGTCACGTCTACCTCCAGGAAGCTTTAGTGTTGGTACCAGGATATCAGAGGAGAAGTTAGCAGGCTGTTGAGGATGTGCTTGGGTGTTGCATGTACAGTCTCATCTCCTGGCCCTCGTCTGCGGTGCTGCCTTTTCCACTGTCCCCTTTGGTTAAGAATCTTCCAAAGACTCCCAGAGACTCTGAGGGCTGTTCTATTCTTCCTTGACAAGAGAAACCGCTCCTCTGGGACAAGATTGTGAGCACTCCCTGCTCTGGTGTCAAGGCCAAGAACTCTCTGAGCTCTCCTCAGTTAAAAATGTTCTCAAATTCTCCCCAAAGCCCCAAACTCTAAACCAGGCCCTCTTATAGCTGCCTCTCAGTCCCCTTTAAGCCTTCTAGCTAGCTTTTGTACAGGAGCCACATTGCTAGCACGCCCCCCTCCCCCACTTTTTGTAAAGAAAAGATGTCCAGTTTTAGCACTGTCCTTTCAAAACCTTTAAAGTAACTAATACATTGGCATTTTTTTTCCTGCAACACTGGGTATAGAGCCGGATACCTTCCATATGCCAAGGAAACGTCCTGCCTCAGAACCACACCTCTAGCTCATCTACATTTTGTAGCGAGGGAGACAAGACCTTAGACAAGCTAAGCAAATGATGAAATGTCTACAGCAAAAACAGTGGCAGGGTGCCAGGCAGACCAGTTCTCCTAAGCGTGGCAGTCTCCTGTACTCACACATCCGTTGTTAGCTTCAGAACAACCCTCATGGCCTTGTCCTGACAGATCGGGTCCTCGGCCATCAAGATGTAGCTGAATTTTGGAGTTTTCACCACCCACAGACACTAACAGCACAATCTGATTGTCATGTGATGGAGCAGACCATCAGTGTGCAATGGTGGGATTGTTCCCACCCCTGTGATTATATTTAGTCTGGGTCCTCGACCTGGTGTGCACCTCCACTTGCTGAGCCAGTCCCTTGAAATCTGCCTTTTTACGAAGATGTTCAACTCATTCTCTATTGCTGCCCAGATCTATCTGTGCCTCTCCCACACATGTCCTTCCTGTCTCTTTCATAACACATCTCCTAGTTGGACTTATTTTACCCACATTTATGAGCAGCTTCTGTATCATGAATCTGTAACAGGTGGGAATTGAGTTCTGCTCATCATGGTTTCCATGTAAGTGTTCAGGTGAGAGTCCAGCATGTGAGAGCTGCTCAGGAAGGATAGCGGGATGACAGAGGATGACCACAAGTCCTACCTTTCTCCAAATACATTCCCATAGCAACGCACCAAATACTTAAAATACTAACCTTATGGTCAATTCCTTGACTTCAACCTCCTCTTCCACTGGTCTTAGCTGAAATGCAGAAGAGCTGAGAGGTTTTGATCGACTGATTCATTAGTACTTGGGTTACTTGACTAGAAGAGTTTAATCAGCAAGTAGCGTGGGAAAAAATGAACTCATTTTTCAAGTGAGCAGATATATTTAGGAAGACATTCAGACTTGCATCCTTGACTGAGTGAGCTACCATAATGCTGCTGGGCTCATGAGCATTCCCTGTGACAATCCAGCCACTCCTTACTAAGAGGCAACAAGGTCTTTGTGGATCTGGGGGATGGTATGAGTGGAACAGGAAGATTCAACACTCCCCAGGTTTTAACCATAGGGAAGGCTGGAGCTCAAGCAGAAACCTTTGCACCAAAATATTGCGATGAGGAACAAGGTGAACCAGTAACTGTAACGAGACAACAGAATGGTGTCTAGCCAAATGCATGTCCTCCACAACCCTCCAAATAGAATTAAGGCCCTTAGAGAGGTAATTTAGTTAAGACAACGTTATGCTGGATTTGAATGGATCATAACTCCAAGAATCCTAAGAATAGAATAGGGCAAACAGGCACATACAGAGTTGACCACCAAGCAAAGACAGAAGCAGAGACTGGTAGGAGACATCTACTAGCCAAGGTATGCTAGGGACTGCTCACAACCACCAGAAGCTAGGAGAGAGGAGTGAACAGATTGTTCCCTCAGAGCCTCCAGAAGGAACTAATCCTGGTGACACCTTGACTGCAGACTTAGCCTCCAGATCTGCGACGGAATACATTTCTGCCGTTTTAAGCCACCAAGTGTGTCATGGCAGTCCTGGGAAACTAAAATAAGAACCAACAGGCACAGATGGCCCCGCATGGAACAGGTGGTTTGCTTTTGCTCTGAAGCAACCCCCAAGGAAGGAATTAAGGTCCCTTTTCACAGACAGGAAAGTGCATTACTTGTTTTTCTTTTCTTTCTTTTTTTCCCCCTGTGGAAAACAACTGAAGAAAGAAAGGGTTTCTTTTGGATCACAGTCTGAGAGGTTATGCTACCTCATGCTACCTCATGGCATAGAAGGCCTAGCATGGGAGCACAAAGTGGCAGGTCACATTGTGTCTGCAGTCAGGAAGCAAAGAGAGATGAATTTTGTTGCTCAGTTGGCTTCCTCTTTCCCCCTTTTTATTAATTATGGAACTCAAGCCTAGTTTATATGGGTGTTAACATTTAGGATGGTTTCTTTTTTCCACCTTAGTTAAATCTACTTGGAAATACCCTTACAGACACACCTCAAGATATGTCTCCTAGGTGATTATAAATCAAGTCTATTGACAATGTGATCGTCACAGAAATAATACAAATTAAACAGGGTAAGAATTTATTCCTACTCACAAAGCTAGGATGATGATACTGGGACCTGGGTTTATGTAACTGTACTGAGCTGCAGAGCTATGTCTCCCTCTCTGACACCTTAATTTTCTTTTCCTGGGGGCTTCCCAGTGACAGGTGTTGTTCTATAAGGCTTATATATTGGCTCATTGAATTAGCATAGTTGTCTATTTTGATCACAGATGTATCCCAAGAGCACAGAGCAATTTCTGGCACAAAATAATTGCTTAATAAATATTTAATGAATAAATGCATCTTCCAGCAGATTCCATGAGGTTAAGCATAATCATTATGTTCACTTTACAGAAGAGGAAACCAAGGTATGGAAATGATCTGTAACCAGCCTGGAGTCCTGAGCCTTCATGTCAGATCATGCGGTGTGATTGATTTCTCGCTCTCCAACATACTAAATGACACTGGCGTTTGTAAATCCGGCTCCTTAGAATCAGCTGTTAATCTGCCTTTGCTTCACAGTCAGCACGATCACTAACATTTACTGTATTGCTCAATGCCAGGCACTGATCTGTGTGTTCTGCAAACACCACTGCTCTAAGCTGGCATGCCCCATGGATTACCTATTACAATTCTGCCTAAATGTATTGGGAATCGAAGCACAGAGGATACAGTCATGTGCTCAAGAGCACATGGCTGGTAAACAACAGCACTGGGTCAATTCTTTCTGATCTCAAGGCTTCTGCTCATAGCTACCAAGTAGGTGACTTCACTTAGCAGGTGTCTTTCCAGGGTGAATAATTGCAGAAAGCTAGAAACTGGCAAGAAATGATTGACCCTGTTACCTACCCTTTCTGCCTCCTTCAGGTTCCCTCTTCTAAGTGTGTGAATATGACTTTTGACCCCAGGTGCAGAACTTCAATATCTGTGCACACTTAGATTATCGTGTCTAGACTCCCTCTGATCTTTTCTGGAAAGCCTGAGACACATATAAACCCTTTTCTCCACTCTCCATCACCTGAAGCTGAGGTTTGCTTGTTTGTCAAGCTGAGAAAATAGGCTCAGAGAGGAAGAAGACTATGAATATCTTAGGGACACATCAATGAACTAGATAAATGCTGTCCCTCTCCCAGGAGACTTAATCTAGTGTTTCCTCCTTGCTTCCACATGCCCTATCTTATTTATGGCCCTCGGCAACTGCCGGTCTGCCATGGAGAACAGTTTCCTGTGAAATCCCAGAAGGCATTCCTCCCTTGAGCTAAGGGTCCAAAAAGCTAAGGTTCTGAAATGGCATTGTGTTCTAACTAGGATCAAGTTCCTCCACATGATAATAAAGGAGAGTTTCTGATTTCAGAGAAAGGTTTCTGGGCAAGGGTGGACATTAAATGACAGCAATGGAGGCCCACCCTGCTCATGAGAAAGTCTGGCTTTGCCTAGAGCACTCTATGGTCTCTTCGTCTGAGTGTTCAAGTTTATTTGAACAACATGAGACCTGTAAGGAGAATATTGTGACACTTTCCTTGACCCACCCACTCATTTACTCAGTAGAGAATTCCTCTTCCCAAGTCATGTTCCCAACTGACAAGCCCTAGCTGGCCGAGTTCCGGTACCTTTCCTATGGACCACTATACTCCTTTATTATCCGTTCTTCCTATACGCCCTTGATAGGACTCAGAATGGGAGAAAAGAGTTCTCTCATGAAAAGAAAGGAAAGCAGTCTATCTAGGACCTGCTTTCTAGGAAGCAGTCTATTAGGAACTCACTATTGAAGTAATCAAGTCAAAGTGACTTATGTTCTTAGTTTTCATGTCATGGTGAAGAACAAGAAGATGGAGAAAAGGCTGGGGAAGGGGAAGAGAGAGGCTTAAGAGAGCCTTGATGCAGGGAAAGGTAGAAGTAGGAAAGGTGTTGTTGAGTATCACAAGGGCCTGCAGAGTCATCATCACTCAAAAGGAAGACAAGTTGGTCAATAGCCTGAGCAGAGTTTTGAGCTAGGGGCAGTCCTTTCCCACCAAACACTTCCTTCTTTAGAAGGTGTGCTCCAGCTTTTAAAACAAGATCAAGTGATATGGTTAATCCAGAGCTATGTGGTTGGAGGCATCAGTAATGATTCTATGTTGTGTGGATTCATGGAGATTTCTAGAGTCTTCCACACGAATCCTTATATCTATAGCACCATTGTGAATAATCAATCAATATTTATTGAGTGAATGAGTCTCCTGGGAAGTGTAACATATTAGCATATTATCCTCTGTTAATAGCTTTGTGAAAATTTGTTTAAAATTAAAATGCACATCTTATTAATGTAGCAATGCTGAAATGTTGCTACATTAGTTTCCACATTTAATTTCCACAGTTATCCTGAGAAGGGCATTTATGACCTTGACTATATCAGCTAACCTTTCTGGTATCAGTTTTCCCATCTGTAAAGCAGAGATCAGTGTAGCTCCTGCATCACAAAGTCATGTGAAAGCAAAATGGCACAATGTACACTGAGCAATTGGCAGTCTTTCCTTAGAGACTGCCACCTCTGTATCTCAGAAGACTGTTCCTTTACCCATGGGAGACAAATCCACAATGGTGCCTCCCCAGAGATGCACTGCACTGGGATGCAGGGATCATATTGACAGCTGTGGTCCAGGCTCCTGTTGCAGTTCCCATTTTTTGTTGCTACAGTTGGCAGATGCATCCCATTAATGATGGGAATGTCTGATATTGCTTCCTGCCTCATATCCTTAGCTTCTAATGCTGTTTTGGATAGCATTATATATATATATATTTTTTCTCCACCTCTTGAACATTAGGTGCTCTCAGGTAATTCCTCTGAAACCCCATGTGCTGTCATGAGCTAAGAAGCTGAAGGCAGATGACAGGAGAACAGCTGAAATATTGTCTATGGCCCCTGGCAACTCTATATTCTTCTCAACTGTATCCCCATGAGTGGACAGGGGTCTGGGCACACTGGATTTCATGACTCCTGCTCCTTACCCTATCCACCCTGCTTGAGCCTGAGGATTGCATCTCAGGTCTTCTGACACCATCTTTCTTCTTCCACCAATTCTGTTGCTGATGTCTGTGTCTATCTTGTAAAAAGACTGGACTATGAAGACATCAAAAAGAAGGAGAAGAATACAGAGCAGGAGAAAGAGAGCTAGTGGAAGGCAAGAGCAGAGTGAAACGGAACAGGAGGGAAGGAGAACAAGAGAAGAAGAGAAGAAGAAAAAAATAAAAGAGAGAACAGAAGCAAAGGGAAGTGAGACTTAAGAACACCCAAGGATAACCAATTGGTTTCCCAAAGTGAGAGGAACAAGGACTATTTCTAACAGGAACTCAATGACTCGCTCTTTGGTCTCCCCACCCCCGAAGGGAGGAGCAGTCCTGTTAGGCCACAGAGGAGGGCTTTGTAGCCAGTCCTGAAGATACCTGATAAAACAGGATCAGATGAATAGGGAGGAGGTCCCCCCCATCAGTGGACTTGGAAAGGGGCACGGTGGAGATGAGGGAGGGAGGGAGGGAGGGACTGGGAGGGAATGAGGGATCGGGACACGGCTGGGATACAGAGTTAATAAAATGTAACTGATAAAAAAAAAAAAAAAGAAAAAGAACACCCAAGGAGAGATGAGTTCAGCTATGTAAAAGGACTTCGACCCAGGCACCATAAGCACAAGGGCCAGAAGAAAGCCAGTTTATGGGCTGAACTCAAACATTAACTGAACCCTGGTCTTCCGTAAGAGCAGCAGAGTCTCTTAACTGGAATCTCTGCAGAATGGAATTCCAATATTTCTTTTTTTTTCTTTCTCACTATTTTATTTTATTTTTAAAAATTCTTTATTAATTACACTTTATTCACTTTGTATCCCCCTTGTGGTTCCCTCCCTCCTCCTGTCCCAATCCCTCCCTTCCTCCACCCTCTGCATGCATGCCCCTCCTCAAGTCCACTGATAGGGGAGGACTTCTTTTCCTTCCTTCTGATCCTAGTCAATTAGGTCTCATCAGGAGTGGCTGCAGTGTCTTCCTCTTGGGCCTGGTAATGTTGCTTCCCCCTCAGGGGGAGGTAATTAAAGAGCAAGCCAATCAGTTCATGTCACAGACAGCCCCTGTTCCTATTACAATGGAACCTACTTGGATACTGAACTGCCATGGGCTACATCTGTGCAGAGGGCTTAAGTTATCTCCATGCATAATCCTTGGTTGGAGTATCAGTCTCAGGAAAGACCCCTGTGCTCAAATTTTTTGGTTCTGTTGCTCTCCTTGTGGAGTTCCTGTCCTCTCAAATATTTCTTTAAAAAAAAAAAAACAGCATTCCTTGCTTGAAATATCAGACACCAGAGCAGTATTCTCTCCTGTCAACAATATGGTAGCTGCTATCCAGCTCCCACCTGCTCCTCCTCTGGAGGAGGCCCATGCCACCTCTAATTTACCACAGAGCTCACCACCATATATGACACTGTCCATTTCATTAACGTAAGTCCTCTCCCCAGTGCTGAAAGGTACCTGAACTTGGAAGCCTTCATTTATCTTTTTAGAATCGGAATGCCCTTTTATTTTCCTGATAACTCCAATATGTAGGAAACAATTGAAAGGTGAGCTTGAAGGAAGTCAAGAATGGGGAGAGGGAAAATAGAGATGAAAGAGGAGAGGAATTTTTTAAAAAAAGGAAAGGGTGGAGCTAGAGGCAACAATCTAGGATACCTACTCAGAAAGGGATCCCAGGGACAGGACGCATGGTCATCAACTAGCTTGCAGGGGTGGGTAGAGTTGGTGGTAAGAGTCTAGGGTCCCTACTTTGGAACAAGAGCCAGAGGCAGGCTGTGGGTGGAGTATCAAAATCTGGGGCAAGGGTAGGGGGAGGGTAAACAGGTGGAGCAAGCAGGAGAATTTACAATGTTCCTTTCCTTCATGGCTCAACTGGCCTGTTTCCTTTAACAAGGAGTGTAATCTTTGCGGGTCAGTAGCTTTCTTCATTAGTACAGAGTTGTACCAACATGCTCACCATCAAACAATGAACTTTCTAAGGGACTCCTCCGAGTGTAAATCAGGGAAAGATCCTTAAATAAATTAGTGAACAATACCGTACTGTTTATATTAGCTTTCTTGGATGAGTGATTTAACATTATTGAGCCTAGAATTTCTGGTACCACACAAATGACATCATTGCTGCTTTCCTTTTTTTATATTAATTTCACAAAACAAGGTACTTGGTCTCAGGTGTTTCTAGGTTTAAGCTTCCACAAGGGATGGTGGTGTTGTGTGGGAAGGGTGGGGGTGGGAGCAAGCTGACATTTATTGTGCATTGTTTCATTAAAACATGAGTCAGTCTTAACTACTTAAGTAGTTTTCATCTCCCTGACAACCAGAAGCTTGCCAATATTGCAGCTTATTTCCTGTGAAGATTCTCAGACTGTATACTACTTGGAAAGGAGAGAGGTCTCTCCTGCTAAGGGGCTTATGACTTCCTGTTTATTTGTTTGAGTCTAGCAGGCATGGCTCCCTGAGCAGCTTTTCCTAACCCAGTCAAACTGGTCCGAAGAATGCACTCTTTATTCAGTAAATAATATGAACCCTTACTGTGGTGCAGAAAAAAAGAAATCTTGCATCTGGGGAAGCCTCAGGAGAAGAGGACACAGATAGACATTAAATAAGACCACAGAACTCCAGTGAAGCTCCCAACTGTGGTGGACATCCTGAAGGAAATTAAACCAAGCCATGTAAGGTCATGTCAGAGGAAGAAGGCACTTTTAGATGATGTTTCCATAAGGAATGAATCTGCCCTGCTCCTGAGCTGTGACAAAGAATAGTCCTGTGAACATGAGAGGAGAGGAAAGTGTCCCCAGTAGAAGGAGTGGAAATTGTAAGGTTGGGAGGTAAGCAGGACCTTGTTCTGGATATGACACCAAAGGAGGGGGGAGAGATGGTTACTTGCTGTAACCAGTAAATGATCAATTATGAAATATTTTAAAGGAAATGCAGTTTTTCTCCTTTTAGGTAGCAACATTAATTGGAAGAAGGTTAATAAATATCTGTAGGGAGAAAGCCCTAGGGAACTTATTTTGATGAATAGAGAACACTTGTAATTATCATAACAGGATTGTCTGTAAATAAATGCTTCTAAAAATGCCCAATTTGACATTTTCAAAACAATTTGTCCTCTTAGTCAGCTCAGGCACACTGTCTCCAAAATGGAAAGACCTTCTGTATGTGTTCTTAGTCTTCCTTTCTTTTCTCCATTACCCCATAAAAATCCTGAAGGCTCTTAGGAGTTTGGGGTTTTCCAGGTCAGAATCAGCCACATTTTTATGTCTAAATTATCACAAATTCTTACTGTCTGGATTTGGAAGTGGGGGCGTGGGGAGTGAGCTTATGCTTTTTTTTTTTTTTTTTTTTTTTTGTCAATTTGACAAGAAATAGAGTCATTGGGAAAGAGGACTCCTCAACTGAGAACATGCCTCTATCAGACTGGCCTGTTGGTAGGTCCGTGGGGGGCATTTTCTTAATTAGGGATTGATGTGGGAGGGCTTAGTTCATGGTTGTGCCCCTCATGGGAAGGTGGTCCTAGGATATATAAGAAATCAAGCTGAGTAAGCCCTGAGGAGCAAGCCAGTAGGCAGCATTCTTTCATGGCTTCTGCATCAGTTCCTGCCTTCCAGATTCCTGCCTTCAATTTCTGCCCTACTTCCTTCATGATGGACAGTATCTTGGGATGTAAAATAAACCCTTTCCTCTCCAAGTTGTTTTTGGTCACAGTATTTATCACAGCCGTAAAAACCTAACTAGAACAACGGTATATTCCTACAATGATACTAGTTGATAATTATTGTATTAATTATATTAATGACAGGAGTTTGTGACTTAGCTCCATTTTGTAAAAGAAAGAAAAATGAAGATAAAGATGGTCATTAACTTGGCCATGTTTATAGGACAAATGAATAGGGCAGTAAAGATTGAAACCCAGGCTTGCTGGGCCATTTACTTCTACGTGTAGTAAGAACACGGTATCAGAAGATAAGTGGCCTGATTCCAGCCTCTACTCCACTACTAATTAGACTTTGGGCTTATCATCCCCATGGCTTGATTTTTTTGGTACCTACTTATTCATTTCTCCTAAGTGCTGTCAAACACTCTGGGTGCTGCAGGTACCATGGAAATGAGAAGCAGAAGCTAGCTTCAAGGAGATTACCATCACAAGAAAAGAATAGACATCATTAGATGATAGCACAAAATAAATGGAGAATTCCAAGGGAAGCTGGTATTCCATGGCATAGTGGGCAACCCCCAAAGTATTTTTGTTTTGTTTCTTGAGCTAAGCCTGAGTATTGAGTAGAACTACCTACATATCTGCAGGAATAATTATTTGTAAGATGGGAGATGTTGGAGAAGCCAGTCCAGCATGAGAAAACAAACAAACAAACAAACAAACACCCTTGGTGGGCAGAGAACTTAACATTGAAATAAGATCCCAGTGCTTAGGGTTCAGGGGCTAGGAGATGTGACAAGAAAAACAGAAAGTGAGGCAGACCAGCCATGCCAGGGCAGGAAGATCTTCCCAGGCCCCCAAGAGGCTTAACAGTGTCCAGATTTTACTGCCGCTTTTGCTTCACTCTTGCCTTTCTCTTTCAGGAACTTTCTCTCACCCCACTCTTTTAAAGCAGGAAAGGTTTGCTTAAGGGAACACCATGTTTGAGGGGCTTACCGTGGCTTATGGTTGGTCATCATCACCATCAATACTTGGAACAAGTGGAGCTCTGACCTGTGTTCTTGTCCCCTGGAAGCTGCTGTTGACCAGCAAAACAGCATATTCTGTTCCCAGACAAAAAAAAAAAAAAAGCCCCTGACTTTGGCAAAAGAGCTGGAACTGCCAGGAAGGCCCAGTGGCTGAGGCCTTGAATGCTGGAAAGGAAATTAGTCTCAGCAATGACACAGAGCTGTCAGACCCCTCCACTCTCTGCCTAGGATGCTAATCTGGTTGGCGACAGTGGATGATAGGAGACAAAAGGTCACACAGATACTTAGGATTGTATGCTCCCACCCCCTCTTTTTATTCCTGATGATGTGACAAAGGGAGGGCGGTGTGTTCTGCTGAGCCTCTGCAGTTATCAGATTCACTTCACTTTGTGGAGGAAGACTGTTTCCTGGTGTCTCTCAAGAAATAAAGATGATGAATAGAAGCACATCTCATACTTTATTAGCATGGACGGGCAGATAGGTCCCAGTGCTGATTAATCCCAGGATGTTTGAAAAAAAAATTTTTTTTCTTTCTCAACTCAGAGCCAGGGTTTGCCGTTGCTGTCCTAAAGAATGGTAGCTGAGCAACCATGCTCTTGTGAAGATGGACAGAGATGGTAAAGTGTTCATTAACTATCCCATAGTGATTAAGAGCTACACCTCAAATGTCAGGACCCTTGGAGGGAAGCTGAGAAAACTCCATAATTTTAGTCTGAGTTAACAAAGCCTTCTTCTTCACATGGAAAAGAGAGCATGTACAATGTAAGCACACACACACACACACACACACATACACACACACATGCTTACTCACTCACTCACTCATGCAAAGCACTGCTATCACTGAAGGAAAGGGGCTTGTCTCAGAAACTCTGGAACTAAGAATGAGACAGCGCCTTAACTGCTTTTCTAATGCTCTGACGAAATACCCCCAACAAAAGCAATTTAAGGAAAGAAGGGTTGGCTCATAGTTCCAGGGTACACTCTATCATGGAGGGGAAGTCGAGGCAGCAGGAGCTGGAAACAGTGGGTCACATTGCCACCTTAGTCAGGAAGAAGAGAGCAATGGGTGTCTGTGCTCAGTTTCCTTTCTCCTTTTTGTATAGTCCAGGAGTCCAGCTCAAGCAGTCAGTCACTCATGCCATATAAAAAGGGTCTCTCCACCCCTTATTCTAATTGAGGTGTTCCACCCCTGGGATTACTCAACATTTTCCCAGAACAATCAGGTTCTTCTTGCCTGGAAAGGACAGAAGAGCTGAATGCCAGCTCTTTGAGGATCCCTTGGTTAGATGGGTGGCTTTGGGGACATTCAAAAGGACCAAAGTAAAAAAAAAAAAATTCGAGTATTAGATTGAGCATCTACTCAAACCAGTCAATCAGCTCCTCCAACACACTTGAAGGCCACAAGGTATCTACGAAGCAAGTGGTGGTGCTAGGAAGGGGTTTGGCTATTTCTTTTCCAAATGATTTGAAAAACGGGGCTGGAGAGATGGGTCAGAAGTCAAGAGCACTTGCTGCTGTTGCAGAAGAACTGTGATCTGCTTCCAGCATCCACATGGTGGCTTTCAAGCATCTGTTACTCTAGTTCCAGGGTGTGTGATGGTCTTTTCTAGTCTCTGTGGCACCAAGCACAAACATGGTGCATATACATATGCACAGACACTCACACATACACACAAAATAAAAATAAATAATATTTTAAAAGTAAACACATGTACAATGATTTTGAGAAACTTTAAGAAGAATAAACAGCTTAGAATTCTTTATAATCTATAGACTAGATAAAGGGACAATTCCAGAGTCCTACATTGCTTGATAAAACAGTTTGTGCCCTTGGCTATTGATTTTTATCCTTCCTTCCTTCCTTCCTTCCTTCCTTCCTTCCTTCCTTCCTTCCTTCCTCTACTACTTATTAAATGTATGTGTTCTCCATTTGTTTTAAAATACTTTAGTTCTATAGTGTGGAATACTCACATATGTCAATAGGTTGTGGATGTGCGTTGTATGAGTTAGGAGAATCATTTGTATTTCCTGCAGCTCTGAGCATCTCCTTTGGGTTGCCAGACTTCTGGGAAGCTCCAAGTCCATTTGCTGATGCAAAGAAGAAAACCTTTGGAAGAGATCCAAGTGTGATTAGACTGTTCTTCCAATAGCCAGCTGGTCAACCGTAGCCTGTGTGCCTTGCCATGAATCACATCCATTCCACCGATCATGAGAAGATGGTCAAGAAATACCCACAACTTTGAAGCAAAACTATTGGAGATGTGCTATGTTTTAGACCAGACAATAACATTGTCCAACAATAAATTAAGAGAAATTCAAAGTTTCTTAAATATGCAAATTAGGAAAGTACCTCACCCTCTCTTATGAAAGTTAGCATCAAATGTGAATAAAAGCTGGAGTTTTCCACACTAATATTCTAAACCTATTGCGGCGATCAAAATCTCTGTATCTAAACATGCTGCCAGCTGAACCAGAATAGGACCAATATTTCATTTGGTCTAAATCCATGTTTCTCCCCTCCCTCGCAGAATTACCTAAGTGATTTGGTAGTCAGCATTTCTCACTTAGAGAGCCTTCAGGAATATGTGTTCATGCGTGCCTGTGTGTGTGTGTGTGTGGGTGGGTGTATGTTGGTAAACAATTACCTTCTATTATTAAATGAACTATCTATTTCTCAATTGCAAAATTCCCTCACGATATGATAAAATAATATTTCATGGAACTCAGGATTGTTTTTCTTTTCTTTTTTAAATTGGGAAAAACCAACATAGCTGTGAAGAGTTTCACATACAATAATCCAAGAGAGTTCCTGTTCCACCAATTCCCAGATCACAAAAAAAAAAGTATGGAACAGTTTATAAATTTTTTTTAAACAAGATACATTTTTCCCATGTTTAGATCTGAAAATACTCAGCTGTAATTTAATCTACCTTTTATTAGATTACCCAGTTATGTCCAGAAAATCGTGGAAAGCATCTAAAATTAAGATGTAAGGTCAGAGAAGTGGGCTGGATGTGAGAATTCCTGCTGTTCTCCCCTGATGTGTCTTCTGCGCAGAGACACTGTGGGTGGAGACCTTGGCTCTCTAGAGATTGAACAACCCAGTGTCCCCCAGGCGTCTCCACGAGGCAGTCTGCTTCCACCTCTTTCCTTTGACTTCAGAGTAACTTCAGTCCTCAGGTCAGATGCAGGGGAGGTCAGAAACGGCTGGGTTGTTGAGTTGTCCTCTACTGATTAAACCAACTACCACAACAAAAAGCTTCAATGTCAAGCATGTTGGTGTGCACTTATAATCCCAGCTATTCAGGAGGCAGAGGGATGCCATGCTCGTGGCCAGGCTGAGTCACACAGTGAATTTAGCTAGACATTCCGTATTTACGTTGCTACATGTGAGGACCAATTCCATGTTAGTCACCCTCCCCATACATCAAGCCATAACATCATTTTACCAAAGGTAAAACAAAATGAAATAATAGTCCATGTCGCAGTTACTCATGTTGGGTCATATATGCAGGTATATAGAACATAGCATTTCTTTTTAAAGTGAAACCTCATGGGCTTCATGTCAGTAGGAAGTTCACCCTCAGCTGTGATGAAGGCTGCTAGCTCCCCAGAGCTCCTTGTCAATCCAGGAGCCATGCTTAGCATCCAGAGTATAGGAAGAACGTTTTAAACTTTAGACTATTGTAGTGGCCAGTCATATGCCAATGGCTTGTAGCTCAGTAGTCACTGTAAGTAATGCGTTCTAGTTTGAGGTCCTTGTGGGCAAAGATGATTTTTTTTTCTTTTCCTTTAAAATATTTTAATATATTTGTTCGCTTATTTTATGTAAACATATATGTGTTTGTGCATGAACATGTACTCACATGAATGCACTTGTGCATGCACACAGGCATTTGCCACAACCGACTTGTGGAAGACAGAGGCCAATCTGTGGAACTTGATTCTCTTTCCACAAGGTGGGACCCAAGGATTGAACTCAGGTCTTCAGACTTGGCAGCAAACACCTTTAGCTGTTGCGCCATCTCATTGGCCTTATTGTTTGTTTGTTTTATTTTTGAAAAAGCTGCAATGCACTTAGCAACCTTGTTAGCCAATGATCTCCTCATCTGAATGACTTAATTTTTTTTTTAAATCTTGTAAGCTCTCCTTTTTTTCTCTTCTGGCTAGCTTGAAAACTATTCTCTCTCTTCTGGTTGACCTCAATAGTATGGCCCTTTTTGTGTTTTCATGAACAGTAGGAAGCATTATTGTCTTCAGGTAATTTCTATTTCCTTCCACCTGTGAACAAAATAGGCCTGAGGAGGTAATTTCTTCTGAGTCTATCTGCTGGCAGTGGAAGAAGAAAACAGCCTGGAGACTGGTAGATGGATTGTTGATAGTGGATGCTCTCTTTGCTTCTCTGAGCTCCATGTCCATGGACTGAGGCTTTTTCCTCCACCAATTCATGTCCTGCTTTGTCTTGTGACTTGCTTTGGCCAATAGGATGATAATGGATATGACCTTGACTGAACTGAAAAACTGCAAAGTGCTTGTGTGTCTGAGTGTTTCCACTGTGCTGCTGCTCTTGTCATTGCTACAGGTGCAAGCGGAGCATACCTGGGTCAATTCATGGAGCCAAGCCCAACCTGCAGACACATAATGAAGAAGTAATTGTCAATAAATAAATATGACATTGAGTTTTGTGATGACTTGCTTTTACTAAAATAGCTAAGTAGACAGAGATAAAAATAGAAGTTCATTGGAGTGTACCTGGTGCTCATTCAAAAAAATCCCCATCAGGGTATCAAAACAGATGCTCAGACTCATAGTCAAACTTTGGGCAGAGTGCAGGAAATCTTATTAAAGAAAAGGGAGATAGAAAGACTTGGAGGGGATAGGAGCCACACAAGGAGAGCAACAGAACCAAGAAATCTGGGCCCCTGAGACTGACACTCCAACCAAGGACCATGCATGGAGATAACCTAGAACCCCTGCACAGATGTAGCCCACAGCAGCTCAGTATCCAAGTGGGTACCCTAGTAAGGGGAACAGGGACTGTCTCTAACATGCATTCAGTGGCTGGCTCTTTGGTCACTTCCCTCTGATCAAAGAGCAGCTTTACCAGGCCACAGAGAAAGACAATGCAGCCAGTTCTGATGAGACCTGATAGGCTAGGGTCAGATGGAAGGGGAGGAGGACCTCCCCTATTGGTGGACTTGGAGAGGGGCATGGGAGGAGACAAGGGAGGGAGGGTGGAATTGGGAGGGAATGAGGGAGGGGACTACAGCTTGGATACAAAGTGAATAGACTGTAATTAATATAAAAATAAAAATAATTTGAAAAATTTAAAAAAAAATGAAAAAAAATGTCGTAAGGCATAGGCTGTGAAACTAATGTGTTCGTTGCTCATTGCTATGACAAAACACCAGACAGAAGCAACTTAAGGGAAGAAGGGTTTGTTGTGGCTCACAGAGTGAGGTACATCATGGCAGGGAGCGTCCAGCAGCAAGAGTGGCTCAAGCTGTGGAGACAGGTGACATTGTATCTGCAGTCAGAAAGTAGAGGAGTGACTGCTAGGGCACAGCTCGCTTCTTCATTTTTTCCATTTTATTCACAGCCCCTAGGGCGATGCTGCCCACACCCAGAGAGTGTCTTTCCTCCTCACTTTTACTTCTCTAGAAACAGGATCACAGACACACCCAGAGGTGTGTCTCCTAGGTGATTACAAAGCCAGGCGATATTGGAATGACGATTAATCATAATATCATAGTCTGACATCATCTTATACATTATTTATTCTTCTTAAAAGCTAATGTCCATTTAATTAGTCTTGGAGTTCACAAAGTGTTCTCCCATACATTATTTTTTTTAGTCTGTTTTATTGTTCAAGGCTGAGGTGAGGTTGATGTCATTAACCCTGCCTGATGGGAAGATCAGGATTTCTCTGTGGTAATAAGTCAGTTTTGAGTTCAAGATTGGAGCTGGGACTGTAACCAGGTCTGTCTACTCTTCCCACAGTATCGTGGCAGTCCCTAAAACATCCGGCATTGGGCTAGACCCCATAGGAAGAAGAAGAAAAAACTTCCTTGTTAGAGTTGGAAATGTAAAGACAAAGGTAGAAATTTTGTCTCCCTAATTCTAGTCATGCTTCCCAAAGTATTGGGAGTAGAATAACTCTGGCAAGGGTGGTTGTCACAGTTAGCTTCATTTGTCAACTTAAAAAAGGCCCAGAGTCACCTGGAAAGAGGAAAATTTAGTTGAGGAATTATCTCCATCAGACTGACTTATGAGAATATCTGTGGGATAATTTTTGGATTGCTAATTTATGTCAGCCAAGTCCAGTGTGGGTGGTACCTCCCCTAGGCAGATGGGCAAGCTAGGTTGTACAAGCAAGGTAACTGAACGGTGAGTCTCGGAGCAAGCTAATAAACAGCATTCTCCATAGGTTTTTGCTTCAAGCTCCTGCCTTGAGCTCCTACCCTGGTTTCCTTCTATAATGGACCTGTAAGCTAAGATAAACCTTTTCCACCCCAAGTTGCTTTTGGTCAGAATGTCTTATTACAGTCACAGAAAATAAAGTAGGACAGAGATAGAAGGAGGCAAGAAAAAACTAAAAGCTGTTTGCAATAAGTTTCAGTAATTCTGACTTGACTATATTAAATGTCTTCCCTGTGAGTATTTATGCCCATCTGGAGGGCATATGTGAAGGGGCTCCTATGTGGGCGTTAGAATGTACTTCACTTCTCTAACTTTGAACTTTACTTACCTTAGAATGTTTTAAGATCAGATCATCTTGTTGGATGAGGGTTCCATGACACCCCTGGGAGCTACTCTGGTTCTTACCTTTGGTAACTTTCTTCTGTGGTACCCAGAACTGTTCTTACAGCAGACACCCCTGGGCCCTTTGAAGGTTCATTAGTGACTCAATTATGATTCTAAGAACCTTTACTTAAGGGGATGATAATGTAACATATTCATTAAGGTTCTTTGTAATCCCCCCAAGTCAAAACCAAACCAAACCTCGCTTTAATTAGCTTGAAGATGCTATGAAAACCCATTGGGTTAAGTAAAGTATTGAGAAATTAGGGTTTGATAAGAATAAGAGACCTGGTCAGTTTGAGGTACTTTAGAGGGCTGCTAGACATGCCACTCAAACAGTGGATTCCCTGTCTGCATTTTTCTACTGAGGTTGCAGCTTCCTGAGAGGCAGAATCCGACTCCCCTGGCTTAGGTCAGATGTCTCTGCTCCAGAAGCATTTAGTACCGAGACAGGACAGAAGGTGCCATGGAGACAACCCCTGTGATCTGGGCAGCCATCCCAATTCGTGTCTCCTGCATTTGGCCTCAACAAGAGTCACATCTTTGGGGAGGGAGGGGTGAGGCTGATTCGAAGATGGTACATGCCATGAAAATCCCCCTTGAATGCCAGTTAGGTTTTCCTGCAGGGTTTGAAGACAGTGATGCACATCCTCTGATCACTGAAACTTGAACACTTTGACTCATACTTGACCCGGATAAGTACGTTTCCAACTGGAGAATTTTTGGAGACACACAAGCAGTTGCCCGTGGGCTAGGGAGGTGTTGAGTGGACTCCTCTGTGATTTCCCAGTCCCTTCTAGCTCAGTGCATTGTGTATATGACACAACTCTGCTGTGTACAGAGATGGATTAGGGTGACAGCCAAAGAAAATGCCAATATCCTCCTTGTACATTATTCATGAATGGATGATGTCATCAGAATCACGTCACGAAGGAAAAGGGGCGTTGGGAGCCATGTTTTTATGCATTAATCCAAAGTCAATCCAAACTTTTACTTTTAAGAGCATGAGTCAAAGGCTGAGATTTTTCTTCTGTTTTCTGAAATTTCAAATTCAGAAGTAAATGAGGCAGTTAAAAAAAATGAGCCCCCAAGGACACCACCACCTACTACTATACAGCACTGTGGAGGTTTATTTGAGTATATTTTGCTTTTATGGTTTTGTTCTCATTTCTTACTTTGAGTTACAAAATAGTGTGGGAAAATGGTTAATGCAGAATAAAAGTTAAAATTAAAGCTACTTTTTCCACTATGGTGCTGTCTCCTTCCCACTCCCTTGTCCCAGGAAGTCTGTTCAGCTGGGCTTAGCAGGACAAAGGCTACCCGGATCTGGACCTGTATTCATGATTTATCTAAATGCCTCAATCACCTAGCTTCTGGACAGAATCATTTGTGATGATATTACAACTAGAACTGGTGTGGGATGGGAACGCCTTCCCTAAGAGTGCTAGAAATGTGTGTGACATGTATGATGAAAGATTCACTTTAGCTCAAGAAACCTCATGTCTGGAGAGGACAGTATTTTGAGTCCAAGCAAAGGATGATAGCTATTGTTGTCAGACTGTGACATCAGACATGTCTTATGACACACACAGTTTTTCTGTTTCTCTCTGCCCACCTAAAGAATGACACCTAAATGCCTTCACTTTTTCCGGAAGCTACCTCTACTTGGAAAAAAAAATGACTGGCTTCTACTTCTGTCATTACTCAAGTCTTTGTTTCATATTTATGTTGCTAGGTACTGTGGGAGCCACTTTTATAGCCATTTTTCTGTTTAGTTCAAGAACATCTTTCCAGAAAATACATTAAAATCCCACTTCACATAGGAGAATTTGAAACTCACAGTCTTTCCTCCTCCTCTTCTTTTTTTCTCTTCTGCTACTTCATTTTCCTTCTTTTTCTTTTTTTCCTCCTACTTCTTCCTCATCCTGTTTCTCCTTACCACCACCACCACCACCATTTAGTGGAAAGATCATCCAGAATATATGACTAACCTGGAAGACTTAATCAGTATCTATGAGACAAGTCAGGTATATGCAATAATTGCAGCATGCCAGAGCCAAGACACTAAGTGGTTTTAGGTACCACATTTAATTTCATCACCGCATTGATGATCTGAAGCAGGTGGCAATGCAGATGCTATTTTGGAGATGGGGAAGGGGTTGTATTAGGGAGGCTGAGAAAAACTCTGGTAGCTGAGCACTCAGTACCAGTCCCTAGGTAGGCACCAGTGCTGTAAAAGCAGGAATCAGTGACAGAGACTGAGAAAAGTCAGGAGAGTTTCAGACCAAAGTGATGAGGGGCAGGCCAAGTAAAAAGCATTCCTCCTCTATAAATAAATGGGGCTGTGCCACGACACCCCAGTGCTTGGGGCATGAGAAGTTATTTCTCAGTCACGACTCCGTAGAAGTTCATGGAGAGGTGACCCAGTGGCTACCATCAGCTGGGAGCTTTTCTGCAAGCAGTAAAGCACTTTCTGTCCCTTCTCTGCTCTCTTACCCTCCATGCTGTGTGCTTGGTGAGGTACTCTTCAGTGTGACCCACAACCCATTGTTTTCATGGGGAAATTGGGAATCAAGGTTTAAGGTTGAATAAAACAATACAGCTTCACTCTACCTGACCTTTTCCTCCTCAGCTCCTTTCTGGCAAACCAAGGCATTTTACTTTTTAAGTCAAACTGTTCACAGACTATCTCTCCGAAGCATAAGCCATGATAAAATTTTAAAGAGATCAAAGCCCAGTAATAAAGGAATGAGCTTTAATGAGTCAGCAATTTGGCAGGGATCAAGAGAAACAACAGTAAGATTTGGGTAATAGTGTTTCTCCAAAGTGCTGATAAATACAGGCAGATCAGATGTGTGTGTGGGATCCCGGAACCCCAGTCTTAATTATGAAGGGGCAGGCAAGTGGCAACAGTTAGGAAAATAGATATATTCAGAGAGGTCACGGATTGATAATTGTTGAATCTCTGTTGGGTGTTCATTACATTCTTCCGTGTTTTACTTATATCTGAAGGTGTCTATAATTCTTTAAAAGGAGGAAACATTATAGGTGTAGTCTGATCTTCTATTCCACAGTAAATTTCCCTACACTGGAAATACTAATGTGACCAAGGTTGTGGGTACCACTTAGCCTCCAAGCCCCCTCTCTTTGACCTCCAAGGATTTACTGCCATCATATCTACTCCTGTCCATTCCCACTTGCTGCTACCCTAGACCCAACTATCACTGGCATCATTTATGCAGATAACCACAGTGTGCTCCTGTTTGGCCATCTTGCAGTTCTAACCTTTCCTCTGTGTGGGAGTGATCTTTTCAGAATGCAAATCTGATATTCTCATGAGAAAATAGCAAGACACAGAACGGTATCCATGACTTTTGGGTAAGAAGAAAGGGGACCCTATACTACCCGTATGTGTATTTTGTGCTATTTATTTATCTCTTTGGAGCCAAAACTAATAAAGGTAAACATTAATAAAAATATAAGAAAGAGCACAAGTTAACAGTAAAATAAATTGTCTCCCCTGATGTTACTGATGAAAATTCTATTTGGTTACGATATGTAATATATGCAATACTGGATTTGGTTTGCTAATGTTTTGTGGGAGATTTTTATGCATATGCATGAGAGACGTTTGAGTCAGTAGTCTTCTTGTGTGATGCCTTTGACTCCAGCTTCATACAGCGAGTAAAGAAGTGTCCTCTTCCCTTACATTTTTCTAGAAGGGTCTGTAAATAATTGCTTTTGTTTCTTTAAATGATAGAACTCATCAGTGGGACCACCTAACCCTGAACTTTTTTTTTTTTTTTTGTGGAAAATTTTAGTTATGAATTCTTTACTTAAGTTATGAATTTTTTTTTACTTGTTAGGGTGTCATCCTGATTTTAAATTTTCTTTTGGGGGCAGTTCTTAGGTCTAATAATTTTTTCTGTGACATATAAATCGTTTGTATGCTGGCCTAAAGGTAACTGAGAGGTCCCTTTTACCTTTTAATCTCTCTAGAACTGGCGGGACCACGTTCTTATATCTGATCTTGATGATACACATTTTTCTTCTTCTTGGCTAGTCTAGTCAAGAGTTTGTTAATTTTATTGATGTGACTGTGTGTAGAACTTTCATTGATTGTTTTTTCCAACACACCCATCGTGTGTCACTCTTTATTTACATAAGACCATCATGTCTAGTCTCTGAGCTCAAGTGGCTTTTTGCATTGCATCTCTTCTTTTTTAATAAGATACTGTGTGTGAGAGAGAGAGAGAGAGAGAGAGAGGGAGAGAGAGAGAGAGAGTTGCACTTGTATATGCATACAAAGATCATAACACACGGAAGTCAGAGGAGGATGTTTGATATCCTCTGTCACTCTTTGTTTGTTCTCTCCAGACAGGGTCACTTGCCAAACCTGGAGGACAGGCTGATGGCAGGCGAGTCCTCGTGTTCCTGCTCTCTCTGTCTCCCCTAGCACTGGGGTTGCAGCCACATGTTGCCATGCCTGGCTTTTTACATGGATAGTAGATATCTGAACTCAGATCCTCATGTTTGCACAGCAAGTGCTCTTACCGTCTGAGCAACCTCCCCAGCCCATCTTATGTTCTTTTCAACTTACAACACAGCGTGGGCTGTGGACGAATTAATAATTTGCCCTTCTTTATCCTTTGAAGCTGGGCTCAGATATTATTTCTGTAAAAGAATTTCCTGATGTCTTCCAAGTTAATCCTTCTTCTTCTGCACCTTATGTCCACATCTATAATTCTATGTATATTGTACCATATACTATTTTTTTTTTGTCTCTCCAACTACACTGTGAGACTTGCAAACTGGGACTATACTTAATCACCTATGCCTTACATGTAACAAACCTGGCCTAGTTAGGTTCTCCATAGAAATGCCAAACCACCAAAACTTTCAAAAGGATCAAAATGCAAACCACTCATCATTCATACATTGTCTTTAGCGGAAATTACAACTAAAACATTTGTCACATTTGGGCCTTAGGATCTCAGATGTGACTTTTGACATGATTAGGAAATGCAAATGCTCTTTAGTGAGACAATATTACCACCACCATTCCAAATCTTCTTGTTACTCTCTTTCATTTGCCAAGTCAATGTCACTTTGTATTTATCTTGCCTTTTCTCTGCTAAGATTTCAGTAGGACATTGATTAAACTATTACTTTTCAAGAGATTTGTGGTAGGAAGTTTGATGGCTGTAGCTGAGGAGGTAAGAATGGAGAAAAAAAAAAAAAACCAGGAATGAAACATTATGGGAAGACTGGTGGATGGAATTTCTCTCTGCTATCTCAGATAAGTCACTTCCCTTTTTTGTGCTTCAGCTTTCTCATCTATCAAAGCAGATCTCATACTGGGGAGATGGTCGAGCAGGTAAAACTTGCCACCCAAGTGTGAGGACCTAAGTTACAATTCCCAGCATTCATGTCAAAGTTGGCCACAGTGATGCACATCTGCAATTACAGTGTTTGATGGTGATGGTAGAGACAATCAGATCTTCATTGTTCATTGACTAGTCTAATCAATCACCAAACTCCAGGTTCAGTGAGAGACCCTGTCTCTAAAAAAAGAAAACATATGAATGTGTGAAAGGACTTGTAGGGAAAAGGGGAAAAAAGTAAGGGTAGGAGGGAGACTGGGGTTATGAAAATAATCAGGATGAAGATCATTGTTGTAAAAACAATTTCCTCCAAAGCTAGAAATTCATTTAAGACTTAAGAAATAAACAACTCAGAAGTCTCAGGAACATCCTGAAACTGACCAGCTGTACATCTTACTTCCTTCTTCAAGGTTATATAAACAGGAAGGACTGCTAAGGAGACAGAGACCAGATGAGCTTCTTGGAAGAGGCAAACTAGACAAGCTGCCTAAAAGATACTTTCTGAGATGCTTTTACGTTGTACAGTAAGTTCTACGTCTCTGGCTCTCATGAGCTATCACTCAGTCTGGGTTGGGCTTTTGGTGGTGCAGCTGTCTTTCATTCATTCCTGCTCCTGTAAGTAACCTGTCACTCATATTCTTATAAGTAACTTCAATAAACTCATTCATTCACCAAATTGGTTTTGGTGGCATCCTTCCTTTGGTCTGCCATCAGTTCCCTGTCTAGGATGAGTGGATGTTTTTTTTTTCTTTTCTCCTAGGAGTAGTGATACAGAAGTTATCCATGTATGGAACTGTTGGATAATAAATTCAAGTTTAAACGAAAAGATGAAACCAAGATAAAAGTGAGGTGGAGTAATTGAGGAAGGCCCCCAACATAATCAGCCTTTGCTCTCCACACATACATGTGCATGTATGCGCACTTGAATATACATGTATGTGCACATACATGTATATACATTGAATATACATGTGCACATTGCATTCATGAATATGAACACATACCTATGCACAGCAGATATCTCTCTCTTCCTCTCCCTCCAGCACCACCTCTCTCTCTTACACACACACACACACACACACACACACACACACATGAGTGCATATCTCCTTGTATACTCTGCAAGCCTCTCACATCCAAGAGGCTGTGGCATTTTTATTTTTAAATAAAATTAAGGAAAATAAGGATAGAACTATAGAGCCAGACTGGTCTTATACCAGGAAGAATATGCTTGACCAAAGGATTGGATGGCACAAGAGGAGAAAACAAAACAAAACCAAACAAACAGAAAAAACATGGCTGGCCCAGGTCCAAACATGGCAATTTATGTCTGATCTTGCAAATGATGGAGCAATACTTTGCTACTTTTCTATGTCTACCCTGTGAAAAACAAATGGTGGGGGAAAAGAAATATTCCAAGCCTTCTAAAGAGAAGGTCAGAGAGTCGGAGTGATAACTTAACATTTTCCATTATTCCTCCCAGTCCTGCTCTAACCACCTACAGTCGTGTGCTAGTCTGACCTTCCACTCCTGGCTGCTGTCCCTGGCAGATGTCACTAATTGATTATAGCACTGTTTCCTTCTGAGACCAGACTGGGGAGATCTCCCAGCTCGGCACATCTGATTGGAGTTGGCATGGGAGCCGAAATCTCTTGCCTTCCTGAGCTCAAATTTCCTCCTGATTCAAGCAGAGAAAAAGTAATAAAAAGAGGTTTGTAACTTAAAACAGATAAGGGACTTTAGGTAAGCTGCCTGTTTTGACTGCTGATTTGTAGGCAGATTCCTCAAGGCCCATCAATTAAATCAGAGTGCGTTCTGGATTTTAGAAATTCATGTCTACTTTGAGACAGCGGGGGGGGGGCATGTGTGGGACACAGAGACCCCCAAACTCTGGCTTCTTCAGAACACATTAGAATTCAGGAGATCTTGAGTGTCTGGACACATCAGATGTGCGATCAGCCTTAGGTGTCCACGCAGCTTGGGGCCCTGAGGTATCATTTGTTAATTCTGTCCAGCTTCTTGATAAGTTCTCTTGGGTCAGAACAATCAGATTAGTCCTAAGTAAAGCATGGATGACACTGTCAAAGGAAGCCCACAGGGATGGCCTCTTCAGTAGTCAGTGCTAACATCTTCCTGGGCAAGAAACTCCTTTTGACTGTGTCTAGTTTCAGGCTTAAATTGCTTTTATTTGTCTTAGAGGCTGGATCAATAATCTCAATCTCTGAGACTTTGTCTTTGTGTGTGTGTGTCTCTCTGTCAGTAGATCTGAAATAAATCGCTTTTGATGGGGAAAAGAAAGTAGAGAAAATGTCATAGCAGCAGAGGTTGGGGGCATGTGAGACTATTACCAGAGGAATAATAAATAATGTTTATCGGGGGCCTTCTTTACATGGGGCACTGGGCCTTCACGTGTAATCATGAATATTTACGGCAGCCTGTTATTAATTTCCATCATAGTGATGAGGAATTTGAGACTCCAGTAGGCTAAATAATTTTTCCAAAGTCCGATGGTGAGTTTGTAGTGGAGGAAAATCTGCGCCACAATCCTGAGTGCTTCCCCGCACTGCTTTTTTCCAACCTCTTTCAGCACTGATGGCAATATGGCTAGCATCAAGCTACTGCTCTCTGTCTGTTGGCTCTGCTTCAGTACTTTTCTCAGAAAGTGCTTTATGGTAGCAAGATGGCTGCCATCAGTACCGGGCACAGACCCTGTCCATTCTGCCATTCAATAGGAGAAATGATTCTCTCCCTACAATCCTAACAAAAATTCTGAGGTTGTGTCTGTTTGGTCTGACCCTCATGAAGCCGTCACTTGATTTGAGTTTCCAGACCTGAGTGAACTGGCTGGAGTTAGTGGGAGAAGACACTGCATATACCAGAGACCAACAGTTGATGGAATAGTAGTCGATACAAAAAAAAAAAAAAAAAAATTGGGTATGGCCTGTTGAAGGAAAGTAGAGATATTATTAGGTGTGCAAAAATGTAGAAATTCATTTACTAAGACTTTCCTTTGCATGATACCACCTTAAACCTGAAGAACTAGCCTGTGGTGATGCTTCATATATCAGCTAGAGCTTTGTCCTGGTCAAATTCCAGGTCTAGTATATTACCACCTAATTGTCCTATAGACAAGTCTGTGGAGCATTTTCTGAACTGATGATTAATGTGATAGATCTCAACCCGCTGTGGGTGGTGTCACCCCTAGGCAGGTGGTCCTGGGTTGTTTAAGAAAGCAAACTGAGCCATCTGTGGGAAACAGACCAGTGAGCAGCATTTATCCATGGCCTCTGCTTCAGTTTCTGCCTCTAGGTTACTGCCCTGAGTTCCTGCTCTGACTTTGCCAGATGGTCTCTAAGGTGTGAACTTAAATAAACCCTTTGCTTCTGATGTGGCTTTCAGTCGTGCTGTTTATTACAGCAGTGGAAAGCAAACTAGAGCGATGTACGGCCTCCATTGCCTATCTTTCTCTGCCTCCTCTCAGCAGATCACAAAGACCCTGGAGCCTTTACAGATGAAAGCATGAGTTCTCATCTCATTTTGGAAGAGGTTGTACCTTTGCCTTCAAGAGGATTTAAACCTGGCCACGTCTCTAGGCTAAGTGGTAGGGACCCTTGCCTTTTTAAATAAACAGCATTACTCATTAAGTCCTGCTGGACCTGCAGCCACCTTTTCCATTGTTTTTTCTAGTTCTTTCTCTATAGAACTGAGATTCTTTGCTTGACCGAGCTTCAGAGAGGCTACCAAACCTTCTGCTACACCTGTCTATGGTTCCTTGGAAAATCCAGTTTGAGTAACTGCCTTGCTGAGTAATTGTAGCAACAGCCAACTCCTCAATAGCTCATCCTGTTACAGCCTCATCACCTCCACCCTGCAGGCATGTCATGTCATGCTAATCTGCTGTCAGTAATGAGAAAGACAGCCTGGCCATTAAAAGCAGTTTTGCTTTTGCAGAGGACTGGAGTTCAGTTCCAGCATTCACGGCAGATGGTTTATAATTCCATGTAATTCCAGTCCTAAGAGAACCAATGCTTTCTTCAGGCCTCCACAGGCACTTGCACTCACATGTACATATCTACACACATAAGCACGCACACACACACACACACACACACAAAATTATTCTGCTAGATAGTTTTTAGACAGAATCCTCACTTCTGCAGTTTCCTCTTACCAAGTTTCCAACCATGCTTCCCCCTAAAAATTCCATGTTTCTTGGCTATAAGTTCTCATTTGCCCAGGATGCATTTTAAGTTTAGCTTCCTTCTCACTGTAAAAGTTTTATTGCAGGGGTCCCTATGCAGATCACAGTGAAGTTTAATAAAGCTTTCCTTGCCCTATAATACTAATTTTTTTTTTTTAAATTTAACTACTTAACTCACTATATTCTTTGACTCTGGATTTTTCTTTCTTTAAAAAGATGTTTTAAGTGCCAATATGGGGACTAGAGAGGTGGCTTGGTGTAAAAGGTGATTACTGCTTTTTCAGAGAGCTGAGTTCAGTTACCAGCACTCCAAGGAGAGCTTGCAACTTCAGTTCCAGGCTACCCAATACCCTCTTGTGGTTTCTTCAAGTACTGCCTGTGGTGGTGCACAAACACACAGCTAGACAGTTACAAATAAAATAAAAAATAAATAATGCACTTCAAGTTTATTGATACATACAGAAAAGTTACAGGGATATAACACAGTGATATATATATGTATGCAAGTCGTAATATATATGCATTTACTTACCCAGCATAATTATAAAACAAATGTCCATGAATCTACCACCTCTTGCAAGAACTCTTCCTGCTCAGGCTGCCTGTGTTCTTGAATTTCCTTCTCCTCTCTATATAAATAACCATTATGCTGAATTTTTATTCACATGCCCATTGCTTTTTAAAGTATTTTATTTTATTGAGTATTTTTGCATCAGTGTTCATAAGAGAGATAGGTCTGAAGTTCTCCTTTTTTTGTTGGGTCTTTAGGTGTTTTAGGTATCAAGGCAACTGTGGCTTCATAGAATGAGTTTGGTAATGTTCCTTCTGTTTCTATTTTGTGGAATAGTTTGAAGAGAATTGGAGTTAGCTCTTCTTTGTAGGTCTGGTAGAATTCTGCACTGAAACCATCTGGCCCTGGGCCTTTTTTTTTTTTTTTGGAAGGGGCACTTTTGATGACTGCTTCTATTTCCTTGGGGGATATAGGACTATTTAATCTATTTACCTGATCTTGATTTAATTTTGGTATGTGGAACCTATCAAGAAAATTGTCCATTTCACTTAGATTTTTCAAATTTTTGTGGCATATAGGCTTTTGTAGTAAGACCTGATGATTGTTTCTGGTGGGAATGTAAACTTGTACAGCCACTTTGGAAATCAATATGGCGCTTTCTCAGACAATTACCGATAGTGCTTCCTCGAGATCCAGCTATACTACTCCTAGGCATATATCCAAAAGATGCTCAAGTACACAAGCAGGACATTTGCTCAACCATGTTTGTAGCAGCTTTATTCATAATACCCAGAATCTGGAAACAACCCAGATGTTCCTCAAATGATTTCTAAGGTACATTTACACAATGGAATACTACTCAGCAATTAAAAACAAGGAAATCATGAAATTTGCAGGCAAATGGTGAAAACTAGAAAAGATCATCCTGAGTGAGGTATCTCAGAAACAGAAAGACACACATGGTATATACTCATTTATAAGTGGATATTAGATATATAGTATAGGATAATCATACTAAAATCTGTACTCCTAAAGAAGCTAAGCAAGAAGGAGGACCCTGGGTAAGATGATCAATCTCACTCAGAAAGGCAAATGGGATGGACATTGAAAGAGGGAGAAAACAGATAACAAGACAGGAGCCTACCACAGAGGGCCTCTGATAGACTCTACCCTGCAGGGTATCAAAGCAGATGCTGAGGCTCATAGCCAAACTTTGGGTAGAGTGAAGGGAATCTTATGAAAGAAGGGGGAGATGAAAGACCTGGAGGGGACAGGAGTTCCACAAGAAGAGCAACAGAACCAAAAAATTGGGCCCAGGGGTCTTTTCTGAGACTGATGCTCCAGCCAAGGACCGTGCATGCAGATAACCTAGAACCCCTGCACAGATGTAGCCCATGGCAGCTCAGTGTCCAAGTGGGTGCCCTAGTAATGGCAACAGGGACTGTCTCTCACATGAATCAGTGGCCAGCTCTTTGATCACCTTCCCCTGATGGCGGAGCAGCCTTATCAGGTCACAGAGGAAGACAAGGTAGCAAGTTCTGATGAGACCTGATAGGCTAGGGTCAGAGGGAAGGGGAGGAGGACCTCCCCTATCAGTAGACTTGGGGAGGGGCATGAGAGGAGATGAGGGAGGGAGGTTGGGGTTGGGAGGGGTTGAGGGAGGGAGCTACAGCTGGGAAACAAAGTGAATAAACTGTAGAAAAATAAATAAAAAATTTTAAAAATGAAAAAACAAAAAAGTAATTTATTATGCATATATAATTTATTGAAAAACATTTTATAGTGAAAATTTATGTTTATTTTTAAAATCTTATACTATACATTGTCTTCTATAATCAAGTCTATTCCAAACTTTATTTCTGAGATTCAGGCAGGTTGATGTGCTTTAATATGTAAGTTGTTCATTTCTATTGCTGTATACAATCTCATGTATGGCTACATAACAATGTATGTATTTTTCCTGAACAGTCATTTGGGTCATTTTTACAACATTGGTATTACAAACACCAAGGCAATAAATATTCTCCACATGCTTCCTATGCACACATTCAAAGTCCTTCATGAATTATGTTTTAGTTTGCGTTTAGAAAGTCAATTGATTCTTACACATTAATCTTATTTCTAGCCTCTTTCTTAATCACTTTTTATTCATCCCAATAATTATCCTGTACACTGAGTTTTGAATTAATCATCTTCTGTGAATAATGACAGTTTTGCTTTGTAGTCCTTATCGCTCATAATTTTTCCTTGTCCTCCTGCATTGGTTGGACTTCCAGACAGTAGTGAATAGAACTGTGAGAAAGGGCATTTCCGCTAGCAGCTATTGCAAATTTCCAGATCCCATGGCAGATACAGAACTGGTTCCCGGCTTCAGAGTGTGCTACCTGAGGATGGCCCAAGTGGAACCACATCAATTGAAAAGCCTGTCTCAGGCAAAATATGGATCCTTGAAAGAAAAAATCAGCACATATCCAACAACAGACTACGGACTAGCTTCTGCTTCCCAGTGAGATCGAATTCCAAAGGAGCACCCCAGATGCAGACCCTCCATGAATTGGGTTGAGTGAGTCTCCTCTGGGAGGAATTTTCTCCTCAACTCTCTCTGCCCAAGCAGCTTCCTTCTCCTCACTTCTGCAGAGGTCTAAGTACCAGAGCCTTTCTGAGTAAGCATTTTGTACATGAACCTCAAACTCAGGATATCTCCTATATGAATGGTCTGTAGAAGTATTTCCATCCGGATCTTCATTTTCTAATGAGAATGCTTTTAATGTGCTGCTATGGAGGACCAGAGTGAACTAGGGGGTTGACAAGTGTCCTTTATTTGGTTAAAGAAATTTCTTTCTCTTTCTTTTGTGATAAATGTTTTTAAAATTATTATTAATAATTAAATATATCCATATTTTCTTTTCCTAAAATGTAGTTGTTTTTCTTTTCTTTTCCCTTCCTTCCTTCCTTCCTTCCTTCCTTCCTTCCTTCCTTCCTTCCTTCCTTCCTTTCTTTCTTTCTTTCTTTCTTTCTTTCTTTCTTGAACTGTCTAAGATCTACTGCCTAAGAAATTTCCCTTAAAGAGATTGCCAGTTGTGACCATGTTGTGAGAGGGAGAAGTCACCTGTGTGAGCTCAGCTAAATTAGCCGCAGGTGTGGGCAGAACCATTCCCCTAAGCCCTGCCAACCTATAGAATGATGACATTTAATCATGGTTATTTTAAGCTGATAAACTGTGTGTGATGTGTTTTGAAGCAATAAATTATGGAAGCAGTAATATTCTGAGAATATAGTCCGAGATATTGCTGGAGGCTGAAGGTCTATTTGTAATCTTCCTCCTTGACTGACATTTTTGTTTCATTCGTTGTCTGAACCTCCATTCTTCAGGGCGGAAGTTCATAATGATAAAGATCATAAGCACGATCCCTGTCTTGGCTTGACATGGTCTAGCCGGACAGTGTTAATCACATTCCTTAACCTCTCTGGCCTCCAAAAATTTCATTATCAAATAAGGATAACAATATCATTTACATTGTATGGTTGTTATGTGGACTGTACAACTGTTACTTGAATCTGCTATTCAGTCAGATTCATAGTTACCAAACATGGGAAATGGTGACTATCAGTTTTGGCATTAAAAAAATATTCCACACCTCTAGGTTTATGTGATATTTTCTGTGATCCTGGTTCCTTGTACACAGTTTCTAACATCTTTGGTCCTGTAAGAGCCTTTTTGTATAACAATAAGACTGGTGGCTGGGGTGGAGGACACCTACCATGTTATTGTTCAGACTAGAAACTTGAGTCCTGTCTTCTGCCACTGAGGAAGGGAAGAGGGCTGATGATTGAGTTGATGATGGCTGATTTGATAGACAACGGCCAATGATTTAATCAATTGTACCTACATAATGAAGCTTTCGTGATGGTATTAATTCTTTTCTTGTTGTGGTGGCAAAATTCTTGATAAAAGCAACTTCAGACACTAAGAACTTATTTTGACTCACAGTTCAAGAGTTTGGTTGCCATAGTGAGGAAGGCACAGAAAAGAGGAATGTGGGCCAGTTTGCAGTGTTGTGTCTCCTGTCAGGAAGCACAGAAATATGGATTTTGGTGCTCAGCTCCCTTTGTCTTCTTTATTCAAACTGAGACACCAGCCCATGGAATGGTGATGACCCTCCATAGAAGGTCAAGTTTTCTTGGACATACTCTTATACTCATGCCCAGAGGTTTATTTCCTAGGTGATTCTAAATCCTGTCTGGTTGGCAGGACTAGTCATCACACACTTAAAAAGGTCTGGTGATCAAGAGCAAATGCAAATGCCAAGAGGCTAGCATGCCATATTCAGTGGAGATGGAAGATTGAGTCCACATTGGGCATCCTTCTGTACTGTGTCTCATGTATCATTCCATTCACTTGTAGTATTAAATACCCTTTGTAACCAAAGGGTAAATGTGAATAAAGACTTGGCCTGAGCTCTGCAAGTTTTTTTTTTAAGTTAATCATCCTGCAACTCCTGTTTATGACCAGTCAATGAAAAGTATGGGTCACAGCAGGAACTTAGAACTAACTTCTTCAGTGAACGCAGTCTTTCAGGATCCATGGCTCTGGTGCATGTCAGGAGGAGAGTGGCAGAATTGAGTCAAGGTAAATGGCACCCAGTATCTTCTGGGGAATCTGGTTTAAATAACTGTCTACCAAAGTCCATGTGCTAAAGCCTCAACTTATGGTTTTATTGTGAGAAAATGAAACTTTCAAGATGCAGGAGTTAGTGGGAGGAAGTGAAAGCATGGGAGACATGAACTCAAATGGAATGTTGGGGCAGAGTTTCTTCTTCTCTGTCCCCGGCTTCTGTGGTTGTCTGCTCACCATGTAGCCTCTACCTCCATGTTCTTTCTTGTCCAAAGTGTCAAGATCAATTTACCATGGTCTGGAACCATAAACAAACTTTTCCTCCTTGAAGTTATTTTAAATATTGTTTCTCAGCAATGGAAAAAGGAGTAACAGGGGTATCTTACTGAGCAACTATGTAAGAGAGACCAGCTTGTGGTTTTCTCAAATTGAAGTACTCAAGAAACATTTTTTTTAAAGTCAACAGGTGAAAGAACGTATACGATAGCTTTCCTTCTTCTCTGGTCTTGGGTGCGCTTTCTTTCTGTCCCAGGATTTGTTCCTTCCCTGCTAAGATGCTCTGATGTTTGGGATCAAGCCATCCTCCATTAACTGTCTTTACTACTATTAGAACTGAACACATTGGAATCCAGGGCTAGATGAGTACCTCACGGAGAGGAACCTTTATCAGCTTAACACCTAAGATCAGACGACTTTTCACACAAAATCCTTGGTGAAAAATCCTTTTCTGACTTGTCTCCAGGTCAGGAAGTTGATTCTGGGAAGAAGTCCATGAAAGGCAGAAACTCAAGATCCTTAGGCGGCTTAACTCTCCTTTCATATGGTGTGATGGAAGCCTACAGAAAATGACCTAGTAAAGAAGGAAGAGTGAAGGGACAACATCCTTACCCAGAATGTACATAGGTACATTTTGACAGTGCTGAGAGCTTTGGGACAGTGTGCACCAGCCTGTTTGCTGGCCCATTTCCAATGACGAAATCGCTCCACTGTCTGGACACTTAGCCTTTTCCTCAGGATGGTCGATAAGGGTGGAGACAAATGGAGATCTGTGGCAACTTTGTTTACATCTGACAATAGCCACCATACTTTTTGACTAGCTCCCTCAGAAAGATCTGTCTCCATTCTCAGCCAAACCCATGTTAGCAGAACTCAGAACTGACAGCACCAAGCAGTAGGAATGTGCTTTTCTGTCTTTGTTCTGCCTGGCCAACAACTTGCAGTGTTTGGCTAAGATTCTTATGAGATATCTGGAGCCAAAACATTAGTTGGCTCAAAATTCGTGTCTAGGGCAGTTTTGTTCATTTCATTGGTCTTAGGTAAGTGATAAGGAGAGAATCTCTTTGCTAGCTGAGGATGGAATCTAAGGACAGAGAAGAGATAGGAGGGAGAGAGTGGGAGAGAGGGATGCACAAAGAGAGAAATAGAAGGAGGCAGAAGAGGAAGAGAAAGAAGGAAGAGGAGAGGGGATGGGAGGAGAGAGAAAGGGAAGAGAGGAGAAGAGGTGAGAGGAAAGAGGCATGAAAGAAATAAATACCCAATGGCTGAAGGCCACAGACAGGATGAGAAAGAGCATCAACAGAGATAGTGGTTTACATGAATTCAAATGTTTTTGCTACCTGCTGACTTTTGAGAAGTTACTTAATTCAATCAAACCCAGATTGTCTCATCTATAAAACAGAATAAGTTGAATGCTTAGCCCTAAATAGTGCAATTTTTATCACCCCCTCCAAGATGCAGAGAACATCATTGAAAAAGAAAGTAGGAAGAGAAGGTCTGGAGGGTGGGGAGGAGTGCTGTGAAATGTTGATCTTTGCATATGACGCACCTGTTGTAATCCTGAGCACACAACAACTATGACTACCTGGACAAGAAAACAATAATACATGCAGGAGGGGACAAGCTGGGAAGGAGGAGCACCTATAGAAATGAAAGATGGATAAGAGAGGATAACTATAAACTGCTATTTAATATATATTCATATATATTATATATTCATGTATGTGTATGTGTGCATGTTTGTGAATGCCAAATGTGTTAAGGTGACTACAGAAGAAGGCATTGGATCCTCTACAGCTGGAGTTACAAAGTTAGTTGCCATATGATAGCTGGAAAACTGAACTCAGGTCATCTATAAGGGCAGGACTTGCTCTTAACCACTGAGCCATCTCTCTCTATCACAGACCTGTTATTATTAATGTTTTTCCTCCCACTAGATTGGATCAGGGGGAATTTAGTGTGCTCTGATGAGTCAGAAAGACTATCTCTATCACCTGGTGAAAGGGGTCTGGAATTCCCAGCCCAGGAGCTCATTCAGCAAGCATCATACTGCCACACTTCCTTCTCTGTAACTTAACCTTCATGTTGTATGCAACAGCCAGCCAAGGGTATGTAAGAACATTGAAACAGAGGGCCTAACCAGTGCATTACACACCATGCTTGGAGTTTGGTTCTCCCATCCTCTTTCCTCCTCTCCACTTCTCATCCCTCTTCTTCCCCCTCTCCTTCCCTCTCTCTGTCCTTCCTGGTTGCTGTAGGTCCTGTGGTAGAGTCTCATTTTACTCTCAGATCACAACACTCCTGCTGTTGCTCATCTGTGTCATCCATCTTCAACTAAGCATAGGCCCAGGGCTTTGGGGACCACCTTTCTTTCCCAGTCTCCTCCACTATGTTTTCTCTCCTGGCCCTGTATCTGGCCCATATAAAGTCTCTGGAATCTTCTGGAGATTTCTGGTCATTCAAGAAAAGCTCAGCACAGCAAGACCCTCCTTTCTCGTGCCAACATCACAGATCTCACAAGCGTGTCTCTTCGTCAGTCTTTGTGTGTTGCCATCAAATCCTGTCTTTGAAGGCTCCCATCATCAACAGAGGGAAGCAGAGTGGGGATTGGCAAGAAACACCTAGCACAGCCCTCTACAAATGCATTTTGTCTTAGTTAGGGTGGCTGTTGCTGTGATGAAACACCAAGACCAAAGCAACTTGGGGAGGAAAAGGTTTAACTGGCTTAGCTTCCACATCACTGTTCATTACTGAAGGAAGTCAGGACAGGAACCCAAACAGGGCAGGAACCTGGAGGCAGGAACTGATGCAGAGGCTGTGGAGGGGTGCTGCTTTGTAGCTTGCTTCCCACTTGTTTTGAACAGCCTGATTTCTTATAGAACCCAGGACCCCCAGCCTAAGGACAACACCATCAAGAACGGGCTGGGCCCTCCTTCATCAATCACTGAGAGAAATGCCTTCCAGATGGATATCATGGAGGCATTTTCTCCTGAAGGTTTCTCCTTTCACATGACTCTAGTTTGTGTTAAGTTAACATAAGGGAAGCAGGACACATTTTCTCCACTCATTGTCTCACTCGTTCCCTTCTCCCCTTGCTGTGAGGGAGTGGCTGGGTCACTCAGCCAACTCTGCAGGAAATTTCTGCATCTCAGTCCTCCACAGGTGTCTAGGAGCTACTGTTAAAGCCTCCTGTTTAACAGAAAATGTACTCCCCAGGGCATCATTTTCTTGGAGCATGAATTTTGGTCACCGATTCCTGGTGACAAGACAAGATTATTGAGGGGACAATGTCCAGGGAAGAAGATCTGGTACTTTCACTGGTAAGAAGTTCAGATAACGGACTGGAGAATTGGATGGCTCAGTGGCTAAGAGTGCTTGCTGTTCTTCTAGAGGACCCACGTTTGCATTCCAGCACCTACAGTTGGGTGGCTCACAACCACTTGTGATTCCAGCTAATACAGCAGAAGTCTAATGCCCTCTTCTGGTCTCCACAGCCATCCAAACACACACACACACACACACACACACACACACACACACACACACACACACACACACACTAAATCGAACATGAAAACAGATTATGTTTGCCCGTTTAAGTAAGTCATTTTTCTAAGTGGAGCTTTTTCATCCCAGTCTCAGGCTGGCCCCTGTCCTGTGTTCACCACTAGGAGGCAGTGTTCCTACCACTCCTGCCTTCAGTGAGTGTAGGTGTGGGTGGCGGTGTTTCTGTATGAAGACATTATTTGCTAAGATAGTAATCAAGATTTTAGAAATGACTCCCATTTCCCGGCATTCATTACCACATCCTTTGCGGTCTTATATTAAACTTCCAAGGGTGATGAGACAAAACAAGAGCTCCTTGGTTTATGTTTTGTGATGGAAATCAGGACTACCAGCGAGGGCTGGGAGTGGACAAAGCCGCTAAGAATCAAGCAGAAGCCACTAGACTTTGGATTGCTTAGACATGGTTAGCCCAAGTGAGGTGTGTAAAATACAGGTTGCATTGCAAAACAAAAAACAAAAACCAAACAAACAAACAAAAAAAAAACTCTAGGTTTCATATTAATTGTATATTGAAGCAACATTTGGATTATATTGATGCCAATAAAGTACATTATTGAAATAAATATTATCATTTTATATCTATTTCTTTTTTAAGGGAATTATGTGTATATATATATATATGTGTGTGTGTATACATGTAGAGAGCAGGAGTCAATGTCTGGTCTTCTATAATCTTATTACCTAAATTATTTATTCATATATCTTCATTAATTCTTTGAGAATGTATTTTGATCATGTCTCCCCATCTCCCCTAATTTCTTCCAGATCCACCCACCACCTCCCAACTTTGTGTCTCCCCCACTGTGTTATAGCCCAATGACCAGAGCTTTCTTTACCTTTCAATTTAAAAAAAAAATTGTGTGTATGAATGTTTTGCCTTCATATATGAAGTGCCATGTACTTGCCGGGTTCCCGTGGAAGTCAGAAGAGAGCATTGGATCTCTTGAACCTGGAGTTACAGGTGTTTGTGGGCCACCATGTGAGTGCTGGGAATTGAACCAGGGTCTTCTGCAAAAGCAACACCTGCTCTTAACCATTAAGCCAGTTTTCCAGCCCCTTGATCTTATTTTTTGAGACAGGGTCTCTCACTGGACCTGAAGCTCATGGATATGGCTAGACTGTGTGGCCAGAATGGAATTCCAGATGTGCATTGCAGCACACAGCATTACATGTGGGAGCTAGGTCTCCAGGCTTATTCAGAGGGCACCTGAGGCATCATTCTAACCCCTGCAGAGACTTTTGAACACCGTGTAACTAAGGCATTTAAAATCTTATGTAAGGGTAGTGCTTGCATGTTGCATCTTGTGTTTGTTTCATAACTGTGTTTTCTCGAGTAATTGAATGATCAACAGATTGCGGTCCACATGTCAAGGCCAGTCTATGATCTGCTTCTGCAAATAAAGCTACATTCCAGCCCAGACACACTCACACTCTTTCCTTTGCCTACTGCCTGTGAGTATTTTCATGGCAGAGTGTAGTCATTGCAGAACAGACTAGCAGGGTTTCAAAGTCTGGCATGCATTTTCTAGAAAGTGAGGAAAAAAATATATATGGAAAAATTACCTTTCCAAATGGCTGTGAGCACATAAAGACTAGGGTATGTCCCTTCTTTGCATAATATTATGGCTCAGTTTACCCAATGGAGCTGAGGTGGAGGAAGGTACAAAGGGCTCAGCCTCCACTCCACAGTGTGACACGACCGTCCATCCAAGGTCACAGAAAAGCCCAAGAGAGAGGAGAGAGTGTTGGAAACCACCATGATGAGGTGGTAGAAGTTTCACAGAAATCCTCCTGTTTTGATATTTCTTTATATATTATCTCAGAACTGAGACTTAATTTGATGTTATCACATTGTATCTTAAGAACAGATATAAAATGAACATTGCAGAATCTTTTTCAAAATCCTTTTCAGAGTTATTGGTTATCATGTTGCTCAGTGATCTTTAATAAGGATAAGCCACGGGATACTTTTCTCCTAGGGTTCCGCGCCAGGAGGAATGCTGTTCAGACAGATTTGCACAGGTTTTAAAATTATATGAGAACTGTTTGGCCAAACACATTGCTTAGTGTTGGCTGGGGTTATAACTGGAGATAAATTTATGCTTAAATCTCATCTACCAGATCATCATGTGTTAGTAGGATTTCTATTACTATACTAAAACACTGGACATGGTCGACTTATAAAATGAAAAGGTTCATTTTGGCTCATGGTTTTGAGACTTCCAGTCCCCGATTGAGCGGCTCCACTGCGTTAGGCATATGGCGAAGCAGCACAGTAGAGTGAGGTCTCCTTGTGGATCAAGGCCACCTTTCTCATCCAGAAAGCAAAGAGGGAGAGCTGGGGTATAAGGGTATACCCACAATAACTTAAGGACCCCCCACAAAGCCCCACCTTCTAAAGATTCACAGTACCTCAAAACATGCCATTCTAGGGACCAAGTCCTTAACACATGGGCCCTGGGGGGGGGACATAATACTTCTCCAAATCACACTCTATGTATGTACCCTTCTTTTCATCTCACTCAAGTCTGGATGGTTGTTTATGTGGTGGTCCGGCATTAGGAACTCCTTGTCTTTTACACTTACTTACCTTATTGTCCTTTCTTCAGCAGAGTGTTTTAAGGGTCAGCTAAGAGCCATACCCATGGGACAAGAGGAAACTATCAGTGTTAACATGTTAATACAAAGTAGATAAGCCTTCCCTTTCTGTTTATGTTCCTTGCTTAGTTTTAAAAACATTTGCCCTGCTGCTGACGGAAGGAGCATAAAGTAGATGAGTTAAGGAGGCCTCTGACTGAATGCTGCCAGTTACATCATTGAAGAAGTTCTAAACTTTCTCCTTGGCCTCTGCCACAGTCTCCCAGCTCATCCCACACCCCTTCGCTCGATCTCTTCCTTCCTCATTACAGGTTCTCCTTAACTGTAATACTCTTGAACACATGTGTATTTAAAGCAGATTAATCATTCAAATACCTCAATTAGTTCAGGAATTGTGTCTTTTCGAGATGGAATGAACTAATTAATTTTTTTTCTCTCTCACAGGGAGCCTGGTCTTAGATGTGAGCTAATTAAAGAGCTGCACATCAAATGAAGTGAAGTGTATCTTGTAAATAGGATTTTATTGAAAACAGATCAAAGGGAGATACGACCAGCCCATTTCCTGTGTCCTCTGATTTTGGTGAGTATTAGGCGGACGATGAAGGGAACTAACACAGAGAGAGGATTCACCTAGTGGCAGACCTTTACTTCTTGAGATGATTATGGTAAGGTTTCTGATGTAGGCCAGGAGAGGAGGCATCCGGGTTTATTATCCAGGATAATATCTAAAGTTATAGGGTAGGAAAGAAGATCTCTAGACTTGGTTGTCCCTGCCTAGATGGTCATGTGACTTTGGGCAAGTTATTTAACCCTTCAGATTCATGTCTCTCATCTCTAATGAATGAACCCCGACTGATTCTCTCCCCATCTCCCAGGAGACTTGCGACAATGGTGTAAGAAGATTAGTATGATGAGGGCGTGAAAACATTCTGAAATGGCTACGAAATACAAAGCATTTTTGGCATCAGTAACAAGGTCTCTGCAGGCAAAGTCAGCTAGAAGAAGAGGAAAGTTTTCCAGATGATTTTGGCCCAAAGTTTCCAGCTTTGGGTGGCGGGAGACAGCAGCCCCCAAAAGGCTACGTCTGTAGCTCAGAAACCAGACCTTACTGATCATGCCTAGGCAATCAGCCTCCCCGGCAGCAATTCAAGCAGAGAGAGGAGAGAAAAAACTGCTGGTGTTTGCTATGGTGTCCCAGATTTCTGATCTTGTAGACATAATAAGAGTGATTCTCCTTCTTCTTGTAAAGTTTTGTTTTGTGTGCCTACAAGGACAAAGGAGGCTGAGGTAGATGGTGACCCACTAGGAGAAGAACCTAGCATCATGGATTTCAACAGCAAATGATGGAAAGGAAATCAAGAAAAGTATACTTGCCACAAAACAAACAAACAACAAAAACAAAATCCTTCCTATCTTTTCTGTGGTGGTGGTGGTTTCTCCAAAGACTTTGTTGGGAGGTGATTTCACCAGATAACACATGGACACACTTTTTCCCCCCACCAACATAACAGTTTTATTTATTGGTTTAGAATTTCACACCATACATCCTTATCACACTCATTTCCCAATCCTCCCAGATCTGCCCCCACGCTTGTGACTCCTCCCCAAATAAAAAAAGAAGAGGATGAGAAAGAGAAAGAGGAAGAGGAAAAAGGAAGAGAAGGAGGAGGAGAAGGAGAAGAAGAAGAAAAGAAGAAGAAGGAGAAGGAGAAGGAGGAGAAGAAGAAGAAGAAGAGGAGGAGGAGGAGGAGGAAGAAAGGAACTCAGTCCAATTTGTGGTGCCCATTTACTCACTGGCGCATGGTCAAACTCCCAGTGACCAGCCTTTTAAAGAAAACAGAGTCCTCTACCCAACCCTAGAATCCCCAATGGATGCCATCAATTGTGGAGAGCTACACTTCAGTATCCTTATCATAATTATTTTTCCCAATGATATCTCTTTATTGAACAACTATTAATTTTTTATTTTTATAATTTATTCACATTGTATCCTGATTATAACCCCCTCCTTCATCTCCTCCCGGTCCCACCCTCTTTTCATTTTCCTCCCTCCCCCTCCCCTAGTTCACAGAAAGGGGAAGTCCTCCTCCCCTTCTATCTGACACTAGCCTATTAAGTCTCATCAGGGCTGCTTAGATCTTTTTCCTCTGTGGCCTGGCAAGGCTACCTAACCAGGGGGAAGTGATCAAGGAACAGGCAACCTAGTCCATGTCAGAGGTAACTCCCACTACCTTTGCTAAGGAACCCACATAGAGACTGAGCTGCTTACCGGCTACACCTGAGCAGGGGGTATACATTATTTCCATGACCTTGGTTGGTGCATCAGTCTCTGCAGGACACCTGGGCCCAGATTTGTTGGCTTTGTTGATCTCCTTGTGGAGCTCCTGCCCCTCTGGGTCCTTCTCTCCTCTGACTCTTTCCTGCGCTTTGCCCAAAGTTTGGCTGTGAGTCTTAGCATTTGCTTCTATCCCCTGTTGGGTGGCGTCTTCAGAGGACATCTATGGTAGGCTCTGGTCCTGTTCCCCGTCTTCAGCTTCTTCCTGTGTCTATTCTGTTTGCCCTTCTGAATGAGGATTAAACATCCTCCCTCAGGTCCTCATTGTTATTTAGCTAGCTTCTTTAGTTCTGTGATTTTAGTATGGTTATCCTGTATTACATGGCTAATATCCGCTTGTGAGTATATACCATGTGTTTCTTTCTGGTTCCAGGTTACCGTACTCAAGATGATCTGTCTAGTTCCATCCATTTGCCTGAAATTTTCATAATTTTCTTGTTTTTTAGTAGCTGAGTAGTATTCCATTGTGTAAACATACCACAATATTTTTATCCATTCTTCTGTTGAGGGACATCTAGGTTGTTTCCAGATTCTGGCTATTACAAATAAAGCTGTTATGAACATAGTTGAGCAAATGTCCTTGTTGTGCAGCATCTTTCAGGTATATGCCCAGGAGTAGTACAGTTGGGTCTTGAGGTAGTGCTTGCTAGTCCCAATTTTCTGAGAAAGTGCTAGATTGACTTACAAAGTGGTTGAGTAAGTTTGCACTCCCACCAGCAATGGAGTAGTCTTCTCCTTACTCCACATCCTCACCGGCATGTGTTGTCACTTGAGTTTTTGATCTTAGCCATTCTGATGGTTGCAAGATAGAATTTCAGAGTCATTTTGATTTGCATTTCACTGATGACTAAGGACATTGAGCATTTCTTTTTTTATTTTTAATTCTTTATTAATTATACTTTATTCACTTTATATCCTCCCATGGTTCCCTCCCTCCTCCCATCCCAATCCCTCCTTTCCTCCACCCTCTGCATGCATGCCCCTCCTCAAGTCCACTGATAGGGGAGGTCTTCTTTTCCTTCCTTCTGATTAGGTCAATTAGGTCTCATCAGGAGTGGCTGCATTGTCTTCTTCTGTGGTCTGGTAATTCTGCTTCCCCCTCAGGGGGAGGTAATTAAAGAGCAAGCCAATCAGTTCATGTCAGAGACAGTCCCTATTTCTATTACAATGGAACCCACTTGGATACTGAACTGCCATGGGCTACATCTGTGCAGGGGTCTTAGGTTATCTCCATGCATAGTCCTTGGTTGGATTATCAGTCTCAGGAAAGACCCCTGTGCTCAGATCTTTTGGTTTTGTTGCTCTCCTTGTGGAGTTCCTGTCCTCTCCAGATCTTACTGTTTCCCACTTCTTTCCTAAGATTCCCTGCACTCTGCTCAAAGGTTAGCTATAAGTCTCAGCATCTGCATTGATAGTCTGTAGGTCAGAGCCTTTCAGAGGCCCTCTGTGTCAGGCTCCTGATTTGTTCCTTCTTTTCTCCTTCTTCTGATGTCCATCCTCTTTGCCTTTCTGGATAGGAATTGAGCATTTTATCAAGAGTCCTCCCTCTTGATTAGTTTCTTTAGGTGTACAGATTTTAGTAGGTTAGAAACTAGGGAAACAACACCCTTCATAATAGCCACAAAGGACATAAAGTACCTTGGTGTGAACCTAACCAAGCAAGTCAAAGACTTGTATGAAATAATTTCTAGGCTCTGAAGAAAGAATTAGAAGAAGATATCAGAAGATGGAAAGATCTCCCATGCTCATGGCTTGGCAGGATTAATATAGTAAAAATGGCCATCTTACTAAAAGCAATCTACAGATTCAACGCAATTCCCATCAAATTACCAACACAATTCTTTACAAACCTTGAAAGAAAAATTCTCACCTTCATATGCAACAACAAGAAACCCAGAATTGCTAAAACAATTCTCTACAGTAAAATATATTCAGGAGGTATCTCCATCCTGATCTCAAGCTGTACTATAGAGCAACAATACTAAAAACTCATGATACTGGCATAGAAACAGACTGGTGGATCAATGGAATCGAATAGAGGATTCCGACATAAATCCACACACTTACGGACACCTGATTTTTGACAAAGATGCCAAAACCATTCAATGGAAAAAAGACAGCATCTTCAATAAATGGTGCTGGTCTAACTGGATGTCTACATATAGAAAAATGCAAATAGATCCATACTTATCACCCTGCACAAAACTAAAGTCCAAGTAGATCAAAGACCTCAACATAAAACCAGACACACTAAACCACTTAGAAGAACAAGTGGGGAAGAGCCTTGAACTCATTGGCACAGGAGACAACTTCCTGAACAGAACACCAATAGCACAGGCTCTAAGAGCAACAATCAATAAATGGGACCTCATGAAACTGAAAAGTTTCTGTAAAGCAAAGGACACTGTCATCAGAACAAAACAACTGCCTACAGATTGGGAAAGGATCTTCACCAATGCTATATCTGATAGAGGACTAATATCCAGTATATAGAAAGAACTCAAGAAGTTAAACAGCAACAAATCACGCAATCCAATTAAAAAATGGAGTACAGAGCTAAACAGAGAATTCTTAATAGAGGAATATTGAATGGCAGAGAAACACTTAAAGAAATGTTCAACGTACTTAGTCATAAGGGAAATGCAAATCAAAACGACCCTAAGATTTCACCTTACACCCATCAGAATGGCTAAGATGAAAAGCTCAAGTGACAACACATGCTGGAGAGGTTGTAGAGAAAGGGGAACCCTCCTCCACTGCTGGTGGGATTGTAAACTTGTACAACCACTCTGGAAATCAATCTGGTGCTTCCTCAGACAACTAGGAATAGCGCTTCCTCAAGATCCAGCTATACCACTCCTAGGAATATACTCAAAAGAGGCTCAAGTACACAATAAGGACATTTGCTCAACCATATTTGTAGCAGCCTTATTTGTAATAGCTAGAAGCTGGAAACAGCCCAGATGCCCCTCAGTGGAGGAATGGATACAGAAATTGTGTACATCTACACAGTGGAATATTACTCAGCAATAAAAAACAAGGAAATCATGAAATTTGCAGGTAAATGGTGGGACCTGCAAAAGATCATTCTGAGTGAGCTGTCCCAGAGGCAGAAAGACGCACACAGTATATACTCAGTCATATAGACATATAATATTGGATAAACCTACTGAAATCTGGTATTAACTCTTATTTGAAGGTCTGGTAGAATTCTCCACTGAAACCATCTGGCCCTGTTTTTTTGTTTGTTTGTTTGTTTTTGTTTTGCTTTGTTTTTTGGATGGTACACTTTTGATAACTGCTTCTATTTCCTTAGTGGATATAGAGCTATTTAATTTGTTTACCTGATCTTGATTCAATTTTGGTACATAGAATCTATCAAGAAAATTGTCCATTGCATTTAGATTTTCAAATTTTGAGGCATACAGGCATTTGAAGTAAGACCTAATGTTTCTTTGGATTTCCTCAGTGTCTATTGTTATGTCTCCCTTTTCATTTCTGCTTTTGTTGATTTGGATAGTGTCTCTCTGACTTTTAGTTCGTTTGGCTAAGAGTTTGTCTATCTTGTTTTTGTTTTTCTCAAAGAAACAGCTCTTGGTTTTGCTGATTCTTTGAACTGTTCTGTTTCTAATTTATTGATTTCAGCTCTGAGTTTGATTATTTCCAGGAGTATACTTCTCTTAGATGTGTTTGCTGCTGCTTCTTCTTCCTCTGGGGCTCTCAGGTGTGTCATTAATTTGCTTGTATGAGATGTCTCCAATTTCTTTATGAGGGCACTTAGTGCTATGAACTTTCTTCTTAGCACTGCTTTAATTATGTCCAGTAAGTTTGTGTATTTTGTGGTTTCATTTTCATTCTAGGAAGTCTTCAATTTCTTTCTTTATTTCTTCCCTGAACCAGTTGTTGTTGAGTAAAGAGTTGTTCAGTTTTCATGTGTGTATATAGGCTTTGTGCTATTTCTGTTGTTGTTAAAATCCAGCATTAGTCTATGGTGGTCTGATAGGATACAAGGGGTTATTTCAATCTCTTGTTGAGGCTTGCTTTGTGACTGACTATATGGTTAGTTTTGGAGAAGGTTCTGTAAGATGCTGAGAATAAGGAATATTCTTTTGTGTTTGGATGAAAAGTTCTGTAGATGTCTGTTAGGTCCATTTGATTCAGGACATCTGATAGTGTCATTATCTCTTGGTTTAGCTTCTGTTTTGTTTATCTGTCCTTTGATGAGAATGGGGTATTGAAGTTTCCCACTACTAATCTGTGAGGACCAATGTGTGGTTTAAGCTTTATTAATGTTTCTTTTACAAATGTGGGTGTCCTTGTATTTGGTTCAGAATTGTGATGTTTTTTTTTTTTTTTGGTGGAATTTTCCTTTGATGAGTATGAAGTGTTCTTCCTCATCTCTTTTGATTAATTTTGGTTGAAAGTCTATTTTCTTAGGTATTAGAATGGCTACTCTGGCTTGATTCTCGGGTCACTTTGCTTGGAAAACCTTTTACCAGCCCATTACTCTTAGATAATGTCTATGTTTGTGACTGAGGTATGTTTTTTGTATGCAGCAGAATTATGTGTCTTATTTATACATCCATTATCTTAGTCTTTATTATTGGAGAATTGAGTCCATTGATGTTGAGAGATATTAATAACCAGTGACTGTTAGTTTCTGTTGTTTTGATGTTGGTTGAAGTAGTGTGTTTGTGTACTTGTCTACTTTGTTTCTTTTGTAGTGAAGTTATTTATATCCTGGGATTTTTTGTTTGTTTGTTTGTTTTTGTTTTTGGTGTAGTTAACTTCCTCAGGTGAGAGTTTTTATTCTAGTATCTTCTGTAGGGTTGGGTTTGTGCATAGATATTGTTTCTATTTGGTTCTATCATGGAATATATTGTTTTCTCCATCTATGATGATTGAAAGTTTTGCTGGGCATAGTAATCTGGACTGGCATCTGCAGTCTCTTGTAGTTTGCAAGATGTCTGCCCAGGCCCTTCTGGCTTTTATGGTTTCTGCTGAGAATTCAGGTATGATTCTGATAGGTTTGCCATTATATGTTACTTGGCCTTTTCCCCTTACAGCTTTTAATATATTTTCTTTGTCTTGTACATTTAGTGTTTTGATTCTTATGTGGTAGGAGAATTTTCTTTTCTAGTCTAATTTATTTGGTGTCTGTAAGCCTCCTGTATGCTTATAGACATTATTTTCTTAAGATTTTGGAAATTTTCTTTTGTAATTTTGTTGAAAATATTTTCTGGTCCTTGGAGCTGGAATCTTCTTTTTTTTCTACTATTATTTTTTAGGTTTCATTTTTCATGGTGTACTTGATTTCTTGGATGTTTTGTGTCAGGAATATTTTGGATTTGATATTTGTTTGATGGATGCATAGATTTCTTCCATTGTGCCTTCTCCACCTGATGCTCTTTCCTTCATCTCTTGTGCTGTGCTGCTGATGCTTACCTTTGTAGTTCCTGTTTTCTTCCCTAAGTTCTCTCTCTCTCTCCAGGATTTCTTCAGTTTGTTCTTTCTTTAATGTTTCTATTTCCATCTTCAGATCTTGAACCATTTTGTTGATTTCCTTTACCAGTTTGTTTGTATTTTCCTCCCTTTCATTAAATTATTTGCTCAGTCACTTCACCTGTTTGTTTGAGATTTCCAGTATTTCTTTCAGTGGTTTATTTATTTCCTCTCCAAAGGCCTCAATCTCTTTGACAGTATCTTTTTGTATTTCTTTATAGATTTTATTTGTCCTCCATTATCATCTCGATAAGCATAGATTTAAGGTCATTTTCTTGTGTTTTAGTTGTGTTAGGGTATCTAGGGCTGCTTGCCTTGGGATAAGTGGGTTCTGGGAATGCCATATAGTTCTGGCTTTTATTGATTGCATTTTTATGCTGATCTTTAGCCATCTGGTTGTCTCTGGAATTGGCTGTTCGATCCTGTTGCCAACTGGAGTTCTCAGGGATACAAAAGAGCCCTGTGCAGGGAGCTGGATTTTCCTGCAGAAGCCCTTTTCAGATTGGTGGGAATTATCCTGGACTGTTGAGTAGTTCTCCAGGATTGCCATGGGTCTCCTCAGATGTTTGATCCTAGGGACCAACTGGATTTCTCAGAAGCTCAGGAGTCCTCATTTCACCAACAGAAGTCCTGGATACAGGTTTCCTGCCACTGGCTTTCTTGCTCTGAGGTTAGTGAGCTCAAGCACTGTGCTCTAACACTGTGCTGGCTGGGCGAAGCCTTTATAGAGAACCTGTGAGCTCAGAGGTCCTCCTGGTCTCATTAGGGAGAAGGGTTAAGCCTTGGAGTAGTGTCTGGGTTTGCGTTGGTGGGTTGCAAGCATCAGGAGGCCTGAGGTTGGAGTCACGAGTCCAGGACTGTGAGAGTGGGTCCTGAGTTTAGAGCCTTGCACCCCTGGTACCAGAAGGGATCTACTCCATGGACAGTGAGAGTGGGCCACCAAGATTGGAAATGTAGCTGCCTGCACCCACAGGACAGTGAAAGTGGGCTCCCAGGCTTGGAACCTCACCCCCAGTACTGAAATATATCTACTCTATGGACGATGAGAGTGCTCACCCACAGTTGGAGCTGCCAGATGCTGGTACCCAGCAGGTGTCAACATATGGTAGCATTGGCCTAGGGCTGTGCTCATGCCATGCAGGAATCTGGGAACTTTTCCTGGGATTAGACAGGTAGCCTGAAGTTGGATCCTAGCATTTCCCAGTAACTTTCCTCCCATCCAAGAAAAATAGATGTTGGGGTTTTGGGGTCCACACTACAGCCTGTCGGTGACTCTGCTCTCACTGCTGAGCTGCTCTTCAAATACCTTGCCCAGTCAGTGCTGCTATCTTTGATCTCCTCCCTTATCACAATTTTAAAATGTTCTCTTTGATGGCTTTCCATCTTTGATCTTACTTATTTGGGAGGTGGGGGTGGGAAGAGGGGTTGTCATAGAAGCCTTCTTTGTCCTTCTTTCTCAACTGTGAAATGTTACCACTGCAAAAGTAACATCCTTGCCGTTTTCAGTCATCAGCAGCACATATCATGGACTTCCACATGGTTTCTGGCTTCATCACAGAACATGGCATCCACATGGTTTCTGAATTCAGCGTGTGCTACATACCTCAGCATGGTCTCTGGTGGCAATACAGACCGCAGACATCAAAATGACCTTCTGCAACAGCAAGGCCAAGGATACCATCATAACCCTTAGCAATAGCACTGCCTCTGTGGTAACATGGCTCACTAACATGATTCCTGGCTGCAGCCCAGCCCAGCAGCACAGACCACAGACATCTGCTTGGCCTTTGGTAGTCATGTGGGACATGGATATCAAAACAAACCCTGGCTGGAGTAGGACCATGGACCAGGCATGGCTCTCAGTGACAACGTGGATCACAGAAATCAACATGGCCTCAGGTACCTGCATAGTCTTAAAGCCAAACAGAATATCTGTATTGCTGAATGGTGGCTGCCCGGGTGACTTGCCTAAATGCATCCTTAAGCTTCAACATTCTTTGACTTTTGTGCAAAGGAAAAACAAAATAAAACAAAATAAAAAAAAAACAACACACAGTTGACACACTTCTATTAGTAAGAACAGTGAGAATTGAAACTATAGAAGCTAAAAAGTAAGGTTGGTACAGTTATGGACCTTCTTGCATCCTGGAACTATGGATTAGGTCTTTGATAAATCAGGCTTTTGTTCCATCTTTGAGAAGTGTTGAGTCCTATGTGCTGGCCACTAATGTCCAAATAATGCCTCCAACATGGTGTCATTTGTACTAAGGTCTTGGGGCCTGTTACAGCTTTATATAGAGAAATAAGGCATACTCTAATTTTAAAGGACGAGTGTGAACAAATAACAAAGTGTACTGTGGTCAGATAATGTTTAGAAGCTCAGCCAGCAAGTAAGGAAGGATGAGGCTCCAGGTACTGATGAGAAGGCTTTTGTAGGGACATCACAGCTGGTAACAATAGAAACTTGGAGCTGATGATGAGGGGTACATGGACAGACAAAAAAAAGCCTCCTTCCTCAAACCTCAACAACCTGGGAAAGCAATCTTTTCCCCACAGGGAAAAGCAAGCACAGGAAAATGCCATCTATTCTTGGTATCAAGGAATGTAGAAAGTTTGATGGATGGAATCTAGAAATGGCAGGAGATGCTCAGAGAGAGGCTCTTCAGTCATATTATGAACATTACCCTTAAGGAATGATGACATTTGGCAGAAGCATTTTCTAACTTTATTTTTTTTAATCAAGACAAAATTCATATAAATGTAAAACTCACTTTAAACTATGACATCAGTGGAATTTAGTAAATTTATAGTGTCATACAATAGCCAGTGCTCTCTAATTCCCAGACATCTCCATCACCCCCAAAGGAGACTCTTGATGCATTAAGCAATTATTTCCCATGCCTCATCCCCTAAGACAATATTTTTGCTAGAGGCTTTTTGTTGCCCTCTATGTCATGCTCAGAGCTCACTAGATGCCTTTGCTAGGCCTTGATGAGAACCCTTGGTCTACATGTCTGTGTAGATCCAGCATTTGTGTCTTTCTGCATGATGGTGAGGTTGCCTGAAGAACTCCATCCCTCATGGAGGCAGCTTTTGGGAGGAGTCTAGCAATGCTTAATGTAAAACATTCAGGGTTCATCTGAGGTTGCTTCCTGATACAGCTCTGGAGTTGGATCATTTCTTTTGACTGTAAACACATTTTATCTGGCGACAAGCCTTTGCTTGATAGTGTTGTGTTTCCCAGAAGGGCAGCACCATGGAGCAATGCTTGATCAATACTTGGAATTACCCACTGGGAAGGAAAGACTAGCACATGTGAGTGCCAATCAGGATGATGGCAAGAGTTCCCTGAGAGTCACTGGAGCTGGGCTGGTGTCCTAGCTTCTTTTATTTTCCTGTGATAAAGTATTCTGACCAAAACCAATCTATGGCAGGAGATATTACTTTTAGCTCACAACTCGATGTCACAGTCCATAATTAAGGGAAGTCAAAGCAGAAAGTCAAGCAGGAATTAGAAGGTAGGCTGGCTTGCCATTCTTCCCAGTATCTTTACACCCAAAGAAGTATGGCAAGAACCATAGAGACTGCTGCTCTCAGCTAGCTTAATTTAGGATCATTTGTCTAGGGCAAGAATGGTGCCCACCACACTGGGCTGACCCTACTACATCAAATAACAATCAAGGTAACCATACACGGGCATGGCCACAGACCAGCTGATCTAGGCAATTCCTCAGTAGGATCTTTCCTGTCTGGCTGGTGCTGAATGAGAGCTAAGCAGAGCAGCTGGATTCCTGCCTCTGCTCCTGGTCATGGTGGAGAAACAAGGTTTGAACAGGCAAAAAGGTAATGGAATGGGGCTGGTTAGATAGCTCTGCCATGGGCTTGCCATGGACTTGAGAACCTAAGTTTTATCTTCAGAATTCATAGAAAAACCAGGTGTGGTGGCCCTTGTAGTCCCAGCACTGGAGAGATAGAGATAGGGGCTCATTGGTTAGTCAGTCCAGCCTAACTGGTGTCTAAGGTCCTGGTGAAAGGCCATGGCTTAAAAATTAGAAAAGATGTCTCCCAAGAAGCAATCCTGGAGATTGACCACTGGCCTCTACATACATATGCACACATGTGCATGCACATGAGCATTCATAGTTACATACAAATACCGGGAAGGTTTCGAAGCTATTTTCAGGAGGTGCTTCTTGATTCTCAAGTCTCAGAAGATGCTCTCAAAAGCCTCTTCAAACAAACCAGGGCCAAGACTAATGGCGTCTGTGCAAACAAGCATTCCACCCTTGGCCCTACTTCTCTTGCGAAAGTAAAACAATGACAATCTCCACTAATTGCCAACAGGAATAAACTATCTCACAAAGGGCCTGATCTGTGCCCCTTCTGGGGTGTGAGAGCAGCAGCCAGTGCTAAGCAGCAAGAGGCAGATTCCTAAAGGCCGGGAGAAGCTTGTGTTAGCATTCAGTTAAATTCTCTATGCTGCATATCTGCGTTCCCATGGGAAGCAGGAAGGGTTTCTCCCACTCCATGTATGCCTCTGAATTCTTCCTCTAGTAAGTCAAATCAACTGTTGACAAGAGCCAAACTGCTCCTGCTTCACCAAGTGGACCATTTCCCAGGGCCATGGTGCTCTCTAAAACTGGCCATTCTGGGGAAAGAAAAATGTTCTATTTTGGAGCTCTGGTGGATTTAGTTAAGTCAGGATATAGGTCTTCTAAGAGCTGAAAGATAAATATATGAGGTGTTTGTGATAGGCCTGACCGTGCCTCCAGCTGTGCACCTGGATGTGAGAGAGAAACTGGCATTGGGTAACAATGTGAGCAGAGGACCTTGCCTTCCACCCCCTGCCAAGACACATTTAGAAGCACATGTCAAGATGGCATCCCTAGTAACCTTTCTCCCTCCATCTGTTGCTTTTCTTAATGCTGTGATAAAATGCTATGACTGAATAAATTTAGGAAAGAAAGGTCTTCTCCTCCTCCTCTTCCTCCCTCTTCTTCTTGGCTCAGTGTTTGAAGGTGCAGTCTATCATGCCAGGGAAAGCATGGCAGCAGGAGACTGGGGCAACTGGCCACACTGCATGTGCAGCCAAGGAACAGAATATGATAAATGCTCATGATTCAATAGCTTCCCTTTGAAAAATTTACTCCAGGATCCAAGTCCTTGGAATGGAGCTGCCCTCTTTAACCACAATGAATCCAGTCAGTTTTCACAGGCACAACCAGAAGCTAGTCTATCCCAAATAATGCCTCACAGACATGTGTCTCCTTGATGAGTCTAGATTCTGTTCTGAATCAATACTGATGATCACACCTTTTGAGCATGCAGACTGAGCAATGTTCCTGTCCACTTATGTTGGATACTTAGAATAAGTGGGAATCCACATTTGTAGTTCCACAGCTCCAGATTTTGGAGGGTGTTGTTTTTGCAGCTTACCCTAACCTATACTGATCTGTATAAAATACTATTGCCATGAGAAACACTTCTGGTCATCACCTCATGAGATGCTCAGCAAATATAGCATTGTTCACTAATCCATTCGTGCAGGGAATCTCTGAGGAAGCTCTGGAGGGTGAGAGGATTTAACATCTGTCAAGTACCTACTTTTGTTCAACCATCCAGCTTGTTACTTTTGTCTTTATTCCCTAGAATAATTTATGGGTGGCTTTGTTTAATATGCTCTCTAAATATCGGAAGGCGTTGTTTCTAAAAAGGTAGACAAATGGCCATTGAATATAATTTTGTTTTGTTTAAAGAAGAGAGGAAAAATTGCACAAATTGCAACAAGACAATTCAACAATTTACCATAATCACCGAAGAGAATTACTTGAGTGAAATTTACTATAATTTTGGAAAAACTTCAAAGCTACTCCACAATTGAGAGAGTTATTTCCTCATTTCCTTTAAACTGCACATTTCAAACTTTCTTTTTTTCCTGCTCATTTAATAAGCCCATTTCACTTAAGTCCTCTCACATCTGTTGTTGTATCTGCTCCTGCAGACAGCCCTCCTCAGAAGAAACAAAGACTATCTACTTAATATTTCATTTTCTAATTTTTAAGATTTATCTTACTAGTGTGTGTGTGTGTGTGTGTGTGTGTGTGTGTGTGATTGCACACTTGTAGAGGCTAGAAGAGGGTATCAGGGCCAGATCCCTCGGAGCTGGAGTTACAGGTAGTTGTGACCTGTCTAGCACAGGTGCTAAAAACTGAACTTGGTCCTATGCAAGAGCCCTATTGGCTCTTAATCTTTGAGATATCTCTCTAGCATCATCATGTCCATTTTCTTATCTGATCCTTCCAATGAGCCCATGTATCAAGTGGTACACCCATCTTTATGTATCCACTAGGAACACTGAGCTTGGAGAGAATGAGTCACATGTTCGTGAAAGGGGGCAAGAAACGAAATCCCATGGTTCTGAGGATTAACAGAAAGAACTCAAGAAGACCAAGATTATTATATTCTTTGAAATCCTACTTCAGGCAAGACTAGACAAAAACAAAAAAGGAAATGAGTTGGGAGGACTGTGATTATGGGTGAGGGCTCGATGTTGAAAGTATTTCCTATAATACTTATAAAATACTTATAATACTTATAAAATAGTGGTTTAAGTGTGAATAAAAGTTTGAAATAGAAAACAGACATTTGGGGGACTGTGTGGAAAGTGGGCTTGTGTTTTACGTTCTAATACAGGATGGTCTGATTTCAGCCTGACTATTTCTAGACTTTCAGACCCTGGTTAAATTGGTTCTTGTAAATCCGTCTATTCTGAAAAAAAAAAAAAAAATCGATAGCAACTATACCTTGATCTCTGACTGTAACTGGGCTACACTTATTATGTGATTTTTTTTATTATTTTCCATATAGCAATATAATGATGTAGGTGAAGTTATTAGCTCTGCTTTACAAAGTAGGTATGATTTCGAGAGGTCAAGTAACTTGCTTAATTATATGGCCAGGAAACCCACCCAAAATTAAAACTGTATCCAGCCAGCTTAGAAACAGTACCATGATCATAACCACTGCACCATGTGTGTTCAAGCTGATCCAGTGGTCATTGCCATGTCAATGGGAAGACATAAAATTGACGATATTCGCCTGGAATATGAATTTGTCCACTTCTCCTTATACCTACTTATATGACATCTTTCTTGCAATTGTTTAATTCCTTTCATGCTTAGAATATATGATGGTGCTTGATAGTAAGCCTCAAACTGTGTGATTCACAGGTATAGCAGTGGTATAGCTGACAGTTAATGAAAAACACATGAATAAAATATGGAAGCATACTTCTGCTTTTGTGATTATTCTGGGCTTGCCATGATTTCCCTGTCCTGAACTCCCAGGCTTCATGTTCTCCTTGACTGTGGACTATCAAGCATCCCTTCTGCCTCTGACCTTTGCATTAGACTCCTGGTTGGGGTTTAGAAGTCTGTTGTTTTGATTCCCCATCACATCCCACGATTTATCAAATGTGGGGATGGCATCTGTGCCGTCTGCTGTTGTATTATTTTTTCACTCTTTACATTTACTTTTACTCATTTACACATCAATAACTAACCATTTATGTAGCACTAAATACTTCATAAATGCTATGAGCCTTTGAATGGGCTAACTGAGAGGCACATAGTGGGAAAGAGTTATTTAGTATTTCAACCTAATTTCTAACATTATTCTTGTATTTCCCCCTGAGTGGTTTGACTACCGAGGCCCAGCACCCAGAGCTTTGCCAAGCAAATTGTTATTGATGTGCAGAGTTAGAAAGGCAGGAACAAGAGGTTTCTCACCGTGCTAACTGGTAATGCTTCACGCCTTCAAATAAATTACACCTGGAATTGCTGGGCCATCCTGGCTTTCTGCTCACTTATCTTTGATAAAGGCTTGGGCCTTCTCCAGAGCTGGCTGTGGAGCCCAACTGACTTCTGCTCAATGTACATGGGCAAAGAACGTGAAGATGCCTCTGCCTCTGAGATCTCCGACATCCTGCCTTGGAGCCTGTGTCAGGAGGTGTGGGTTGTAGGACTGAACAGCGAGAAGAACCCAAACCTGTTCCTCTCAGGATTTGGTATCTCTTTGTTTTCAGATAAAATTATCAGGAAATAAGTCAAGTGGCAGGAAGTACATAGACGATAGATGCAAACATATATCTACACACATGTCAATACACTATGCACACACAAATGAAGGTGTCAGTATCTAGCTTTTAAAGTATTTAACACTGGAGAATGCTTGCTATATACTCTTTGAAAGAGGAAAGAGAGGGGCAGGAGGTGGTGGCATGTGTATTTCATCCCAGCACTCAGGATGCAGAGGCAGGCAGATTTCTGACTTTGAGGCCAGCCTAGTCTAATGAGTAAGTTCCAGGTCAGCTACATAGAGAAACCCTGTCTCAAAAAGGAAAAAGAGAGAGCAAAGTTTATATAACCTCATAGTATTTATGTGCTTAATACACAAATATTTATAAAATGGACTAGAAAAATATAGAAATAATAATTACCTCAAGTTGGTTAGATTGCATATAGATTTTATTTTCTTTGTGCTGTTTTCTTTTTCATTTTCAATATTTCTACAATATCAGTTATGGCAAAGTCGAAAAAAATAAGAGACAATCAAAATGAATGGTGGTAGGAGGGATGGAGCATTTCAGACCAGTTTCAAGGGATGGAAATCTAGCCTGTCTTGGTTAAACAATAAACATAAGGTACTGAGCCACTTAGGTGAGACTCCAGGGGCCTAGATAGCAGATGCAGCCAGACCCAAGAGCCCAACAATGCCTTGAGGCCCCATGTTTCCTACAGTTCTCTCTAACTCCTCTTGCACTTCTTTAGAGACCAGAGGCCAAGAATCCAGGCTGTATAGGCTTAAGCCATACTTACGGCAATGGTCTAATAATCATGGGCATAGCTATAAGTTTATGAGGATTAAACTAGTGAATACAGGTGAGTCAGCTAGAATTTCTCAGTTTTGTAAGTCACACTTCACAAATGTCTTCCATCTCAACCACCACCACTTGTCTTCGCTGATATCAGTTTTTCAGATCAGATCTCCCCTGCTGGCAAGAGGGCAGCCAGCAGGCATGTGTCTACAGCTTTCTATTTTTATCACATCCATTTATTCATGTGCATATATGTGTAAATGTGTTTGGGTGTGCACTCCCCACAGCACCTGTGTGCAAGTCAGAGGACATTTCTCCCTTCTGCCATGTGCGTTTTGGGAATCAAATTTGGGTCATCAGGCTTGGCAGTAAGTGCCTTAACTTGCTCAGCCATCTTGTCAGCCCAACCTACAATGTTTTAGCATAGTCTTCATTAGTCAGTTTTGTTGTCATGGCAATAAATAATTGACGACAACAATTCAAAGAAAGAAAAAATTTATTGTGGTTCATGGTTTCAGACATTTCAGTCCATGGTTGACTAGCTTCCTGGTGTTCTGTGTGTGACAGAGATGCCATGTCAGAACAAAGAGCATAGGAATGCTGTTTCTGGTTGCCAGGGAGCAGAGGAAAGGGGAACCTAGAGACCAGACATATCCCTTACTGTCCTGCTTCTTCCAGGTAGGCCCTATCTTCTGCCTCCTGCCACCTTCCAATAATGCCAAAATTTTGCAAATCCACAAAAAGATTAGTCAGAAACCCCAGGATCCAATCACTTCCAAATGGACCATGAGCCTATGACACATGAGCTTCCAGGGGACATTTGACACCCAAATTATAGCAGAACCCACAAAAGAAAGTTGATTTCTCTCTCCACTGGGATATGACTTTGAGGCGTATCTAATTGTTTCACTTGGTTCTTTGCCCAAAGCTGAGCCAGTTTTAGCAGCCCAGGAAGAGCACAGACTAGGTAGTTTGAGGCACAGTTCTGTTCTGTGGTAGAGCTGAGACATTGTTATGGTTTGAAACTGGGATGTTTCTCATCATCTCATGGCTGCGTTCTGGAAGTCTGTGGAGTTTTTAGGAGGCAGAGCCTGGTTGATGGTAATATATTACCATCGGTGGGCCTCTGAAGGTCATGCCTGTCTCCACTTCCTGGTTTGCTGTCATTGAAGGCCTGCCCTCTCATGCTCCTGCCACCAAGGATGAAACCATCCTGTTCTCATGCCTTCTCTGCCATCGTGTATCAAAATCCCCATGAGACCATGAGCCAAAACACTTGCATTCTCCCCTGAACTACTTCTACAAGTGTTTTGTCATAGTAGTGAGAAAATCAATTAATACAGGGGCTGTGACTGGCATCTCAACCAGGTCAGGGAATGTGAGACGTCCCCTGAAAAAAAAAAAAGAGATCAAGAATAAGTATTTAAAAACTACTACTATCAGAGGGCTTTTCTCAGCTTGGAAGTTCCAACCCTCTTACTGTCATAGAAGTCAGTGATGGGACCTTTAGGGCTGGTCTTGACTTGAGATCCATAGACTCTTAGTGAGTCAGAGAAGTGGATTCTGTCCCAGAATGGATTATGAAAGGCTGGCAAGGGCAGAACGGACAACCATGTGTAATACTACCTAAATGGTCCCAATCCATTTTGTGGCCATTAGGTAAATGGGCACTTGGCACCTAGAGATCCAGAGAGGCTATAAGTACTGCTCATCAGAATTAAACTGTTAGCATTTTGACAAAAGCACCAGAAATAAAACAATGAAGTAGAAATTACCAACCATTTTAAGAGTTCTTCATTTTTGTCCTTAGTTCAAGAACAGGAAAGACTTGGCAGACAAGCTATGCTACATTTTCCCTTTCAGCCCTTGATGAATATGAATGACTGGTATTTTGTGTTCAGTTATTTGGGCTTTGAAGCTAATATGTTAACATTAGCTAGGCATGTATCAGCTTATGCATCAATAATTAGTCAATATCACCTTCTTTTGGAATGAGATAAACCTCCTTCACATATCAGATACAGTATGACCCTGTCACTTATCACATGTGCACTGTGGTTAGTAGGGCGAGGCCAAGGAAGTTACACACAGGAGTGAAGCCTAGAGCCTCAGCTGTGTTCTAAATGCTGTTTGAGGTCTAAGGGAAAGTGTGATTGAGTTTCATGAAGATCACTAAACATCAGAAGAGAAATGTGTACTTTGCTTTCATTGCAAGACATTTGCTTTTTTTATTATCTATGTTGCCAATCAAAAGGCAGTTTTGTTGTCTTCAAGTTATGAGCCATTTATCAATCCATTTTCTGCCTGCTGATTATTTCCCTTGTGCAACGCACTTGGATAGAAAGTGGTAATATCTGTAAACAAAATCCAGCTCTTGTTTACCTAGAGTCCATAGGCAGAAAGGAAGAGCAGCAGCTGTCATAGTTTCAATCTTGAATACCCTCCAAAGGTTCCCAGGTTGAAGTTATTAGAAAGTCATAGCATCGTTAGTGAGAGCAGGTCACTGGAGTGTGTGCCCTCCAAGAGCACTGTGGGACTTACCTTTCTTTTTCTGTTTTAGCTCCTGTCCAGTAGGTGACTGGCTTTCATGGCATTTCTTTCACAAACCAATTTCATGAGCTGAGTCATTTAGAGTTCTGAGCCCCCAAGCCATCTTTCTTTGGTAAATTGATTATCTGCAGTATTTGTAGCAATGAAGGTTAATTAATACAGCAACCAAAGAGGGAGTGACCACAGGGAGGCACAGGTTGTACATGGCCCTGGTGTGGTCAGACCTAAGGGCATCCCCGAATGATTCTCAGTGCGGACGCTCACTCCACATTCACTTGGGGGTGGAGGGAATTGATGAAAAAGAAGAAAAAGACAAATGGAAAATTTTAAAGAAAATTCTCTAAATCAGAGTGAGAGCAGAGCCAGAATAAGTAAGACGACTTAGGAAGCCACTGATGTCATCCAGATGAATGACTTCAGTGGCCCAAACCAAAAGAAAGTGGCAAATATGAGAGGATAAGTGGGGTGAGTCAGCAAGACTGACAGATGGGGAGAGGAGAATGAGAGGCAGTATTTTCATGGGGATCATTCGATGAGAGAGAAGCACCCGAGGAAAAATGTTGGGAAAAGAGGGACATGGTGACATGTAGCCAGAAAGGCTTCTTTCCATCGTATGTTACCCTGTTTCTCCTTCCCAGCAGCCCCTGGGGGCAGCACCGCTCAAAGGATGTTAAATGAACCCTGACCATTTCTACTGGTTGACACAAAAGACTGACGACAGCTGCTTTGCAGGCGAAACACGCTCACTCTGGCTTCAAGAGAGTCAAGCATTTCTTAGGTACATTTGCAAGCCGGTGACTGAGTAACAGGGGCCTCCTGATGCCTTTGGAAAATTTCCAAAGCCAGGACCAAATCCATGCTGTATGCGGATGATCAACGCCATCAGCTCCAACAGCCAATTTGTTGTGGAGTTATCTGTGTAAAGTATGATATCAGGAATAGTCTCTGTCATCTGCATGGCTTAGTGCAAAACATTCTCCTCTATTATTTAATCCCCTGGGCCTCAGGAAATTGTTTTACAAAGGTCTAAATACAGCCTGAGCCAGTATTAGTTACAGGATTTATTGGAAATGAGACACATTTTACTCTTTCTTGGCTTTGAGGCTGAAAAGAGCTTCACGGTGGGTTGAAAAGAGCAAGCATGGCGGTTCTTGAAAAGATCATCAACATGAGATTTAACATAGGGCATTAAAAGCATTCATGTTCCCAAGACCTTTTAAGATTCATGTGTTTGGAGCTGGCAAAAAGGCTCACTAGGTAAAAGTGCTTGGCCACAAGCCCAGTGACTTTAATTAGATCCCCAGAGCGACATGGTTGAAGGAGACAACCTTCCCACTAGCTGTCCTGGAGAGCCACTGAGTGCCTCAGTATGGATATCTATACACACACACACACACACACACACACATGCATGCATGCATACACACACGAATAAATAAATGTAAAAATGATTAATAAGTTAATTTGACTCAGTGGTTAAAGGCACTTACTCCTCTTCCAGGGGACCTCAGTTTGATTCCCAGCACCCATATCAGATGGCTCAAAATTGCCTGTAACTACCTGTGACTCCAGCTCCAGGATATCTTACACCTTCATGTGGTCTCCACAGGCATCCAACCAGTGCCCCTCCCCCAACACAAATAAAAATAAATCTTTCTTAAAAAGACACAAGGACTGAGCATGTCCTCTTCCCCTGTGTCCTAGTAAAGCAGTCCTGCCAGGGGGAAGTGATCAAAAAGCTAGCAAGTGAGTTCTTGTCCAATGCAGTCCTCACTTCCCTCACTAGGGACCCACATGAAGCCTAAGCTGTCCATCTGCTACATCTTTGTAGGGAGTCTAGGTCCAGTCTATGCATGGTCCTTTGTTGGTGCTTCAGTCTCCACAGGCCCCTCTGTGTCCTGGTTAGTTGGCTCTGTTGGTCTTCTTATGGAGCTCCTGTCACCTCCAGGTCCTTTTCTCTTTCCTTCTACTTTTCCACTAGATTCCCTAAGCATCACCCAACGTTTTTACTGTGAGTCTCAGCATCTGCTTTGAGGTGCTGCTGGGTAGAGTCCCTCAGAGGACAACTCCTGTCTGCAAGCTTATCATAGCATCATTCATAGGATTAGGGGTTGACACTCTCCCATAGGGTAGGTCTTTGGTTAGACCAAGCATTGGTTGGGCATTTCCTCAACCTCTGCTTCATCTGCTCTATCTTTATCCCTGAATGCCTTGAAAGCAGGGTAAATTTTGGGTTGAAGTTTTGCAACCTGATGAGCTCTTTTCAGAGGAATAGGATAAAGGGGAGTGAGATAGGGTGGGTCCGGGAGGAGAGGAGGTATGAGGCTACAAAACAAAAAGGATGTAAAGTGAATAAAAATAAAAACAAAAGACAAAACACGTTCATACTTCTGCATACACATACACACACAGAGATACAAGGAAACATTCTAAATTAGGAGATCCTAACTCTCACGGGTACAGGAACCCTTTGAAAATCTTATAAGCCTACCAGCAGAAGAATTTACATTCACATACATACATGTTGCATGTGATGCAGCCGTCCTCGTGGATTGTCTGATGCTATGTAGGTTACAGGTCAAGGACACTGGTTTTGTTAATTTTCTGTTGCTGTGACAAAACTCCCAGACAAAAACAACTTACTTAAGGAATAAAAGGTTTGTTTTGACACTTACTTTGAGGACAGTCAAGATCATGGCAGAGAAAGTCGGGGCATCAGGAGCTAGAGGCTCATCCACATTCAAGAAGCAGAATAATGAATTCTTGTGCTCAACTTATTTTGTCCTTTTCCATTCAGCCCAGGCCCCAAACATAGTGAACTGTGGAACCCACTTTAAGGATGGGGTTTTCCATGTCTATCAATTCCTCACCAGGATGCTCAGACTAAATAACCTCTCACTGCTGTGCAGGGTATTTGACTTCTAGGTGATTCTGGGGGAGATCAAATTGATAATTTGACACTTGCCATCATAGATACCTACTGTGGTTTTCATGACTCCTCATTCCTATTGTTTTCCATTTTAGTTTTTGATAATGATGATGAGCAGCAGTGTTAATGTACTTGGCATATGCATAATACCTACTTCTGGTCTGTCCAGGGGTTAGCACATAGCAGCCTAAAGAAGCAGACTATAACACAGCCCATTTGGCAAAAACATGAGACTGAGGACAACCACCCACCACCGTTGGAACATTTTATTCAAACAGAATCACTGTGCTGCCACCTGAAAACTGGTTAGCATTTGCTTTTAGCAAGATTGTTTGCTCAGCTCTTTGCTCTGGAAGCCTCTGGCAAAACAGAAAATAAAAGACAGGTTCCTACAGACAGGTACGCCAATGACCTCAGAACTACAAGCTGCTGGGAGTTTGAGAGCAAGAAAGAAGCTGAATCTCCCAACGTATTCATCAAGGATCTACTATGAGTCTGACATTGAACCAGACGCTCTATGTGGAAACAAGGATGACTGCACAGTTTGTCTTAGGGGTTGGGGATGCATGAGAAAGAAGCACGTAATTAAAATAAAACAGCAAATGCTCCAGTAGATATCTGTGCAAATCAGTACATTGAGAAGAAAGGAAGAAACGCCAGGTTGAGTCTTTGATGCTGGGGAAAACCTTAGCACATAGGGAAAATCTGCATTGGTTCAGTGTTAAAGGATCAGAATTGGCCTGGAGCTATAGAATGAATGATCCTAAGATCAAGTGAGCATGGGCAGGTGGGTCAGGAAGGGATTGTGTATACAGGGCAACGAGTAGGAGAGGTGCAGCAGTGTGAAAAGACAGGTGTGAGGGGTAGCTTCAGATGGGCAGGCATAGAGGGGACTGGAGTCACTCACTCAGGATGAGGAAAGCCTTGTTAGGAAAGGAGACTGCTATTACTCCAAAGCAGCCACTAAATACTGTACCAAGGAACGGACACATTCATGAACAGGCAACAGAGTTTTATTTATGTCTATTGTACAGAACAGAAGTCAGAGAAAATCAGATTTACTTCATGAACATTAACTCATGCAGAAATTTGGAAGGTGAGGTAGAAGTGAACGTGATTAGGCTGGCAAAGACAATGGTCAGGAAGCCCTGAGAGTGGCCTGAGTGAGAGATGATGTGTTTGGCTGAGGTGGTATTGAGGAAGACAGAAGAGTAGGAATAAGCCCATAGAGAAAGGGATGGGCAAAAGGGATGAGGGAGGGGACACTAGGTATACATGATAATACGGTACAGTTATGTGCATGCCTGTGCTGGGATAGTCATGATTTGTCTCTCAGGTCCTGGTGAGGAATGAGAAAGAGGTAGAAGGAAAATGAAGGAAGAAAGCATGTGACCCACCCACCAGTAATTACGTCGAATGTGTGAGTCAGTCAGCTCCATGTTACTGTAGCCAATACCTGAGGTGGTCAGGTTATAAAGAGAAGAGATTTATTTTGGCTCATAGTTTGGGAGGTTTCAGTCTATGACTGTTTGAGCCTGTTGCTCTGGGGCAGTGCTTGTGGTGGGGAGCATGTGGGAGAACAAGCTAGTTGCCTTGAGGCTTATATCATCTTGGCCAGGAAGCAAAATGAAGAACAAGATGCCTGCATTCCATAATTCCCTTCAAGGACATACTCTAAAAACTTAAAGCCTCTCACTAGGCACCATCTTTTCAACTGTCACCACCTTCCAAAGGTGGCCATTTGGGGATTAAATCTTATCACACATGCCATTGGGGACATTCCAGTTGAGCTATAGCAACAAAGATAAAGCTTATATCTCACCCCAACCTTACAAATCCAGACCCCTGTCAGTTTAGAAGATAAAGGTTATCTGAGAGATACAGATCCCAAGTTTGCATTTGAAATAGCCAAGAAAAGCACCAGGTGACAAGCCATGGGTTTTCCAGATCAGAATCTTCTGGGGTCTTTGTTAAAAGCAAAATTTCTAAGATATTATTGCAGACTCTGTCAGTTTCTCTAGGTAGATTGTGATCTTTGTCAACTTGTTTGGATTTAGAATCAACTAAGGTACACCTCTGAGGTCTGCAGAGCATTTCCAGGAAGATAAGCTGAGGCAGAAGGCACTCACCCGGAATGCAATGGGCCAGTGTTACTCAGTTGTCTGCTTTCTGGTTTGTTTGTTTGTTTGTTTGTTTGTTTGTTTGTTTTTTCTAGAGGCGGTCTATCTCCATTTCAGTTACCATTGCTGTGGCCATCCTCTGGCTTCTTTGGCCTGACAATGTGCATGAAAGACCATACATTCTACATAAGTCCTCCAGGACTTCAGTACCAGATTGGGGCTGCCAAGGCATCCAGCTTGGTGGGCTGAACAGCTATCTGGCTCTCAGCTTCTTCAGAGTCCAGGCAGTCAGTGTTAGACTACCCAGACTGTGTTGTATAAGGCAATCTAAGAAATCAGCATTTGTAGTATGTAGCTATTCTGTAGGTTCTATTCCTCTAGAGATTCCTGGCTAATTCAGAGTGGTACAGGGAATTCTTAGTTTTAACCAACTGGTCAGATGACTCTGCTAAAGAGCTCTGAACGGGAACTGCCTCTTGAAACAACTCAATTACCAGTCAACTTGAAAAAATATGACGTCGACTAAATGCTCAAGAGAGCAATCCTCCCTCCTGGCCATTCAACCAATGCATTCACTACTTGTATTTTCATTATAGGAAAGGAAACATGACTATCTATGTGATATAACCTCTGGCGGACTCATCTCAAAATAACTGCTTGTATCTAAGAATAACTTGCTGCATTTCTTAGGCATATTCCTTAATTAAGTCTCTTCAGTATTTTATCCTTTGCCTAATGCTTTGATAAATAGCTATGAGTAATAGGCCAACCCAGGGCTGAGCAACCTGCAAGAAATCGTAAGCTGCACCTTTTATTTCCTCTCCTTTTTACCTTCCACCCTAGGGGAGCTCAAGCTATCCCTTTGCTTAAGTGCCTTCTATATGCCCATGACTCACAGGTTTTTATCTTTAGCCTGAGCCTCTTGTTCATGCTTCAGGTCATCCATTCTGCTGTCTTCTTGTCATCTCCACTTGGAAGATGACCTGCATCTCAATTTTAAAAAGGTAAAAAAAGCACTGAACATTTATTTATTTTTTTCACTCATTTAAGAACGAGCCTCTGTGCTGAATATTCCTTTTCCCCTCTCCCTTCCCTCCCTCCTTTCTTCCTTCCTTCTTCTTTTCCATTGGTCCTAGACTCAATATGTAGCCAAGAATGATCTTGAACTTTGAATCCCCCTGCTTCTAACCCCTAAATATTGTGATTATAGAAGTACTTCATCACACCTGGTTTATGCAATGTTAAGTAAATCTTAACACTGTGCATGCCAAGCTAGCTCTCCTTCTCTGAGATACACCCCACATCCTGTATTGAACTTTTAAACCATCCACACAACTTTCTGTCCTCCCAACATCAGCAGATGGGACTCTCATGTACCCTGTCACTCTGGCCAAAAAAAAAAAAAATCTTAGGGTGCTCACTCTCAAATCTTTTCTATTAACTAATTCCTCTAACATTTACCATGTTTCCAAAAGCTGTTGCATTTATTGTCCAGAGGCATTCCAAATCTAGCCATAGTTCTTCACCTGTATTAACACCAACTTGACCCAAGCTGCTACCATTCATGTAGACCATTTACCCTCAAGCCACCGTCATCATAGTGGCCAGAATGTTCTCTAATGATAACATCATATCGCAATCCTATTTAAAAGTCGTCAGTGGTTCTCCAGGGCACTCAGAACACATTCAACCCCTTCACCAGGTCCCAAGATAAAGTTCTGGCTTAAATGTCTCTCTCCCCTCTTCTGCTTATCCAGGTCATTCGAGCACCACCTTTTCATCACAAGATAGCTGGGTACTTATACTCATTAAAACTGTCCTCATCCTGTCACCGTGTGTATTCACACACCATATGGAGCTCACATCTTAGTTAAACTCTCCCCTTCTCAGCCTGAGGTAAGCCCTATCTGTAAGAGCCCTTCCCTAATCATCTAAAGTCAGAGTTCAGATTAACTTTTCTGTAAAATGACACGTGGCAAATATCTTAGGTTGTCGGAGCTGTGTGTTTCCCTTCAATTATCTTACCACAGCAAAGATAAAATATCTACCTGAAGATACCTGATAAGCTAGGACCAGATGTAAGAAGAGGAGGACACCCCATCTCAGTGGACTCGGAAGGGGAAAGGGAGGGGATGAGGGAGGGAGGGCAGGATTGGGAGGGGAAGAGGGAGAGGGCTACAGCTAGGATATAAGTGAATGCATAAAATTATTTAAAAATAATAAAAATATTTTAAAAATAAATAAAAGATATATAGGCAATATGTAAATGAATGGACATGGCTGTGTTCTAATAAAGCTTTATTTACAAAACAAGCCATAGGTCAGATTTTCTATATCCACTGCGGTTTGCTGTTTATCTAAGACAGAGGATGGTTTCTTGGTGATTCCGTTCCTGGGCTTTTCAGAGTCACTCATACATCCCCAGTACCTATCTTTTGGATTACTCTGTTAGACCCTTGAGGGCAGGAGGACACTTGAACTCTTACACATTTGTCAAAATGGATAGTGCCTGATGCTGTGCTTGTACAACGAAGCCTTAGGAAACTGTTGGGAAAAGGAAGAAAAGGAGAAAGGAAAGAAGTGAGGTGTCTCTTTCAAGACAAGATACTTTTTGTGAAACTACCTGTCTGGATGATAATTTTAAACTCAGCATGTGTCCAGAGAGTTCTAGAGTTCTCACTTACTCATCCATTGCTTTGCCCACTGTTTCATGATTGCAGCAGGTCCCTGTTTCTGGGTCTCTACACTGGCAGCCACACTAGGGAAGCTGGCCTTCCCGGATCCATCTGAACATTTAGTCCTGAGGAAAGACTCTTCCCAGATAGCTGCTCCCTAATGGCTTCTTTCTGCTTCTTTATTCAGAGACCCGGGGAAGATCCAAATTTTTGTGAAGTGAAATTGAGAGGCTCAAAGCAATTAGCAGAGAAAGCCATTGGAGGAGCCTCTCAGCCTGCGGGAAGCCTTGTCTTTTCCTTCCCAATCCATCGCAGCAAAGCATCCCTGGACAGGATCCTCACTGTTTCCCATTTTGGCAGATAAAGAAACACTCACTGGGTACCCCAAAAACTTAACACCAATGTTCCGTTGACAGAGATTACCCCCACACACATACACACCTATGAAAGTCTCACTTTGCTTTTCTCTCATCACTTCTCTTGCTCTTTCCTATATCCCTCCTCCAAGATGACACTGGGGAAGAAGCTAAGACCTGTGTTAACTATTAAATATCATCAACTAGCGAGCTCTTCACTGCACAGGATTATGTTTAATAGACAGCAAAACTGTTCCTGCCTGCTCCCGTTAAGTTTCATCAAAACCATGCCTAATTAAAATCTTCAATTTAATTACGCTCCTCTGCATTACAAAATTGGTTTAATTTGGTACAAAGAGAGTGTTCATGTCACATGAGAGCTGAGCCCACCCTGAGGCTAGGCTCTATGTCCTAGAGCTGAATGAGATACTCTTGTATAACTTGGTGGCATTTGGATTTGCTGACTGCCATCCAGGCTTGGAGAATTGGCTTTTGGTGCTGTGGGCACATCTGCAGGAGCTGTCCTGAAGTCATACCAAAGAAGCTGACAGATGGCTGTCCCTTCCTTCTCTCAGCTTCCCTTTCCTCATCTGTTTTTGAAGCATGCCCCCTCACCCGCATCCAGGGGGGAGAAATTGCATGCAATTTGTCAGTAAAAGATGCAGCAGCTTCTAAGTTCTGACAATCTGTTTCCACTCAGGAGAGAAATCTCAGCTTGTCAGTAACCCTGCCTAGAACTTTCATGCCCCTTGCTTTTCAGAATTCCAAAGCAAAGAGTTTTCTGGTTGTCCAACCTGGAGCATTCACTCTCCCTCCTTTCTACCTAGAATCTACTGATGCTGGAAAGTATCAGACTCTACCTTGCTAGCACTTTCTGGTCCCTTCCAATGCCTTTCTGTACAGCATTGACACCCAGGTAATCCTGCACCTCATATGCTCTTGGCTAGCAAACTCTCTTGATGGCATCATCCTCACCCAAACCGTCACATGTGGGTCCCATCCCCACCCCAGATGAGGGCCTCCCTTGTTAGCCAGCTAATAGAGCTGACTGCTAATTGACTGCCTGCTAGCTTCTTGCTGAATGTCTGCCCCTTCAAGATGAACCCGGAGTCCCCTTTCCTAGCATGCACGCTTAGGGCAATTTGTCCTTGTGAAGCCACAAGCTAAATGTCTCCTGTCATGATGCTGAGTCAGTTTCTGCTGAGAGATAACTTTAAACCTTATTTGTATACTGCAGCACAGGCTGGAAAATCCATACAACACTTCAAAGGTAAGAAGCTGAAACCATAACCTTGGACCGCTGCACCTCAGTTTTCTCCATTTTAGGCGGAGGCTAGACAGTTTGGAGTTGTGTTACCTACTCTGGTAAAACATTTGCCCTTTCAGTGGGACATCAAAAACCTGGCTGTCTCCTCTGGGAAGGTGCCTGTATCTAGGCCTATGTGTCCTTTTTGTTCATCTTCATTGCCAACTGTGTGACTGAGCACTTTGACTTGCACACTCTTCCACAAATGACTTTGAAATTAACCTGTATACAACTGCAAACCTAACATTTGACAGCACCAGCAGACTTCTCTCTCTTGTCACTTTCCAGCTTCTCAGAATGGTGTTACTGTTTCTGTAGGCACTGTTAGAGAACAGGACACTCCCTCAGTATCCACCATCAATCAATAAATAGTATTGCTGTTAATGCTTCAAAATATCGTAGCCCCATCCCTCCT